>NC_086099.1:40465298-40772964 GCF_963921235.1 Mobula hypostoma | reverse complement strand
TTAAACTCTATCCCTCGACTTATGAAAGCTAACACTCCATAAGCTTTCTTAACTACCCTATCTACCTGTGAGGCAACTTTCGGGGATCTGTGGACATGTACCCCCAGATCCCTCTGCTCCTCCACACTACCAAGTATCCTGCCATTTACTTTGTCCTCTGCCTCGGAGTTTGTCCTTTCAAAGTGTACCACCTCACACTTCTCCGGGTTGAACTCCATCTGCCACTTCTCAGCCCACCTCTGCATCCTATCAATGTCTCTCTGCTGTCTTCGACAATCCTCTACACTATCCACAACACCACCAACCTTTGTGTCGTCTGCAAACTTGCCAACCCACCCTTCTACCCCCACATCCAGGTCATTAATAAAAATCACAAAAAGTAGAGGTCCCAGAACTGATTCCTGTGGGACAATACTAGTCACAACCCTCCAATCTGAATGTACTCCCTCCACCATGACCCTCTGCCTTCTGCAGGCAAGCCAATTTTGAATTCACCTGGCCAAACTTCCCTGGATCCCATGCCTTCTGAATAAGCCTACCGTGTGGAACCTTGTCAAATGCCTTACTAAAATCCATGTAGATCACATCCACTGCACTACCCTCATCTATATGCCTGGTCACCTCCTCAAAGAATTCTATCAGGCAGATGACACAAATGCTGTCAGTATAATATCCAATGGTGAAGAAGCTTGTAGGACTGAGACAGGCTGGCTAGTTGAGTAGTGTTGGTCAGGGGAGCACACACCATTTGAATTTACTCAGGAGATCGACATTGAATCTGTAGGAGTAAGGCCAAGAGGCATCAACTTCGTGGACTCTACACAGATTACAGAGGAGGAGATGTTGCCGTCTTGAAGTAGATCGCTGTTCCAATGATGAAATCTTTTAAGAGGTTGATCATGGCTGGAATAAACACCTGTCTCAGGAAGGACTTGGACCCGCTGCAATTTGCCAATTGCCACAACAGGTCTACAGCAGACGCAATCTCAATGACTCTCTATGGGGCCTTGGATACCTATATGTTTTTGACTACACCTAAGCATTTAACACCATCATTCCTGCAGTTCTAATCGAAAAGCTACAGAACCTAGGTAGCCTCTGTACCTCCCTCTGCATCAGGATCCTGGACTTCCTAACTGAAAGACCACAATCTGTGTGGATTCGAAACAACATCTCCACCTTGCTGACAATCAACACTGCTGTACTACAGGGATGTGTGCTTAGCCCATTGCTCTACTCTCTCTACACCAATGACTGTGTGGCTCACTCAAATGCCATCCATAAATTTGCTGATGATACAACCATTGTGACCCATGAGATTTCCGGGTCTTTTAAAAGAACAGAGCCGCTGTACCCTGCGACGCATGTTGTAAAAGGCGACCAAGGAGAGTTGGGCATAGGGTTAGCATCCCTATCCTGTAAAAATAATTATTGCTACAGAAACATCAGCAGCATCAACACCAAGCCAGACAGTCTTGAGAGGGATAGGACCTCTTTCGGAGAGCAGTATGACGTGGAGAAGTGAAAGCCCAGAGGAAGCTCCTTCACCAAAAAACCTACTGTCAACCAAGACCCCCTCCAGAATTGGCATGGAATGCGAAGACCATGTATGAAGCTGGGAAAACCCTACAAGTGGCAAAAGAATTAATGGCAAAGGACCAACCAGACACCATTTGAGGCAGAGATCAAGAGAAGGATAGGACACACATTGAGGAAGCCCCCGAATAGTATCACCAGACAAGCTCTCACATGGAATCCTCAGGGCAAGTGAAATCGAGGTAGGCCCAAGTCCACATGGAGGAGGGAAGTGTTAACCAACACCGGGAGAGTGAGAATGACATGGTCACAGCTGGAGAGATACGCACAAGACAGGTTGATCTGGAAAGTGGTTGTTGATGGCCAATGCTCACGAGTGAGTTGAAAAGCAGGAGAGAGAGAGAAGAGAGACAACCATTGTTGGCAGAATTTCAGATGGTGACAAAAGGACGTAGAGGGGCTAAGTATACCAGTTACTTGAGTGGTGTTGCAACAGCAATCTTGCATTCAATGTCAGCAAGACCAAAGAGCCAGTTGTAGACTTCAGAAAGGGTAAGAAGAGAAAACACAAACCAATCCTCAGAGGGATCAAAAATGGAGAGAGTGAGCAATTTCAAGTTCCTGAGTGTCAATATCGCTGAGGAACTAACCTGGATGCACCTATAAAGAAGGCAAGGCAGCAGCTATATTTCATTAAGAGTTTGAGAAGATTTGATTTGTCAAATAAAACACATGAAAACTTCTACAAATGTATCATGGAGAGCATTCTGACTGGCTGCATCACAGACTGGTATGGAGCAGTCTGGATTCAGGAACAACTTCTTCCCCTCTGCCATCCAATTTTTAAATGGACATTGAACCCATGAACACTACTTCACTACTTTTTTATTTGTTTTTTTGTGCTCCTTATTTTTAACTTTATTTAATAGACACGTATGTACTTAGTGTAACTCAGTTTCTTTCCTCTATATTTATTTATCATGTATTTCATCGTACTGCTTTCACGACATATGCCAGTAACATTAAACCTGATTCTGATTCTGTTTAAAAAAACTCTAAAAATTAACAAGGAAATTATAGGCCAGTGAGCCTAACATTAGTAGTGGGAAAGTTACTGGAAGGTATTCTAAGGGACCAGATACAAGAGTATTTGGACAGACATGGACTGACTAAGGATAGTCAGCATGGCTTTGTGGGTAGTAGGTCATGTCTAATCAATCTTAATTGAGTTTTTCGAGTAAGTTACCAGGAAAGATGAAGAAGGCAAGGCAGTGAATAGTGTCTACATGGACTTTAGCAAGGTATTTGACAAAGTTTGCATGGAGATTAGTCACAAAGGCTCAGTCGCTTGGCATTCAAGATGAGGTAGTAAACTGGATTAGACATTGGCTCTGTGGGAGAAGCCAGAGAGTGGTTGTAGATGGGTGCATCTCAGGCCTGTGACTAGTGGAGTGCCACAGGGACTGGTGCTGGGTCCATTGTTATTTGTCATCTATATTAATGATCTAGATGATAATGTGGTTAACTGGATGAGCAAATTTGCAGATGACACAATCGGGAGAGCGGTAAACAGCGAAGAAGGCTATCATGACCTGCAACAGGACCTGGACCAGCCGGAAAAATAGGCTGAAAAATGGCAGATGGAATTTAATTAAGTCTGAGGTGTTTCACTTCAGTAAGATGGGTAGGTCTTACACAGTGAATGGAAGGGCACAGAGAAGTGTGGTAAACAAAGGGATCTTGGAATACAGGTCAGTATTTCATTGAAAGTGGTGTCACAGATTGTGAGGGTCATAAAGAAAACTTTTGGCACTTTGTCCAGAAATCAAGGTATTAAGTACAGGAGATGGGATGATATGTTGAAGTTGTATAAGACATTGGTGAGGCCTAATTTAGAGTATTGTGTGCAGTTTTGGTTACCTATCAACAGCAACGATGCATGTAAGATTGAAAGAGTACAGAGAAAATTTACAAGGATGTTGCCGGGTCTGGGGCACCTGAGTTATATGGAAAGATTGAATAAGTTAGGACTTTATTCCTTGGAACAGTAGAAGAATGAGACAAGAATTAATAGAGGTATACAAAATTATAGAGGTATACAAAATTAGGAGGTGTATAGATAAGGTAAATGCAAGCAGGCTTTTTCCACTGAGGTTGAGTGGGACTACAATCAGAGGTCATGGGTTAAGGATGAAAGGTGAAAAGTTTAAGGGGAATATGAAGGGAAACTTCAGTCAGAGGGTCTTGAGAGTGAGAAACGAGCTGCCAGTGCAAGTGGCACATGCAAACTCGATTTCAACATTTAAGAGAAGTTTGGATAGGTGCATGGATGGTCGGGGTATGGAGGTTAAAGTCCCGGTGCAAGTTAACAGTTTAAATGGATCGGCACAGACTAGATGGGCTGAAGGGCCTGTTTCTGTGAAGTACTTTTCCTTGACTCTATGACCAGTCTCCATTGAGGGGTCAGCAGTGGAAAGTGTGAGCAGTTTCAAGTTCCTGGGTGTCAACATCTAGAAGGTTCTATCCAGGGCCCAACATATTAATGCAATCACAAAAACGACACCCCAACAACCCTACTTCATTAAGAGTTTGAGGAGATTTGATATGTCACCAAAGACTCTTGCAAATAACAGCAGATGTACATTGGGGAGCATTCTGACTGGTTGCATCACAGCCTGGTATACAGGTTCCAATGTACAGTATTGCAAGAGGCTGCAGTGGGATATAGAGTCAACCAGCTCCATCACAGGCACACCACTCCCCACTTCAAAAGGTGGTATTTGAAGAAGACAACATCTATCACTAAAGACCCTCACCATCTATGACATGCCCTCTTCTTGTTACTACTATCAGGGTGCTGGTACAGGAGCCTGAAGACCCACATTCAATGATTCAGAAACAACTTCCTTCCCCCTGCCATCAGATTTCTGAATGGTCCATGAACAGTACCTCATTATTCCATTTTGGCACTATTTTGTAATTGAGTAAATTTATACCTCTGCTCTGCTGCTGCAAAACAACTAATTTCACATCATACAGGTCAGTGATAATAAACCTGATTCTGAAGTTATAACAAATATAGGTCCAGTGAGTTTGAAAAGCAAGATTATTTAATTGAGATGTCGCAGATAAATAATAAATGTTGATACAGTCAAAAGAAAATTACTATCACTTCTGATTGGGGAGAGGACGGTAAAGAAAGAGTCAAGAAAAAAAGAGAAATAAACTTAAAATTGGTGTTAGGTTGTTCAGGGTAATACTGGCATGTATTTAGCATAGGTAACAGAATTAATCTGGATCTGTCTCTCGCAAACAGCCTTGATCAAAATGAATTTCAGAATAAGGCTTGAGAGGCAGAATGGCCTTCTTCTGCATCTAATTCAAAACAATTTCTCCTGCATCACTGAAACAAACAGTGCCTTTTGTATGGTGTTCATTCAGGTTTCGATCAGACTAGCAAATAACTTCCAAAAAAAAACCCCTCCACATTCTATTTACCTCTTTAAATTAGAAAGCTTTTTTTTATGACTGATTTGGAGGTGAAGATTTTCCTTAGGAAAAAAAGACGAAGGAAGATTATATGAAATAGCCTCTTTCCCACATGGATTATAACTCTGTAGTACTCTTAAGACGAAAAGGATACAGGGCTTTGAAAGAATCTAACATTGTTCTCAGAATTTTAAAAATTCCTGTTTTGCAGACAAGTCCAAACACTAATTTTGTAAAAGTATGAGGTTACAACAAACAGCAGCTTTGTAGATGTCATCTAATGTTACACCCTTGATATTCGCTAAAGATGCAGTCACTGCTCTAACAGAATGACCTCTGATATTCTCTGAATGTTGTCTCCATGCCAAATTAATAAAACAATACAAAATGCACTCTACTAACCAGTCTGCAATTCACTGTTTGAAATAGGTTTACCAAAGTTCAAGGATGAGACAAACAGCTGTCTAGACTTGCGAAAAGGCTTTGTTCTGTCTGCAGTGCAACAAAGAGTGCATTTAGCACCCATATACTGAAAGCGCCATTCAATCTGTGACATATGAAGAGGTGAACAAAGAAACTGCATTTTTTTTTGCAAAGTATCAGACAACCTTGCAGAGAAACCTAGTACTAAGCTTTAGAATAGTCCTGTTTTCACATCAGACAAGATGTGGTTGGTCCACAACTGTGAACTGGAGTTCATTCTGCCTAAAACCATTGGGATACAACTAATTTGTTTGATAGATTACAAATAAGAGCAGCACCATTTAGTTAGTATAAGAAAGCTAGGTAACACCTTAGGTTATACCTCATATCACACTAGTGAGGTATAAATTCTCTGTAACCTTTTAAAGCGTATTGTCAATTGACTTGAAAAATATATTTGTAAATTTTCTAGAAAAAGCTTTCTAGATGCCTTCTAGATCTAAATCTAGTCTTTATTTAGCCACAGTATAGAAAGGTTATTAAAGAATGGACATGCCAAAGTTGCAAGTTAACTTTGATTCACAAGTTGTTAAAGTAAATCATGAAAGAGTTTATATCAGTGCATCAATATTAAGGCAAAGAATACTGAAGAAGTTACCGACAGCATGGTTTTACATTGTGGTTTCCTATTGACTCATGAAACAGTGTCAGGAGCTTGCTGACTTTTAAAGAAAAAATTAATCCTTTTCCTTGAATTTAAGATTGAACAAGTACAAATAGAATATTAATAAAAGAATAGCAAATTCAGCTGTAAACTTCTTGCATTCCTATTAATTGGTGCCTTGTTGCATAGTGCTTAAACTAATACCCAATCTATGACCCATCATGGAGTAAATGACACCACTTCACATTAATTATTCTAAATAATTGTGGTCTGCGTTTAAACCACTAAGTGTTGAAACAAAATCAGGTTTATTGACACTGACATTAGTTGAGAAGTTTGCTGCTTTGAGATTGTAATGCAGTTTGGGCTTAACAATCAACTATGACATACAATGAAAATAAATAAATATAGTGCAAAAGAGGAATAGCAAGGTAGTGTTCATGAACCATTCAGAATCTGACAGTGATGGCGGGGGGCAGGGGAGGAGATGTTGTTCCCAAAAAGTTGAATGTGGGTCTTCAGGCTCATGTACCTCCTCTCTGATGGTAGTAAGGAAAAGAGGGCATACCCCAGACAGTGAGGGGTCCTTAGTAACACTCACAAAATGCTGGAGGAACTCAGCAGGTCAGGCGGCATCTGTGGAAAAGATCGGTCGACGTTTCGGGCCGGAACCCTTCTTCAGATTATTGTGTTTACGAGGGTTCCTTAGTGTTGGATGCTGACTTCTTAAGGCATTGATTTTTAAAAATGTCTTCAACGATAGGGAGGCTTGTACCCATGCTGGAGATGGCTGAACATACAGCCTCCTATGATCGTGTGCATTGGTGCCAACATATCAGGTAGTATCGCACCCAATCAAAATGCTCTCCTTGACACATCTGTAGAAGTTTGCTAGCCTTTCGTGACATCTTCTCAAATTCCTAATGAAGTATAGCTGCTGGCATGCCTTCATCATGATTGCATTAATATGTCGGACCCAGGACAGATCTAAGACGTTGATGCCCAGGAATCCTTTCCACCATTGACTCCTCAATGAGGATTGGTGTGTATTCTCCTGATTGACTCTTGAGGTTAGTGGAGTTTAACCATGATCATACCGAATGGCAGAGCAAGCTTGAAAGGGTATTTTTACTCCTATTTTACTGAGTTCTAAACTCTAAAGAGCCTCTTAAACCATACTTAACGTTAACTATGCTTAAAATGAACAGTTTCCAAGGGGTCTTTCAGCTTCTTCCTCAGCCAGATTAATATGATTTATTAAGTGTTCTGTGGCATTTAATTTTCTTTCCTTAAGTGGACTATCTTCATTTAACAAACGGACTTTGAAAATCAGTCAGCATATTGCTGAGGTTTCCAGTTTATTTTTAGAATGTCATTTCAATGGGGGCTGAAGTTGTAAATTTATAATCACCCTTGTTCAGAATCAATATTGAAGAATATTTTGTAGATCTCAAGTTTTTTCTTGTTTAGCAATACTAACATTTCGCCAGGCCACGAGCATGCAATTGCCTGAATCCATTTCATCAGCCTTTGAGCATGGGTGCACTAATTAGAATTTATTGCAATTATATAGAGCTTTATTGTGGACATATCTGGATTATAGTGTACAATTTTGACTCCTTATCAAGGAAGGATATACTCATGTCAGAGCGTGCACTCCAAATTCTTGCCAAATGGAGATTCAGAGAATTATATTGTCCTATAAGGCAAATTAAACAGACCAAATCTTTATTCCCTTTTGAATGAGGGAGGATCTCAGGAAATCATTGACATTTGAGAAGTGTGATCCTGGGAAGATATCTTCCTCCAAGATAAAGAGCTGATCTGCAAATCACAGTTTTAATAAATGGTGACATAACTAGGACAAAGAAGAGGAGAAATTTTTTCAAACTGTTATCAGGTTTGGAATTCCCTGCCTCAACAAACCATTCAGTTATACATTCGAGACTGAAATTGTTTGATTCTCAAAATACTGAGGGAATTAAGGGATTTCAGTAAATAAAAAATCTGGGGTACAAGATCAGCCATGATCTCACTGAATGACAGCTGACCTGCTTATGTTCTTAAGTCCATCCTTGTGAATACTGAGAAGTAACTATTCAAAATATTTAATCATTTCTGCTTCAAGTTAAACCCATTTGCACATTTTATAGTTTTCACCAGTTCTGGCTGTTCTGTGGTGCAGTAAGCCTTGGCACACAATTTGCTAAACTACCTTTGCCCCGCATCTTCCTAATGCATTTCTATTTTCTTGTATTAATACCAGTGAATTCTTGTGTCATACATGTAATTTAATTGAAATTGCTCTAACTAACGCTGACAGCCTGTAATTAACAGTACTTCACCCTTATTGAGTCTACACAGTTCAATTACTGGTCTCCACACAAAACAAATTTGTAGGGGCAAAAATCAGTTATTGTGCTGTTTATCCTGAATATTCATTCTTGGGAATTAAGACCATGATCCAAGTTTTGGTTAGAGAGATGGAAGGATGTAGAAAATCAAGACGACTTGGGCATATGAGGTTATGCATTAACAAACAGGGCACCACGGTAGCTCAGCGGTTAGCGAGACACTATTACAGCTCAGGGCACCAGAGTTCTTTCAATTCTGGTGCCATCTGTAAGGAGTTTGTATATTCTCCCTGTGACCACATAGGTTTCCTCTGGGTGCTTGATTTTCCTCCCAGAGTCCAAAGACGTACTGTTTAGTAGGTTAATTGGACATTGTAAATTATCCTGTGAATCTGCTGTTGTTAAATAAGCGGGTTGCTAGGGGTGGGGGTGCAGCTCTTTGCGGCAGAAGGGCCTATTTCACTCCGTATCTCTACTTCTAAATAAATAAACACATGCATAAAATTTAAGTTGTCAAAACCACAATTTATAACCTCTATTAACCATAAAATTCAAAGCAGATACTGAAAAGAAAAATTAGAAGTGGAAATGGGAAAGGAAACTGTCTTATGCTAACACGAGAAAACCTGCAGATGCTAGAAATTCAGCAACACACACAAAATGCTGATGGAACGCAGCAGGCCAGCGGCATCTCTAGGAAGAACTTCTTCCTATAGATGCTGCCTGGTGTGCTGCGTTCCACCAGCATTTTGTGTGTGTCTTATGCTAATAAAGGGGTGGTGCACTTTCCTGAGTGCGTGGCTCCAAACTGATGAAAATCTTACAAGAAATCCTGCAAGCAAAGAAGTTGCTGTTAGGTGCCATTAATCCTATTTGTGTCCCAAGGTAATTTTGAGCAGAAATTATCACTATTAATGAAATATTAACAATGATGGACTTGAGGAAAAAGAATGAGACCTGTTGCTAATTTACACGTATTCACTCTATTACTATTAATAAAAGTATAACAGACCCAGAATAAAATAAAGCATTTTAGAAAGCCTGTTCAAAAATTATTACTCTTTCAAAAAGACTACTGAAAAATAACTTTGTACCTCAACCAGTGTTCTATGATATCTAATTTGATGCAAGCTAAGAATAAATTCACTTAGAAAAGCTATTTTATTAATAAATTAATGTTACTCCCAAAACAAAATACATATTAACATAAATAGAAGCCAATGCAGGCCACTCAGCACCTCCTGCCTGCTCAGTAATTTAATAAGATATATGCAATATATGTTGATAGAACCGTCTATGATATTTCACTATGCTCAAAAACCTCTCCATCAGTATGAAAAATATTCAAAAACTTTATTTCCATGGCTTTTGGAAAGAGAATGAAGAAAATCCAAAAGGGTCAAGAAACTCAGCACAAAGAAAACATCCTACGCTTAAATAGGTAGCTCATTTTTAAAGAGAGATTATTGAATAAGGATTATCGAACAAGAGAAAATATCTTACTCATATCAAACCTGTCAAGAGCTCTCAGAATCATGTAGGTTTCAATCAAACTACTTCTCAGTATCAGGTTACAATATACACCTACTTCTATCAGGCTTCAATTATACCAGAGCCTAAGAACCTGTCTCAATCACTATTCTCCAGTAGCACTTACATCCACAGTGATGAAGTGTTTTGAAAGGTTGGTGATGAAACATATCAACTCCTGCCTACGAAGCGACTTGGATCTGCTCCAATTGTTTACCAGTGCAAAAGGTCCACAGCAAATTCCATTTCATTAGCTCTCTACTCAACCCTGAAACATCTGGACAGCAAAAATGCATACATCAGGATGCTCTTTATCAACTACAGCTTGGCATTCAATACTACCATCCCCTCAAAATCAACAAACTTTAAGAACTTGACCTCAATACCTCCTTGTGCAACTGGATCCTCAATTTCCTCACTAGCAATCCCCAATCAGTTCAGACTAGAAACATCTCCTCCACAATCTCCATCAGCACAGTTACACAACAAGGCTGTGTGGTTGCTCTTCTTACTTTACAGTTATGACTGTGTGGCTAAACACAGCACCAAAACCATATTCAAGTTTGCTGATAAGACCATCGTCATAGGTTGAATCAAAGGTGGTAATGAATCAGCAACTTTAAATTCCTTGGTGTTACCATTTCAGAGGATCCGCTCTGGGCCCAGCATATTAGTGTAATCACGAAGAAAGCATGGCAGCACCTCTACTCCCTTAGGAGTTTGAGAAGATTCAGCATGTCATCTAAAATATTAATCTTTTAACTACCAAATATAGCAGTGTTTCATAAATGGTGAAAACTCCAGAGTTTGCATCTGGTTACATGAGAATTAATTAAATCAGTTACTTCAGAATCAGGTTGTAATGTTTCTTCAAAACATGATCAGTTGCACAAGTTTCCCAATTATTTCAACAATCTAAATTTTCAAGAACAAAGGGAAATGACTATAAAAGCAACTTACAACTTTATCAAACAGACGATATATATTGTCATTTTTACAAGCTATTATAAAGTTTGAACTCTTGCAGGAATTAGGGATTTCTGTTCAATTTTGAATAAGTGACATCTTTCCATGCTTATTTTGTAATCAGTTAAAGCAGACCCAGCAACCCTAATGGCATCAGATGCCTTTGAGCAGAAAGATGGTTAGACAGGAAAATAGAATTGCAAACCTTATAACAGATCATCAGCCAACAATTTTTTTGCAGCCTAAGGCCTGATTTGGTTGATCAGAACCAGTAATCCAGACTCTCAACACTATCTTCAGTACTTTTTTCCCGCTGACCAGCCATACAGACTTATCATATACTGAATATAATTCAACTCAGTCATCCATAAAGCATTAAGGATATTGTAAAGGACATAAATGGGGGCAGAGAAAGAAGCAAATTAGAAATTGAGTGACTGCAGCTACTAAAGAGTGCCTGGGGATTTACAAGTTCCTCTTCAGAACTTTGCAGCAAAAATTAAGCCATTAGAATGTGAAAATGGATTCTATGCAACAGCCCACAGATGAGACTTTTAACAAAGAAATGCTCTAAATTGTCACGAATGATAGAGATATTAATGTCAAATCTCCAAAGTAAATCACATTTCTACTAAGAGTCAGAACTTTTAAAAATACCAATTATTTTAACTCATATTTAACTGGGTGCTTGGAACATGAAGGCCAAAGCTCCCAATCTCAATATAGCTCATTAGAACAGCACAGTACCACAGTATATACAGCTGCTCTCTCATTGGCCCATTATCTCCCACTTGCTTTCTTTGTTTTAGTCTCTTGCTCATTCTTAACTTTGTGTTTCTTCGAATTGACTGCAAGTGGTTCAGAGTGATAAGGTAAGGAGCTACCAAGCAGGCTGCCTTTCCTGTCCAGTTTTAGAAATACAGCCTTGATAGCTATCATTACCATTTCTTCAGCCAGCTTTTAATCTTCTCTTTAACTCACTCCTCATGCATCCTCATGATCATTTCACCAAATCCTCTTTAGGAAGCGGTGTCTCAGAAAGGCAGTGTCCATTATTAAGGACCTTCAGCACCCAGGGCATGCCCTTTTCTCACTGTTACCATCAGGCAGGAGATACAGAAGCCTGAAGGCACACACTCAGCGATTCAGGAACAGCTTCTTCCCCTCTGCCATCCAGTTCCTAAATGGACATCGAAGCTTTGGACACTACCTCACATATATATATATACACACACACACACACAGTATTTCTGTTTTTTGCACATTTTTAAAAAATCTATTCAATATACGTAATTGATTTACTTGTTTATTATGTTTTATTTTATTTATTATCATTTTTTTCTCTCTCTGCTAGATTATGTATTGCTGGTGATAATAAATTTGATTCTGAGTAATCTTTCATTCATTCATTAGGAACTCTTGCATTCTCCCTTCCCAATGTCATTCACCTCAATCTTCAACATGGATCCACCCACTTTATAATTAGATGGTGTTTACATGATATCCAGATAAGATATCAACAACTTTTCATATTCTATTAGGTATATGGCATCAGTGGAAAATACTACATCATCAGCATTAACATATTTTAACAAAACTGTTTCAGTTCAATGACCGAAATGATCATCTCCACTTCATACTCCAGAAATACTGCTTGACCCGCTGAGCATTTCCAGAATTCTTTTTTTCTGTTCACTGCAGCTGTTCCTACAGTCTACACAAAAGTCTGCCCTTAAACAGTTATTTTTGATATGCATCTTTAAATCCTTTTTTCCACCCCTCCCCAATTCTGCAAGTTTAAATCTGGTACCAATAAAAAGCAACCTTGAAGCAACTGGATCCCCAGATCAGTTATACTGTTGGACAAAGTAGCAGAAGAGCTTCACATCATTTGTGACCATCGTCCATGCTCTTGAGTAATTTTGCTTCAGGGAAAGCTGTCTCATATTTGAAATCCTACAACACAGAACAAAGAACATAGAATAGTACAGCATAGTACAGGCCCTTCGGCCCACAATGTTGTGCCAACTCTTAAACCCTGCCTCCCATATAACCCCCCAACTCAAATTCCTCCATATACCTGTCTAGTAGTCTCTTAAGTTTCACTAGTGTATCTGCCTCCAGCAATGACTCAGGCAGTGCATTCCACGCACCAACCACTCTCTGAGTAAAAAACCTTCCTCTAATATCCCCCTTGAACTTCCCACCCCTTACCTTAAAGCCAAGTCCTCTTGTATCGAGCAGTAGTGCCCTGGGAAAGGCGCTGGCTGTCCACTCTATCTATTCCTCTTAATATCTTTCATACCTCCATCATGTCTCCTCTCATCCTCCTTCTCGCCAAAGAGTAAAGCCCTAGTTCCCTTAATCTCTGATCATAATCCATACTCTCTAAACCAGGCAGCATCCTGGTAAATCTCCTCTGTACCCTTTCCAATGCTTCCACATCCTTCCTATAGTGAGGTGACCAGAACTGGACACAGTACTCCAAGTGTGGCCTAACCAGAGTTTTATAGAGCTGCATCATTACCCCGCGACTCTTAAACTCTATCCCTCAACTTATGAAAGCTAACACTCCATAAACTTTCTTAACTAACCTAGCTACCTGTGAGGCAACTTTCAGGGATCTGTGGACATGTACCCCCAGATCCCTCTGCTCCTCCGCACTACCAAGTACCCTGCCATTTACTCTGTACTCTGCTTTGGAGTTTGTCCTTCCAGAGCGTACCACCTCACACTTCTCCGATTTCTCAGACCACTTCAGCATCCTATCAATGTCTCTCTGCAATCTTCGACAATCCTCTGCACTATCCACAACACTACCAACCTTTGTGTCGTCTGCAAACTTGCCAACCTACCCTTCTACCCCCACATCCAGGTCATTAATAAAAATCACGAAAAGTCGAGGTCCCAGAATCGATCCTTGTGGGACACCACTAGTCACAACCCTCCAATCTGAATGTACTCCCTCCACCACAACCCTCTGCTTTCTGCAGGCAAGCCAGTTCTGAATCCACCTGGCCAAACTTCCCTGGATCCCATGCCTTCTGACTTTCTGAATAAGCCTACCGTGTGGCACCTTGTCAAATGCCTTACTAAAATCCATGTAGATCACATCCATTGCACTACTCTCATCTATATGTCTGGTCACCTCCTCAAAGAACTCTATCAGGCTTGTTAGACATGATCTGCCCTTCACAAAACCATACTGACTGTCCCTGATCAGACCATGATTCTCTAAATGCCCATAGATTCTATCTCTAAGAATCTTTTCCAACAGCGTTCCCACCACAGATGTGAGATTCACTGGTCTATAATTACCCGGACTATCCCTACTACCTTTTTTGAACAAGGGGACATAAAGATCCTAACCAGAGGCTCAGCAATCTCTTCCCCTGCCTCGTGGAGCAGCCTGGGGAATATTCCGTCAGGCCCCCGGACTTATCCGTCCTAATGTATTTTAACAACTCCAACACCTCCTCTCCCTTAATATCAACATGCTCCAGAACATCAACCTCACTCATATTGTCCTCATCGTCATCAAATTTCCTCTCATTGGTGAATACCGAAGAGAAGTATTCATTGAGGACCTCGCTCACTTCCACAGCCTCCAGGCACATCTTCCCACCTTTATCTCTAATCGGTCCTACCTTCACTCCTGTCATCCTTTTGTTCTTCAAATAATTGAAGAATGCCTTGGAGTTTTCCTTTACCCTACTCGCCAAGGCCTTCTTATGCCCCCATCTTAAGCTCCTTTCATGCTACCCTATATTCCTCAATGGACTCATCTGATCCTTGCTTCCTAAACCTCATGTATGCTGCCTTCTTCCACCTGACTAGATTCTCCACCTCACTTGTCACCCATGGTTCCTTCACCTTACCATTCTTTATCTTCCTCACTGGGACAAATTTATCCTAACATCCTGCAAGAGATCACTAAACATCGACCACATGTCCATAGTACATTTCCCTGCAAAAACATCATCCCAATTCACACCAGCAAGTTCTAGCTTGATAGCCTCATAATTTGCTCTTCCCCAATTAAAAATTTTCCTGTCCTCTCTGATTCTATCCTTTTCCATGATAATGGTAAAGGCCAGGGAGCGGTGGTCACTGTCCCCCAGATGCTCACCCATTGAGAGATCTGTGACCTGACCCAGTTCGTTACCTAATACTAGATCTAGTATGGCATTCCCCCTAGTTGGCCTGTCAACATACTGCGACAGGAATCCGTCCTGGACACACTTAACAAACCCTGCCCCGTCTAAACCATTGGAACTAATCAGGTGCCAATCAATATTAGGGAAGTTAAAGTCACCCATGATAACAACCCTGTTATTTTTGCACCTTTCCAAAATCTGCCTCCCAATCTGCTCCTCGGTATCTCTGCTGCTACCAGGGGGCCTATAGAATACTCCTAATAGAGTAACTGTTCCTGACTTCCACCCACACTGACTCAAAAGAGGATCCTGCTATATTACCCACCCTTTCTGAAGCTGTAATAGTATCCCTGACCAGTAATGCCACCCCTCCTCCCCTTTTCCCCCCTCTCTATCCCTTTTAAAGCACTGGAATCCAGGAATATTGAGAACCCATTCCTGACCTGGTGCCAGCCAAGTCTCTGTAACAGCCACTGCATCATAATTCCATGAATGTATCCAAGCTCTCAGTTCATCACCTTTGTTCCTGGTGCTTCTTGCGTTGAAGTACACGTACTTTAGCCCTTCTACCTTCCTACCTTTACACCCTTTATTCTGCTTCTCTTTCCTCAAAGCCTCTTTATATGTTGGATCTGGCTTTACTCCATGCACTATACTCGCAGTTCTCGCATGATCTTTATCCTCCTCCACCTCACTATCTCCTCTTACATTCTGGTTCCCCTTCCCCTGCAAATCTAGTTTAAACCCCCCGGGAGCAGCACTAGCAAACCTTCCCGCAAGGATGTTAGTTCCCCTCCAGTTCAGGTGCAACCCGTCCTGTCGGAACAGGTCCCATCTTCCCTGGAACAAGGCCCAATTGTCCAGGAACATGAAGCCCTCTCTCTTGCACCAAGTCTTAGCCACATATTTAGCTGCACTATCTTCCTATTTCTAGCCTCACCAGCACGTGGCACAGGTAGCAATCCTGAGATTGCAACCCTGGAGGTCTTGTCCTTCAACTTTGCACGTAAGTCCCTAAATTCTCTTTGCAGGACCTCCTTCTTCTTCCTATCCACGTCATTGGTCCCTACATGGACCACAACATGGACCATGACTTCAATTAGATTTTACATTGCTCAATATTGCTCAACTTTTAGTGTTCTGTGCATTTCTATCTTCATATCAGAAGGAAACTACTCAATTTTTTAATAAATATAGATTCCTATTCTTAGACCCAGCTGAAGGAACTTTTCCTTCACCTAGCCAGTAAGTGTCTTGAAAACTCCAATCAAGTTCAATGCTATGCAATCTCTTTCCATGCTTTAACTTTTGGGGGAAATTTACTCATCTGATATATCCACAATATCAAGAATTGTTCATGATTCCATATATTTTTAAACAATTCAATGATGGAATGCAGGAATTCCTGATTGGGCCAGCATACAAGATCCATCTTAAAAGGGCCCACAGCCAACATTGTTCCTGGACCGTTAAAATCAACCGCTGTGACGTTTCTGGACTGAACTTAACACGGATGACAGGTGCCCTTCCACTAAGGACATTGGAGAACTGGGTGAAGCTTTGCAATAATTTATTCCTGAGCTTTGTCACCAGGAAAAAAATCACAAAACAAATAGAAGAAACAATTCTTAAAGACCCCTTGAAAAACTGCCATATCCCTAACACAGCAGAGGCTTTATAGGCATTTGTCAGACTGCACTTAAAGCACTGTGAGCAGTTTTGGGACTCTTATCTAATAAAGATGTGTTGGCAGAGCAGGTTCACAAGAATGCTCACTGGAATGAAAGGGTTAACACATGAGTATTTGATGGTTCTGGACCAGTACTTACTGGAGTTTAGAAGAATGAGGGGGATTTCACTGAAACCTATCAAATATTGAAAGGCCTAGGCAGAGTCTATGTGGAAAGGATGTTTCTTATAGTGGGAGAGTCTAGGACCAGAGGGCACAATCTCAGAAGTGATGAGAAAAGGGCAGAGGATGGTGAGTCTAAGGAATTCATTGCCACAGACTGCTTTGGAGGCCAAGTCATTGAGCATATTTAAAGAGGAGGTGATAGGTTATTAATTGGTAAGGATGTCAGAGGTTATGGGAAGAAAGCAAGAAACTGAGCTTGAGAGGGATAATGAATCAGCCATGATGATGGTGGAGCTTTCTCGATGGGCCGAATGGTCTGATTCTGCTTCTATGTCTTATGGTCTAGCACCTGAATAACACACACAAAATGCTGGAGGAACTCAGCAAGATGCTGACTGAATTTCACAGATTCACTACACTCTGGTTAAAGAAATTCCTCATCATCTCTGTTAAGGTGCCTCTTTCTATTCTGAGGCTGTGCTCTCTGGTCCTAGACTCCCCTGCTATAGGAAGCATCCTGTCCATGTCCACTCTATCTAGGCCTTTCAATATTAAATAGGTTTCAATGAGATCCCTCCTCATTCACAACACCAGCAAGTACAGGCCCAGAACCATCTACTGCTTCTCACAGGTTAACCCTTTGATCCCCAGGATAATTCTCACGAACCTCCTCTGGACCCTCTCCAATGCCAGCAGTTCCTTTCTTAAGATGCCCAAAACTGTTCACAATACTCTAATTACAGTCTGACCAAAACCTTATAAACTCTCAGCATTACATCCTTCCTTTAATATTCTACTCCTTTCACAATGAATGCTAACATTTCATTTGCCTTTCTTACCACCAAGTCAACACACGTTAACCTTTAGGGAATCCTACACCAGGATTCCCAAATCCCTTTACACTTCTGATTTCTGTATTTATATAGAAATACAGAAAATAGTCTATGCCTTTATTCCTTCTCCCAAAGTGCATGACCGCACTATATTCCATCTGTCACTTCTTTGCCTATTTCCCTAATCTAAGACCTTTTACAGACTCCCTGCTTCCTCAACACCATCTGCCCCTCCACCCATCTTTGTATCATCCTCAAACTTATCCACAAAGCCATCAATTCTGTCATCCAAATCATAGACATATAACACGAAAAGAAACTGCTCCAACACTGACCACTGCAGAACACAACTAGTCACTGGCAGACAACTAGAAAAGGCCCCTTTTATTTCCACCCTTTGCCATTGCTGCACAACCGTCAGAAAGGTCTAATGAGCCACCCCCAGCTGACACTTCAGTAAATCACACCTCCAAGCTGTGCTCTTTCTCTATGTACAAAACAAAAACTGAAACATGAGGAGCCAGTACAGGAAGTTGTACAGTACTGGCCTTACAAAATAGATCAGCTGCTCTGCAACTGCTTTGAGTTAGTAGACTGGTCCATATTCAAAGACTCAGCAGCCAACCTCGATGAGGATGTTACCACTGTCACAGACTTTATCCACAAGTGTTTAGGGGATTGTGTTGTAAAGAGGTAAATCTAGAAACAATGGGTGAACCAGCAGATCCACTCCCTAGGTCTAGAACTGCAGCGTTCAAATCAGGTAACCCTGATCTATAAGAGTAATCAAGATATAACCTTCATAAAGCTATCAATGATGCCAAAAGACAATACCAGTGCAAAAATTAAGTCTCAGACCAGCTGCCATTGTGGCAGAGCTTACACAACATAAGCATGTTACAAAACAGACAGCATCACTGACAACAGCACATCCCTTCCTGATGAGTTCAAATCATTCTTCGCATGTTTTTAACAGAAGGGGCACTGATATGTCACTATCCACATCCAATAAGCTGTAATGCACCTGAACTACCATCACAGTTACAGATACGAGACCAGTGAACTGCAAAAAAGCATCTGGCTTGGATGGTGTCCCTGGCTGTGTGCTTCCATCCTCCGCAGATTAGCTGGTGGGGGGGGTTATTTATTTATCGACATTTTTAACCTCTCCCTACTTCATATGCTTTAAGAAGATCACTCTCATCCATGGCAGATGCCATCTCGCTCCCCTACACTAACCTACAAAGCATCTGGACAATAAAGATGTCGGTGGCAAAATACTGTTTATTGACTACAGCTTCAACTTCATTACTATAGGAGGGAGATTGAAAATCTGGCCAAATAGTGCCACTACAAGAACCTTTCACTCAATGTCAGCAAAACCAAAGAACTGATTATCGACTACAGGAGGAGGAAACTCCCAGAGCAGATAATTTCACTCACCCGACAATGAACTGATTACACAACCTGTGGACTCACTTTCAACAACTCTACAACTCATGTTCACAATATTTATTACTTTGTTTCTTTTTCTTATTTGCACAGTTTGTTGTCTTTTGCACAGTGGTTTGTCTGTCTTTGTTGTCTGTGGTTTGGCATTGATTTTAAAGTGTTTCTTGTATTTATTGTGAATGCCCACAAGAAAATGAATCTCAGTGTAGTATATGGTGACATATATGTACCTTAATAACAAAGTCACTTTAAATTATAATTGCACAAATTCATCTACAAACTCCTAGACCTGCAACACAACACCGCCCTTCGCAACTGCATGCGTGACTTCCTGACCAACAGTCCACAATCTGGAAGGACAGTGAATAATACCTCCACCATGAAGATTCTCAAAACCGGTGCCCCATAAAGTTGTGGGCTTCTGCCTCCTACTCTACTCCCTATTCACTCATGACTGTGAGGTCAGATTCTGCTCCATCTCCATCTGCAAGCTTGCAGATGATACTATAATAGTAGGCTGAACCTCAAATAATGACGAGTCAGAGAACAAGGAGACAGAGTGCCCAGTGACATGATCTCATGACAACAACTTCAGGAAGGTGGTGGTGGTGCAGGAGGGGGGAATACACATGCTCCTGTTTACATCAACAATGCTAAAGTAATTCTAACACTTTGACAACATACCCCTGAACAGGCCATCTAGTGACAAAAAAAAAGTTTTGAAAATGATTTTTAGCAGCAGATGCACTTGGCTAGAAATGATTCGTATCCACATGGACTGAGTGTTTTTCAGCTGTTCGACCAGAGGAATCTTCCTCTCAAAATAGGAAAAATATAAAAATGCCAACCCCAAAGAAATTTACTTTTGTAAAATATATATTCTCATTGCAAATAACACATCACTCGAGGTTATGCAGAACTTTTAATAAAAACAACTTAATCCAGAAGTTATTTATTTGTCCACATTGTCTGCTCAGCAACAAGAAGCGTGCATGCGCCTAGAGAAGCGCCTTGTAGGTGGAGCTTCCATTGGACAGATTCACTGCCTTTTGGACCAACAGGTATTTAAGTGAAAAGCAGTAAACAACTGCGACACACCACTGACTGAAATTTAAATTATTTAAAAAAAACAAAGTTACAACAGCTCTTACGTCTGGGATTTTTTGCATCAGCTGCGACATTGAACTGGGGTAAACGGATTCACCATTAAACTGTACAACGGTCCTAGCTTTAAGGGTGGCAGCGGTATGTCGGCGAGTGTAAAGAAACCTTTACCTGCTGTAACTCGGCAAACACCGGGGCAGAGCTCGCAACAGACCGACCTGCTTCAGACGCACTGACATTGAGGCGGCCATTTTCGACTCGACAATAATCGACGGCGAGCATCAAGGTTCTTGACGTCCGTCAGATACACATCTCACAAGTGCGACCGCATCTCGAAATAAAGTACCTCCAGGACTTTGTGCGCTGGTCCAAATTTCCATCATCTAGTCTCTCTTGCGTCTTGAAATAACTTTATCCCTCGCACTTTTCTGCTCCAAAGCAAATAAAATATATTAATGTAGACTGAGCAACACACAGAAGCAGATTTTGTGTGTTACTCAGGATTTCCAGCATCTGCAGAATGATATGTGTCTCTGTCCTAATGTGGATTTATCATGGTGCACAAATCATTTAGCTTATTTATGAAATACACCACTATGGTCCATTTTAACGATGAAATGTAAAGTCTTAATCTGCTCATCCTGTTTTTTTATAATAATGTGTTGTTTTGAAGGCCTTTCAAGGTATCAGGACCTTCCAAAGCATTTTATAGATATGGAAGTATTTATGGAGTGTTGTCAGTATTGGACTATCAGAATGAGGGCATCCAATGTACGTACAGGTAATCAACAACAAGTGACCAGATATAGCCTGTACGGAATACAGTATGTGTAACAAGAAACAAACTGTTCAACAGGTCGACACCAATCCATAAATTTCTAATGCAAGGGGCTGAGGTGGAGGAAGATTATCATATATTATTACTTGTTTCCTTTTTTTGTTATAACATACAATATTTCATTGAGTTAGAGTTACATGGGTTATTTGACACAATTCACCTGTGCTAACCAAGGTGCCTTCCTGAGCTAGTTCAGTTTGACTGCATTCGGCCCATAGCCCTCTAAGCCTTTCCTGTCCGAATACCTGTCCAACTATCTTTTAAGTACTGCAACTGTACCCAACTCTACCACTTCCTCTGACTGCTCATTCCATTTGTCTACCACTTTCTGTGTGAAAAACTTGTCTCTTAGTTCCCATGTAAATCTTTCTCCTTCCACCTTGAAACCATTCCTCTAGATTTAGACTTCCTTATCCTGGGAAGAAGCCTATGACAATCTAACTTATCAATGTCCCTCATGATTTTGATATAAAAGGCCACGACTTGGCTCCCTCCTCTCCAGGGACAACACTCCCAGCCTATCCGGAATCTCCTGATAACTCAATTGCTGCAGGTCTGGCAACATCTTTATGAACTTTTTCTGCAACTCTCTAGTTAAATCACATCACTCTTGTAATATGACAACCAAACCCCATGTACTGTAATACTCCAGGTGTAGCCTCACTAAGTTCGTGTCAATTGGTCATAACAACATGTCCTAACTCTTGCCCCATTCAATGAAGCCAAGCACAATATACATCTTCTTCATCACTTTGTTCACCTGTCTCAACACCTTCAGGGAACTTATATACTTGTTCCCATTGGTCTTTCCGCTCAACAACACTCCGTAGGTCACTGTTATTTACTGCATAAATCCACCGTTATTCAACTTCATTACTTGACACTTGTATGAGTTGAAAATCCATCTACCATCTATTTGCCCATTTTCCCACTTCCTCAGTTGATCTAGTTGCTGTTGCAACATTCAGGTCAATTTTCAAATGTTTAAAGATGGTGCTCACAGCTGGACTTTTGATAATTATCATTGTAGGTTGTATTTTACTTTGCAACACATTTAACATGTTGGAAAGCTTCCCTATAAAATATATTTTGTGTGAGTATCAATTTTTTCTACAGAGTGAAAAAGAGGTTGAAGTTTGGTAAGTAATCATATGCGTCTTTACTTACAAGAGAGAATCTGCAGATGCTGGAAATCCAGGCAACACAGAGAAAATGCTGGAGGAACTCAGCAGGCCAGGCAGCATCTATGGAAAAGAGTACAGTCGATGTTTCAGGCCGAGACCCTTTCAAGTGTCCTGTTGAGGGGTCTCGGCATGAAATGTGGACTGTACTTTTTTCCACAGATACTGCCTGGCCTGCTGAGTTCCTCCAGCATTTTCTGTGTGTTGCTCACATCTTTACTTAGATCAGTTTTGGACCACCTGCCTCAACAGATTCTGCCTCACTACCGAAGTTGATTATTTTGTGATTTATATTATGAATTTCCTGTTCTCAAAATAGGACAGAGTCATAGTAAAATCAAAGAACACTACAGCCCAGAAACAGGTTCTTTGTCCTGTATAATTCATGCTGAACTATTATTCTACCTAGTCCCATCGACCTGCACCTGTACCATAGCCCTACACACCCTTCCCGTCCTTGTACCTATCCAAATTTCTCTTAAATGTTGCAACCAAACCTGCATCCATCACTTCCACTAGCAGGTCATTCTACACTTCCACCAGCCTCTGAGAGAAGAAGTTCCCTCTCATATTCCCCTTAAATGTTTCACCTTTCACCCTTAACCCTAATTTTTCTCAATGATCATCTTCTAAGTTATCAGGCTTTGTCACATGTGACGTATCTTTCCAGTCAATTTACCGAAGCTATGGCAGCTTGCATTTATAATCAGCACCAGGATTGCCCCTCTGTGTCATTGCCATGATAGCCTATTTTCACCCAGTACACTGTGTAACTCTATCCCTGCTCATCTCACCTGCCGTTGCATTGCAGACCACACCACTGCACCTCCCACAACATTCCTCCCACCTCCCCAGCTCCCCGTGATACATATCCTGATTGCGGAAGTCCTTAAGCATCCGCTGTGATATCTAGGTTCCTGTTGCTCTTCTGACTAGTAACCCATCTTCCATCCTCCAACAACATTATCCTGAACCTTTCCCCCTCATCAATACCACAGTACTCAAAGTTCAGTCATTTTCCATTGCTTATATCAACAATTATAAATATATTACATAAAATATAACAAAATATTAAAAGCAACCTGAAGTCATAAAATTTCCTTCCTTATTTTCAATGGTCTTCGAGACCTAATCTCCTTCCCACTACAATCTCCTCCTAACCTGCACTCTTCAATACACCTCGTCTCATCATATCTGCCTCCAGTGTTAATTCCACCAATGCTGAATGTGCTTTATACTGCCCAGACTCCTAATTTTCTGAAAATTTATCCTATAGCTTTTTGTATCTGCATCCTCTTGTAAAATACTCCCTGAAACCTAAGTGAGCCTTCAAACTTTGTCATTACCACACATCTCCATGGTGCAAGAGGCGTTGGATAAAACATTAAAGTGCTTTATAAAAACAAACATTTTTGTTACATATATATAGCAGTTTTTTTTGGAATTTGGAAAGTTTAATCTGCTAATGTTGAGCTTATGCTCCAATGTTGGTTATTGGCTTGGCTATTTGGCCACACAGACCCACACTTCAAGAAAGGACATTTTTTAAAAAAAAATCCTGGCTATTAAGCTAAAACTACCCTGCAAAATTGTTGTTTTCATATTTCCTTTCCACTATGGTGATCTGTTTGCTTAATACTTAAGACCAAAGGACCAAACCATTCCTAAATCACATATAACATTCATGTGTTTTCTAGGCACTAAGATAAATACATTAGGGGAGTGAAGAAGGAATGTAAGGTTTTACAAATCCTAAGTTCAAGTTCAAAATGCATTTAATTTCAAAAAGTTATACAACCCTGAGATTTGTTTGCTTACTGGCAGTCACAAAGCAAGGAATCTGAAAGAACCCAATTTTAAAAAAAATAAAAAAGACCAACCCCAGTGCTCACAAAGAAAGATAGAAAAGAACAAATCCTGCAAACAATAGAAGCAAGCAACACCAGCATTCTGAACCAACGTGAAACTGTCAATTTTAATTACTGAGAATCAAAGTAAGTTTCTCCAGAACAAGTCAAAACGTTTATTTTGATAACTTTAAGGCATCTTGATGTATTTGTACATGATAATTAAATGATTATGATCTGTTGTTAAAATGTCCAAAGGCAAGCTGTGTCATAATACTTCATTGGAGTCTTTTGCTTCCTTTCTCTTTTGGTAAGAATTTATTATTAATATGATGAAACAATAGTTATGGGTATGTTAGCAGTGTGAATGCAAACTGTAATAAACATTGTGCCAATTATAAATTTTGCTGTAGGTCATATTCAGTTGCACTTGTAATAAATGTAGAATAAAAAAAAATAACCTTCTACCTGCCTGCCCTGTGGCAATTGTATTCTAAAAGGAGAATTAAACATTGCAAACTTCTAAGGTTATCATGATGTCCAAAATAAATCTAAGTATAAACACTTACTCCAGATTTCAGATAACAAAATGCACTAACTCTTGTTCCATCTGCTGAAGGCAAGCACATCATATATCTTCATCACCTTGTCCACCTATGTCACTACTTCCAGCAAACAATGTACATGTCTCTCTGCTGAACAACATGCCTCCGGTCAATGTTATTCACTGCATATGTCCACCTTAGTTCAACTTCATCACATGATACTTGCCTGGGTTAAATTCAATCTGCCATTCTTTTGCCCACTTTCCTACTTGCTCAAGGTGCTTGTTAGATTCTAGCTCCAGATTTCAGATGGTGGAGTGATTTTGTTTTACCTGCATTTGATTCTATTCATGGATGAGATGATTTAACACATAAGACAGAAGACACTAGCATTCTTTAATTTTGTATGAGGCCTTTATTTCTGGCAAGGGGAACTGTCATAGAGGAAGGCAACAAAATGAAAATTTGTATGGCTTTTTATTGTTTATTTGTAATGTATTTACAGTTCCATGTTATCACTTTTTATATACATTGCACATTTACATGATAGAAAAAGTACAAAACTATATATTTGGATGAATTTAGATCTGTCATGTTTGAAAATATAAAATTGTATCTGCAACATAATTTTAAGCAAAATGAAAAACCTGAACTGTTTCGCATTTGTCAAAACCTTTACAGCAACAAACCAGTAAAAGTCAACCTGATTACACTTCCATAAAATGATCCTGTAACCTTACAGCTGCAGAACATCTCCAGCTGACAGCACGTTCCAGACACAGCACATTTGATCAGTTACGGTAAACAATATCTGAAGCTTTATTTACAATGTGTAACATATTCCAATAAATAAATATAAAAGGTAAAAACATGCAGATATTATAGCTAAAATCTCTAGTACAAAAGGAGAATGACCAGTCACATTTACAGCTATCATAATGCAATTTACAGTTCACTGGAAAAGTATACTTTACAGGCATCATATGTCACAATAAATTAATGATAACACTGTTCTTTTGACGAATATATTTCCAAATCATGTTGGCCTATTTTATGTATAAATTATAAACATGACAGTATAAATAAAAATCTACTAAACTCAACTATGTATACTTCTTCAAAATAAATAAGCGTACACTTATTTACAAATAAGTACACCGACACCTTCCTCTTCGCACAGGGTGAGAAAATTACCAAATCGGAAATGCTGATTTAGGAAAGATGTTATTTTCTTGCTCGTCTTCTTCATCTTCTTCTTCTTCAGTTATGGCTATGGGAGAATATAGGGTAGCTGTTGTATAAATAAGGATCACAACAGCACAGAAACTCAGTGCATGTTTTCAAATCCCTCTTACAGTCCCAATAGAGTTTCTTTTAAAGAGCCTCAAGGATGCAATTTGTGTCATTTGCTATTATGAAGTAATGTTTTATAACACCATTACTAACAGGGATGTGAAGATTCAATGATTATGTTCTATGGCAGTATTCTTCCAGTCTAACATTTACATCGTTTCCATCCATTGTATTCTTCACTGCAACTGAATTAAACCTATCTATGAACTATTTAAATAGCCTTAACATCTCAAACAACAGTGAAGCATTTGGAAGATCACTACTGTACTGCTAAGAAGGCATCAGGTTCGATTGGAATCGATGTCGAAATCTATCACTATCACGGCATGTTAATCTCTCATGGCATCTTCTTGCCCTGAACGGGAACAGGAAGCATCGTTGTCCAAGAAAACGTTGACTATTTATTAACTTTAACAGTTACTCAGAGTTGAAGCAGTAACACAACAATTCCTCACGAATCTTTTAATCAGTCTATCATATTTGAAGATACGTTGATGCCCAGTTATTTCTTAAGGAATATTACATAATCCACTGACATACCGACATCACTGGATGTTCTTCCCTCGGGGAATCATGCAAACAGTGCTCGGAAAATAAATGTACAATTGTTACAATATATTTTTAAAGTGTCTATTGTTACCACAGCAAAAAAGGCAGCATTTAATATGCGGAAGGGAGGTTTCAAGTGACGTGGGTTAAAAAAAGGATAATATCTATAGGAATAAGAAGATTCACTTGGTCAGAATATTTCATCTGCTCCTCCGAAGAAGGCGTGTGCTTGAAACACTGTCATCACGCACCCCACAAGTCCAGGCGTTTAATTCTCCAATTTCTTTAGTGAACACAGTTGCACTTTTGGAGAGACGGATAATTTCTTCCGTATATCAACATGTGACATAATCTTAAATGCGAGTGTAAAGACTGAGTTTATCATTTGACTACCCCCAGCGAACAAATCAAATCTCCCTCCACTGTCCCTTGAAATGACGAGGAACATATGCATAGTCTTAATTGGTAGATAATAGGTGGCGATACATTTGATAAGATCCTTGTCATCGGAGAGCTCGAGCTGGCAATTGAAAACCATTGACCGAAATATGGAAGAAAGAGCAAATCTTATTTTTGGCCTAAAAGTTACTTACAGTTGCAAGATCCCGTGTGTTTAATCTCCAGCAGGGTACCAGAGGAACAGGCTGAGTTTTTCATTTCGCACTCATTGGGGTAAGTGGTGTTATCAGTTGCGCACACTGGTTCATCCGAGCGTCCACCCTGACACACATTGCAAACTACGCATCGACCCCTGCCGAGCCGCCTGTCCCATAAACACTTCTTTCCAGAGCTACATTCTATGTCTTCACAGGATTTCGCTTCTAGAAGAGTAAGAGACAGAAAACAAATTTATGAAAATAATTATTCTATTAGTCTTCAATAACATCGTCATGCTCCAAGTTGTACTTTGATACAGACAAATAAGAAGTCTTCATGCATTGTGTACGTGCCAGCAGTTTGCATGCCACGATTCCATCCATAAGAGAACTGTTCTAAACTCAAGTTTGATCCCTAGGCTTTGACAGGTAGAAAGGATAGATGTTTCGTATGTTTCGCTACGATCATATATGGGAGTTAATGCAAAATAAAATTTAAAAGGAGGAGCCCCGCATCCCTGAACCTTTCCTTTGAATCACATACAAAAATAAAACGTTAACAACTTTAGAAACTGACTTTCTAAATTAGACATCCATGAGCTATACTTTTATCATTGCATCATCCAATTCTTAGAGATAACAAAAATGTACGAAACGGAGGCAGGGGTAGGCCATTCGGTCCATCGTATCTCCTCCATCGATCAATAAGATCGTGGCTAAACTTTAACCCCAGCATCAAATTCCTTAACTAAACCAATGCCCATCGATTCCCTTAATATCTAGAAACCTGCTCCTGTCATTCAAAGTAATAATTCACGTGACCAAATGCAGATTTCATCGTCACCCAAAATCACAGCTGGCTAATAAACCTTGGGAATACGTCATGCACCTTTACTGATATGGGAGCACTTGAAACCTCCTTTATAACGATTCAGTTCCTTAAAAGGCTCCAGCTCTATTACAAAGACACGGAATAATAGTTTGAGAAATATTTCTCCACTTCGAAGCATAGCTTGAAGACCATTACTTCAGAGTGAGAACTTAAAAGTTGAATTTCTTTGAATTTCATGCAATTGCAATTTTAGATTTAGTTACTTAATGTATATATAGTTTGGAAACAAAACATAGAACACAGTACAGGACAGTGTGGGCCTTTTGGCCCACGATGTGTGCCAACCTTTTAACCTACACCAAGATCAATCTAACCCTTCCCTCCCAGAACGCTCCATTTTTCTTTCATCCACGTGCCTATCCAAGAATCGTTTGAATCTTCATAATGTATCTGTCTCTACCATCATCAGCCCTGGCAGTGCATTCCACGCACTGTGTAAAAAACACACACCTCTGACATCTCACCTATGTCTTCCTCCATTGTCTATGGAAAACATATCATTGCATTATGAAACAGACTCATTGCTCTGCTTTAGGAAGTTGAAAAGATTACGTGATTAGTAAAGATGACCTTTGTGCAACGTAGGTGGCCAGTGATCTAACCGGTATCAGTGAGCTTTTCTAGGAATAATTGGAGAGGCAGTGTTTCATTTGCATTTCATTTTGTCCATTGCATACTAATAACGCCGACAGAAGGAAAACTCTTCCACGTGGACTTCAGCCTCAGCAAATTTATGCGGGTTGCACTTTGTTAGGATTTGAGTACGTACTTATACATTTCCCTTCGTATGCGACTCCAATGGACCTTCCCATCAAGCAGGTGGCACGTCTGATATGGCAGGCGCTGGCATACGTGATCCCATCATTACCGCACAGGTACTGCTCCGGACTTGAAGGTTCAGGGCAAATCCTCGTGTTACACATCACACAGTAGGCACTGTTCGTCTGATCTACCACACACACCGAGCTGCCTGGACACAAGACATCCCGGCAAGTTTCTGAAAAAGAAAGGAAACACTAAAAAAATGTGAAATGTGCATCTGTTGAAAACAATCATTAGCAGTCGGCTGCGTTGATCTTTTTGAGGACCGACTTAAGGTCAAAATGTGCTTATGCACAGCAATCCTAAATATGCAAAAACTATTTAGTAGACAAGAATTCGAACCATAATTAGCCAAAGAATGAACCACATACATATTTAAAATCAAATATGTGTGAAATAAATCATTCAAAAGTCGACTCTGCATTTGAGTCGAGAAATTCGTTATTTGGTACTGTTTAAGCGAGCTTCCTTTTCAGTTCCTGAAAGACGTTGCCATTGAGCGTAATCCTAGCGCACACGTACTTCTGCATTTGCCTTGGTACTGGACCTCCAGTTCGGGATGTCCTTTGCATCTCGCCTTCAGGAGAACGCACTCGTCTTTGTAAGTTTTCCCGTCGGTCCCGCATACAGATCCTTTCCAGGTGACGTTGGAGCAGTCAGGGGCACAGACACATCGAGGCTTGTTCTTCTTGTTCATCTTGCACCTTTTACCAGGCCCGCAGTCGACGTTATCGCACGTTTCTGGAAAGAAAATGACACAGATGCAATTGTCTGCAGACCCTTTCAACGCAGCAATTAAGAAAGGGAAATTGAGTCAGTTGTTCTTGTTAGCCAAACTAATCACATAACCATCAAGTGAGAAATGTACTTTAATGTTATTTTCCTGATTGTTAATATTAAGCAGCCGCCATCTTATTAGTTCTGCATACTGAGAAGATTCAAGCCACTCCACCTAAATTAAACTCGAAAGCTATTTATGCTTGTTAGACTTTGAGGAATTGTCACTGACAAGGTGTATATCAAAGTATATATTAGAATTGTTTAGCCACTACGCGCAAAATACACATTGTTCGAATTTTGATTTTAAAGATATATTGATGCAAAAGATTTCGATTCACGGAGACTAACAAAGGTGTACCTTTACAAGGCGTGCAGGCAGGGGCTCCTCCGTTAAAGATGATCCACCGAAAAAGTGTGCTAGATGGGACGTCATCCTCAGTCCAAGCCGTACCCAGTCTTCCACTTTTGCAGCACTCTTCCCGGTTGACCCCAGTCATATAGAGGACTTGGCATTTGCCATTTTTGGCTTGCTGTAGCCAGCAGTTCCCAGCTGCAACGTACAGTCATATTACTGTCAGGTCTACTGATCTAACACGTGCACTGTTACAATAATGTTTACTTCAAGTATTTTGCATCAGTCGATGTAAAGCACAGAAGCTGAAGTAATCGACATGTCCCAGCGGTAAGCTTGTGACATTTTTGAATATCACGCTTGTTAAGTTATCTGGCTCCAAATCATCACAAGCTGAGTACCGCATAGGCGTGATAGGGTTGAAAGAAAAGCGCTGTCGATTAGGCACATCGATACTGAGCTCCCAGAAAGAACCACATCGGCAGGGAATGGTATGACGAGCTACTCGTCATTTAGGCGTGAAAAAAAATCTGGGGGCTGTCAGTTTGACAGCATCTACCAAGCATCCCAAACCTCAACGGCAGGTATCGATAAATCATGATCTCGTGACATTATTTATCGACATTGTCACTCAGGAATAGAAACGATCGCAGTATTCCTGTATTCTAAACATGTCTGACTCTGCTGCCTCTTCTGGAGAGTCTAGACGCGGTTGATACCGCCTAATATAAATCTCTTTATCTTATATGTATAGCGTGTTTGGTTATACTATAACTTCTATGTTAGCAATATAACCGGGGCTTATTATAAGACACGTGGCAATTATTTCCACTGGACCAAAAATATTAGTTCAGTGCTTAAGTAATGCTGCAGTTCAGCGTGATACAGCGATTTAACTCACCTCCACTCACCCTACCGGACGCTTACGCGACAGTTCATATGCCGATCAATGGAGCGTTTTTCCTCTAAGTAACACCCTTTTGATTTTACTAATTGAATAAAGACCTACACGACGTTGTTTCCAAGGGTCCAAACTCAATTTCCTATTTATTTTCTACGTGAGTCCATGGAATGTCCACACAGGTAATGCGATTTGCACCTTACAATTCAGCGCGATTTTGTTTCAATAAATGTGAATAAAGTACAGAAACACGTGTTCGAAAGGTAACTTGCTACGTCGCATTGTATCCTGCGAGTCTTGAACTAGAAACAAAATGTAAGTACGCTTTGTGGATTATCGTCAGGTTTTGTGGTATGTCCTCCCAGAGAGAAAAAATTACACGAAGCGCAAGTTGAAACAAACTTGAAACTAAGAGCCGTATTTACAAATCTAACAACAGAGAGCGAACTCTTCCCATTCTGTTTTTAACTTACCCTGCACTCGGTCGTCTCCAATGGTGAGGAAGATAGAAAGTAAAAAAACGCGAGACACAGCTCTGTTGCTTAGCATCCTTAACATTGTTGCACTCAGTTTCGCCGCAGATAAGTACTGATCTGAGAACGCCAGTCTAGTCTGATCGCAGAGTTGAATGAACGTCAAACTGTGAATGCAGTCACTCTTAAATATTTTGGCTGAAAAGGGTCTTGGCTGGTCTGTTTGGTGGGCGGTCTTCTGATGGCATGGTAATGTGCTTGGCAGGCTGGGGGAGGAGGAAGTGATCAAAAAGTTAAGGTGGACGGAAACTTAATCAGGTGACATTTCACCGCCTTCCCTAAAAGTTCTATAAAATCTCAGTCAATTAAACCACAAATATAAGATATAGGATTATGATCTGCGCGCCGGGTTGCAGGTGACACGACACTATAAGCTAATGGCGGGATAATGTGGCAATGAACGAAGTTATCCCTACTGTTATTCTTCACGTACTTATAGTACGATCTTGGATTTTCTTTTGCTCTTGTGCCAGTGTTAGCATTATATGATAACGATAGAATAAATACTAAAGAAGGTATGTACTTTATTTCCCAGAGGTGTTTATTCTCAGCAAGATATGCATCATTTGAGGGCAAATATTATCCGTCCTAATCAACACCCCCCCCAACAAAACATATCATATTTAATGAATTCCAGCATTAAAGGTACGGTTCCTATCGTAGCGCAATAATAACAAGACATATAGTCAATATCGAAGTTTCGTCTAAAATCTACGAGTAGGAGGTTTGTTTACATGGAAAGCAAGTTACTATCATAATTGACCTCCTTAAGTTCAGTCTCAAAACACACAGGGGGAGATATTTTTTTTACTGCAATATTGGCTTAGAGGATCAGTGCAGAGTTTGTTAGTAATTTATGGCCATCTGACTGCTTCGGTGGGACCAATCAACGTATTAAATAATAAAATAGGGAATCAGAAATGAAACCAAAGAAACTGATACCGTGCGTGCATTCTGCTATTTCATATGAGAAAAGCAGTTAGATTTAATATGCAGAACTGGCAAAGTTTCACGTCTATTACTGGATCAGACTTCGCATGTCTATGAAATGCCGTAGGCGGTCTCCTATTCTCATTTAGGAGATTGTGACATCGAAAGTCGAATCTTCGTGTTGCTCAGTGAAGTCACTTTTGGCAAGGAAGGATAAGTATGTGGGAAACCTTCCTCCAGGAAAAGATAAAACGAATGATCCGATTTAAATCGTGATCGCTCTTAATCCCGGGCAATGTTTTAGTTGTGATAGGTGTATGGACCTCACTCGAAATAACTCGGTGATAACAGACGTTTTCCACCAGCTGCGGGATATAATGGTAATCTTTTAATAAAGACTTATTACAATAGGCTCTTTATAATAAATGCCAGAAATGCAATCGTTCTAATATTAGAGTAGACAGTTGTTTGGGTGACCGTAGTACTTATCACACAAGAGCGTTCAAAATAGACATCCCAATAAAAGAAGACCCTTGGCGTCATCATACATACAACAAAAAAAAATCACCTTCTCGATACAGCAAATCCATGTGAATCATTTTCGGGCTCAGCACCTCGGAACTCCAGTCCCTGCATCTGGAGCATCCTGGATTGTTGTTCCACAACATGGCAATTCTGACCTATTAATTCTCTCTTTTTTGGGAAAACGTTATGCAGCCCCCTAACGATTCAAATAGGGTAACTGCAACTGAAAGGGCCAGTCGCCCCCCACCCCCCACCCCCCCCACCCGACCCAAATGACTAAATGATTTCCACTCTCAACAACTGTTTCCATTGCTTTGTCATAGCGGTGGAGCGTCAAATGAAAGCGGAAATATTGCGAGTCACGTTTTCAGATTACAGTTCAGAGGCCTGAGTTTGGATTCATTTCGACAAACATGAAATTATATTTAACGGCACGAACAGCCTTCCATTCCTAAACCGGTTTTAGGTTTAGAAAATGGCACTCGGTTGAGGCGGGATAAGCTTCACAGGATTTAATTTACGATTTTAAATAAAACCATTAAAAGGTGCTAATATGTGATCGATCGACCTTCACTGCACACAATGCTTCCCGGTGGTGTCATTAAGAATTTGTTTCGTGGAGAGGGAAATGGCTTCTAATCAAAATCTTCACTACCCTTTAGCGGACAGGTGATCATCTTTGGTCTTCAACAGGGAATATTTACTGCGCACATTTCACATTTTTGCCTGATAAATCTCAAACACAGCACTGCTTATCAGCACCTGTAGTTGAATCAGAAACTTTAATCAAACTTGAACCAAGGTAGAACATTGACAGAAAAATGGAAGCGCAAACTGGGTTGAAATTCAGATTATGTGTTAGTAAGAGATGATCGTGGCCGGATAGATCGGCGCAAGCAGAGAATAACATCAAGTTTAGAGAAGATGAATGGAGATAAATGTAAGCAGAGTTCACGAAAAGGAAAACACAGGGACATTGCATACAGCGAGATGGCCGCGAAGCTAGGGAAATGTGAGAGGCTATTAGAGATGCGGAGCGCTGAAAAATTAGGGGAAAAAAACATTCGGATTGAAACGCAGCCTCTGTGTAGGTCTTGTGTAAAACCAAAGTGAGACACCTGGAGGACGAAAGTTGCATGCGCTCATCCACCTTGACAACGTGATTTCAGGAACTCGACAGGTACGCTTCCAATTTCAGTTAATATCATTCTATTTATGAATTCCAACTTGTATTAAAGCCATTATTTTGATGTGAACTGGGTTTATTTTTTTAACCGTAATAGTTTACGACTTAGTGTGTAATATACGTCCTATCACAATTTATAAAACAAATTATTGAACTTTTCTGTTTCATTCCCGGTTCTATATCTGGATCATTAATACATCTTTATAAATTAAACTACTCCCCATTCTTAAAATACGACAGGACTTGATTTCTCCTGAAGTCCAAACTTTGCTAGATCGAAATTATTTATCAATTCGTTTTTCATCGGACCTCTCAATGAATAAAGTATAAATCTTTGCTAACAGAGGCCTAGTTGAAAGGATGATACAGATTAACAAATCCTCCTAAAATAATATTGGCTGTGTGTGCTAAAGTCTGTACAAATATTGCACCGTAAATTCTTATGCATTACTGAAAGAAAAAAAAGAATTTCAGTGTCGACGGGCCGTCTTAATTTACTGCCTATTGGCTGTACAGAAACAACTGCTCTATTGATAACTGATAGTGTGCTTTATTATTTAGTTGCTGAGTATTATTTAAAATCGAGTTATATTAAAATCAAGCGTTTAGGTTTTCTGCTTGTAGGCAATTCAGAATTTATATTTGAAAATATTCTTCTCTACACGCTATTAAATTAGTGCTACAGAATGTATTTATTACTGTTGCTGCTCTGCACGTACAAGAGTGATATTTATGAAGTTATATCCACGGGAAATATTTCTTACAAAATAATAAATCATTCAAAAAATAAGTGTAATGTGAACATGAGGTAATGAAGTCTGGCTAAATCAAATTCGGTTAAATGTGAAAGCGTTTCCTTTTATGGTTTCAGAGGGTATTATCTTCTTACAGACATATTCTAATGTACTGTTATGAAAATACAGTATACAGTGTATCAAGGGCACACACCATCAAGTAGAACAGGTTACCAAACTGTTTGCGGAGTGAAATGCTTGTTCATTTGACACGATTTATTCAGACTCGATCAGATCCGATCCAAGTACGTCCAAAGCACAAATCATTTCATGTCCGTCATCACCCATGGGTAGAAATGGAAGCAAACGTAAGGCGTCGCGCTGAACTGCCACTGATCAACTAATGATGAATTCATAGCAGACCAGTGCGACCTCACAGGAAGAAGTATGGAATTTGTCCCGATGGCGTTTACCATTTTAAGGAACCTGTGCATGGATACGCAATTATATCCAGTATCAAAAATGATTCCACACTCCGGACTGTTTTATCTAACACCCACTTTATTGAATTTCTTGTTTTCGAGATCAAGAAAAATCCCACATGAGTCAATCAATGTGTTTGGGCATATTCGGATATTGTAAATCACTATGAAGTAAATCGGGTAATTATGTGTTCAGAGGACCATTTTACTCACCCTGCGACATAATTCTTATTAATTATTCGTCTGTATAAAACAAACATAGAAACGAGTAACTAACGTGCGTGGCCACTGGCAACATCAATTTCAGTACTGGTCTTTATTATGTTTACCGTACAGGTACTTCATTTCTGAAAGAGAAGGACATACGGAAGTAAACAAAAAGAAAACTGCGGCAAAGATTTTATCAGTGACATTTTCCAGGACTTTTTAACATTTCTGTTGTCAATAAACCAGATAGAAAACGATCTGAAGTTCGACAAACTGAATTTCCCCTCCTGTATGATGTATTAGTTATGAAATAAATATTAACAGCTTAATTTCATGTCAGCATTGGTCAACTTATTAAAGTGACTAAAAAGGATTGGTCCACTATACCTAAAATCATAATGAATTTTAATTAGTTTCTGACCTTTGAAATTTAATAGTTACGCTTTCAGAGTACAAATGGTATTTGGAGGAAATGGTTGCCGAGTTTACTCTTAAAACAACATTAGAACCTGGATGTAGTTTCTCAATAGATTAGGATGTGAAAGTAGACAATGGACAGCGTACTTTGGTTGTGCATAACTTGTATCTGGTCTCATAATGATTTACACTGACGCTGCAATATTACGCATACCCTCCAAAGCACTAGTGAATCGTTTTCCAGATAACGCCTTGTGAAACGCCAATGACATTTCATTATAACTTACTACTGCCATTTTCTTTTAATCTTTAATACTCGTTCTGTGCTTAATGGAACATATTTTAACAACATCTGACCCGACTAGCGAAGGATTCAATTGGAAGCAGAGGAAACCAATTAATTGGTTTCCACTAACAGACCAATAAGGTGACAGAGGATGACAAAACGATTACCGACCGGACGAATCAGACGGAAAAAAGCTACCCAGAGCAAAAATTAAAATGAATAAAAGAACTTTATTGAACATAAACCTTGAATAAAATACATTTAACGTCAGACCTCAGTGTAATCAGACGTAACTGAGCACACAATAATGGTTTGCACCAGCCGCTGGATTCATGAAGTGTAATCACTGGGAAAGTGAAAGAATCCAAAATTCTGAAAGCAAAATGCGGCTTTCTGTTACTGATAAATCACAACCCGATAATACTCAATGGCAAACCTTTGGTGTAATCAAGACAAAATCTGTCTCTTTTTTTTGGTAGAAAAATGAGTAGAAGCACAGAATTAAATCCTCAAAACACATAAAATAACAGGAATCTGGTTTACAGAAGGATGTGCTCAGTTCAGCTGGCGATCCAAAGTACAATTATCAGCAATATTTCATCTATTATCAAACAATCTTTCATGGGAGTGGAAGTCAGCAACAATGCTTAATCTTCCTTCATGTAACTATAAAGTGAAGAAAATTGTAGAACAGTAGATTTAGTCCTGAACTTTTTAATAAGCCATCACAGTTACTCATCCTAGAAATCTTTCTGGCTAAAGAAAAGATTCCATCATAAATCATCTCAGCTTTGGAAAATTAACTGAGCATCTCTAAAACATTTATTGTAATACAAACCTGATGTAAAGTTAAAATAAAAATCTAAAAAGAGGTAAACTGAGGTTCAAGTCGGATACATTTATGAATTTACAAATAAAATCTGATGTGGAAAAAAATAGAGCAGGACATATAACATAAGTCTGTAGAAATGCAAAAATGGACTATTCCTGATCATTGACCAAGGTGAGGCAATTGTGCTATGTGAAGAATACTTAGTGTTATGATCAGTTTCTCATATGAATACCATAAAAGCTCAACAAATATGTATTTCATTGATGTGCAGCTGGATACATGACATTCCTAGCCTACCAGCACACTCGATTGCACCATGCAAGGCTCATTATGTTGCATCTGTTTCAAGTATTTTGGTTATGGTCTTCATATCCATTCAGCCTGAACATATTTATTAATCATAATCTGGTAATTTATCCCTGTTGCCTTCTACCCAACACACGGCAGTTCATGATTGATGCTTAATTGTGTAGATATTGCACCTCCTTCGACATCATTTGGTTACTGAGTTCAATTGCCAGAGGTGAGCTTCTCCAAGTAAATACAATGTTTAGGTTATAAAGTTAAATTAATGCACATGAATTCCATGACTGGAATGAAAGCACTTTGGATCAACAAGTGCAGTGGCAATGAATATAACCCTTTTAAAGGTTTTGCTTTATTCACCAAAGGCACCCAATAAAATAAATGATCTCAGTTTACATCTGTCAAAGTTTCTACTGATAACATTTGCAGATCATGTTAAAGGTGAGTTAGGCCTGCTGGACTGTAGACTTCGTTGTGATTTTCTTAAGGAGCTGTGAGATCTATCAACCTTTGTTATGATTGTTTTATGGATTCGAAATTTCCGAAATGCTTTCTGTATTGTCATGGCGGCCTTGATCTCTTTTCGTATCATTAGTGTAGTTGTGGTTGTTTCCATGGTGCTACGAATTGGGAATATTTTTGTTGACATTTTAAAAACATCACCACTTAGCTTTTTCAAGGGCTCCGACTGAGTTACCTTTCCGACAATTACAGCACTTAGAGCTTCGAGGACATCCAGGCAATGTAACTTATTGCCATCAGTTAGTGGTAGATTCAGAGCCGCAAGTTTAACTGCATTGGGTTTTGGTATTCGTAAAGGAGATTTCAGCTCATTTAGGAAATCAGATAACTGATCGTATGTGATGAATTGTGTAGCCTTCACATCATAGTTACTCCAGACCTCATAAAACATGTCAACATCTTCATCGGTAACTCCAGCAAGTTCTTGTTCCTGGGCTTCATGAAAGTTTTCTAATATAACAGCTACATACATATTGATGATCACAATATTTGCAACAACAATATATGATGTCATGTACATGAATGATACAAATTGACGCTGTACATGAGAATTAATCATCACATGAAGGATCTCATTCCATGCAGCAGCCGTTGTCAATCTAAACAGAAGCATCATACTGTTTCCAAAAGTTTCAAAATTTACCATGTCATTTATTGGAGGTTCTCTTGGTAGATCCCGAAACAAACTCATGCCTAATATTGAATAAATAAACATTACAAGACCCAACAGGAGTCCAATGTTGAAAAGAGCTGGGATAGATATGACTAGAGTGAAGAGCAGCTTCCGAATTCCTTTTAAAGATCGGACCAGCCTCAACAATCTTGCAAGTCTTACAATTCTGAACACTCGCAAAATAGTTGGGGAAACACCTTGCTTTTTGGATGCAGATGAATCTAATGCAATTCCTGAAGGAATGAAGACAGCAAAATATTAGTAAAAGGGGAAAATGAGTGGTTAAATTCCAAAGTAACAAAGCATACAGTAAATGTAAGCATAAATTATCCCATGAATCTGTCACATTTAGAATTGACTAAATCAAAGCAAACTGATTCTGAAAGTAACAAGGTGAACAATGATGTACATTTATTATACCTTATAATCAAAGATTTTCAAAGTATTCAATGGTTCAATTCAATATCTGAGAATGTATCAGTATTCAAGCTGAAACATCCACGAAACAGAAGAGTATCATAACAAACTTTTTGCACATTTTAAAATAATCGGCAGATATATTTATTTCTACAATTTTCTGGTTAGAAAGGAGATACAGTGAATGTATTGACTTCTGACAGGGTGTACAAAACAAGTACTACTAATTATTGGTAGATGTATTGAACAGAATTATACTTAACCTTAAAAGTTTGTTAAAATAATTTTTTACTTTCCAAGTTATGTTTTGTTTTTATTGGTCTTTATGCCTTAAATGTAATTTATCATCAAATTGATGCTTCAAAGAAGAGATATGGATTTTTTTTACCTTAAGAGGATGGGAGAAAAGGGAAAATAAATTGAGAGCTTCCAACAACGATTGTATATTCCAGAAGTCCAATATTGAATATTTATATTGGATTAAATGTGTAAATATTATAATAAATCAATGAGAGCAGTATGAGTAAAGAGTTAAAAGGCGGGTCAAGAGTACCAGGCTTATGGGAATTCCACCACCTAGAAAACAACTTTCAAGTGATCTTGAAATAGATCCTTCATCACCGATGAATCAAAATCCTGTACAATTCTACTTGATAACACTTTGTCATGAACTACAGTGGTACAATATTGCAGGTCAATACCGCCTTCTTAATGACAGAAGTTGGCATTAAATCCTGGCCTTTTCAACCATGAATAGCAAATTTAAAAATTTTATTACCTCGCAGCAGCATATATGGCAGAGGAAGGGGAGAATATAAAATATGCTGGTATAAAAGGAAGCTCGTATTAAATCAGGAATGGTAACTCACCAAGATTAACAGAAGCAAATTAACAGTCAGGCAGAAAGTAAAAGTACAAGAGTTAGAATTTCCAAGAATTAGGAAGTTTACATTGCAGGTTTATAATACTTATTTATATATATTGTTTTATTTATATTTCTATAAATATTTGTATAGAACAATACTTATATTTTTTCAAACTTATCTTGATTCAGCATCAATCTCTATGGATTGAAAATCCACAAATATCAGAAAAATGAAGGACGGAAACCAAAGAGTAACAGAGTAGTTAGGCTGAGTTCTATCCCAGGGAAATAGTTAACGTCCATTATGTTCACTGGACTGATACCTGAGATGGTGGGGCTGACATATGAAAAGAGACATGTATTCACTAAGCTTGTATTCACTAAAATTTAGCAGATCAAGAGGGAATATTTGAGAAACTTACAAAAATCCTAACAAGAGTGGATAGATTAGATTTATAAAAAAAGAAAGGGAAAGGTAATTAAGATGGAGATGAGGAGAACTTTCACCTCCCAGAGAGCAGTGAACCTATGGAATTCTGTATCACAGATGGTGAATGAAGCCATATTCCAGAAGAAAGTTGATATTTTTTTCGGGGCTAACAGGATCAAAGGATATGGGAAAAAGGCGGAACAGGGTATTGGATTTGGATGATCAGTCAAAATTGATGTGCCAGTAGGTTGTGCCTGAGTAAAATAATCAGAATGTTCAAAAAAATTACTAAAAGGTGTATGAAGGTTGTTTATATGTGTTTTCTAATCACCTTCAATAAACTTCAGACTCAAGATTCAGGTAAATTATTGACTGGAATGCATGTAATAGTGATTGCACTCAATTTGGGAGGATGTGACTGATGTTTCCCAGTAAGAATCATTGTTGGAGCTTAAAGTATTCCCTTTTGAAAATAAACTGTAACAACGTCTGCACTGTACAGATGAATAAAAGCATATCACATGATTTTACATATATTATGTTGGCTTCTATCTTCCACATCTGGCTGAAGGCACAACGAAATTAAAAACCAGTCAATCCTAAATAATTTGAGCAGAAGGGATTGCACAATATTAAAATATAGAGATAGTCAAGGTATTTCCTTGATACAATTTGTATACCACAAGGAATCCACCATCATGCAGTGGCACCCATCGCATTTAGTGGAGACGCTGCCACACGGTGAGAGACACTTGAGTTCCATCCCTTCTGTCAATCACCTGTGTGTTCTCCTTATGTATGTGTAGATTTCCTCTAGGAGATCTACTTTCCTTTCATATCCCAAACACATATGGGTTGGCAGGTTAATAGGTCATTGTAAATTGCATTTCCTCTGTAGATGAGTGGCAGAACTGATGACAATGTGGGGAGAATATAAAATGGGATTAATGTAAGATGAGTTGTTGGTCAGGGGACTGATGAGCCCGTTTCTGTGTTCTATCTTTCTTATTAAGCACAAATGAAACAAATGGGATCCAACACCTTATATGCTGTTGAGTGCTCCACGTACCTTAGAGGGGTGAAATTTATAACGTTTTAATAGGTGCATCTTGTAACAGTGAATTGTAAATCTAGTCTGGTATCTTACAAATTAGATATGCAGAATAAATATCAAGAGTAAACAGCATATTTTCCAAAGAAATGCACATGTCAGTGACATCACTCCCTTAAGAACAACGTAAGTTTGATTATTTAAAACAATGATAATGGAAAACTGACTTCAAAAGAAGTCTTTGCTTATTTTCTATGGAGGGGAAGAAGATTCAGTTTGCTTGCAGTCCTGGATTCCTTCTGGTTGATGGTTGCCTGGTCCATCTGACAATGTAGCACTAATTCTATCATCCCCAAATCAGTTTTCCTTCACTCCCATTCACATGTAAATGAGATATTAAAATAATCTGCAGATGCTGGAAATCTAAAATAAAACTAGAAGATTCGGGAAATATTCAACAGGCCAGGCCACATCAGTGGGAAGAGAAACAGTAGTAACATTTCAGTTCTGACCTGAAACATGGACTGTGTTTCGTTTTCCACACATGCAGCCTGATCTGCTAAGTACTTCCAGCATTTTTCTCTTTTTATTTTAGGTTTCCCTAGAAAACCTTGCCTAAAGTATTTTTATTTATCACAGAAGAAGGTTAACAGTAAATGTTACTTACCTACAAGGGAAAGAACAACAACTAGAAAATCAAAGATATTCCATGCTTGAGTGAAGTAGTATTGTCGTTGGCCCAAAAGTTTTAAAATTGCTTCAACAGTAAACAGAGCGGCAAATATTACGTTGAACCGATTTAATACTAAGGCAAACATTTTTGATTGGCCATAATGATCACATGCCATCACCAACACATTCAGTGTAATCAAACCAATAGTGAATGGTTCAAACCATTTGTTGCTCACAAGTCTGTAGAACTTGTAAAGTATTATATTCTAGGGAAAAGAAATTAATAATTAGTAACAAAGTATTGCATTAATTCAACTAACACACAAAATGCTGGTGGAATGCAGCAGGCCAGGCAGCATCTATATGAAGAGGTACAGTCGACGTTTTGGGCCAAGACCCTTTGTCGGGACTAACTGAAAGAAGAGATAGTAAGAGATTTGAAAGTTGGAGGGGGAGGGGGAAATCCAAAATGATAGGAGAAGACAGGAGGGGGAGGGATGGAGCCAAGAGCTGGACAGGTGATTGGCAAAAGGGGTACAAGGCTAGAGAAGGGAGAGGATCACAGGACGGGAGGCTTAGGGAGAAAGAAAAGGGGAGGGGACCACCAGAGGAAGATGGAGAGCAGCCAAGGAGTTATTGTGAGAGGAACAGAGAGAGAAAAATGAGAGACAGAGAGAGAGAGAGAAAAAGGGAAAAATAATAAATAAATAAATAAGGGATGGGGTAAGAAGGGGAGGAGGGGCATTAATGGAAGTTAGAGAAGTCAATGTACATGCCATCAGGTTGGAAGCTACTCAGACGGAATATAAGGTGTTGTTCCTCCAACCTCCAACCTTGTTTTATATACTTAAAACAAGTTGATTTTGCAATCATTTCATGCTGATTTATATTCCACTAATACAAAAATATTACATATAAAAATCCTGAAACAGTATGAAGTCCACTGTAAAGTAAAATGAATTTTCTGACAGAGAAATCAATGCTCTCCTCTCAATATGCAATTAACCTGAACTAATATGAACTTGTGGTGGTTGTATGGGAACTGCATGTTCAGATCTCCTGATGTGATTTTTGGGACCAATCATCACTAATTGTGATATTGTTGGCATTAGTACTAATACATACTTCTAGTTGTCTAAAACACCTGCCAACAATAACCAAACCTTGCTCTAAAATGGGGAATACTCAGGGGTTGCAAATATTATGGAAATCATTCCTTAGAGGAGGGAATACTATGGAAAATAGTATACAAAGAAGAGGAACCACAGCTAACAAAGGAGATGGAGAGATGTTCATTACTGATAGAGAAGAAAGAAGCCCCCATTCATCAGTGGAAGAAGTTCCAGAGGAGTGGATGGCAGGTCGAACTCCTGAGACACGTATCCAAATATGGGAAAACATTTATAGAGCAGTTCAGCACAGTACAGGGCCTTTAACCTGTCCTTTTCCCCATAACCTTTATCCTACTCCAAGATCAATATAATTCTTCCCTCCCATATACCCTTCATTTTACTTTTGTCCATGTGTAGTCTTTAAAATGCTCCTCATGTATCACCAATCTTGGCAGCCCATTCCATGCACCTACTAATGTCTGTGTAAAAATACCCATCTCTGACATTCCCCCTATACTTTCCTCCATACACCTAAAGGTTATATCGAAATTTTATGCCAACTTGCATGAGCCATTTTAACTCTGGGAAGAAAAGTTTCTGGCTGCCATTTGATCAATGCCTCTTATCATCTTGTATACCTCTATCAAGTCATCTCTCATCTTCCTGCTCTTCACCCGAGCTCAACCTATCCTCATAAGACATGCTTTGTAATCCAACCTTCATCCTGGTAAATTCCCTCTGCGTCCCCTCTAAAGCTACCACATCATCCCTATTCTATAATGAAGTGACCATAACTGAACACAATACTTCAAGAGTAGTCTAACCAGAGTTTTATAGAGCGGCAACATTACTTTATAGCTCTTGAACTCAGTCCATGACTAATGAAGATCAACACATCATATATCTTCTTAACCATCCTATCAACTTGTTCTGCAACTTTGAGATATCTATAGACAGGAACCCCAAGATCCCACTGTTCTTCTGTTAAGAACCTTGCTGTTAACCCTGTATTCTGCAGTTTGACCTTCTAAATGAATCTCTTCACACTTTTCCAAAATTGAATTCCATCTGCCACATTCAGCCCAGCACTGCATCTCATCAATATCAGAAGGGTTGTATGGAAACTATTATTACCATTTTTCTTAACAACTAATTTCATTACTTAGCCTTATAGGTTAGATTTACCACAGTACATAATTATCTATTTAAATGTTTATTTTGCCTTTATATCATCTCAATGTGTACTTAAGAATGTATAAATAATTGTAGTTTTATACATATAAAAAAATGGAAAAGGTTATATGTGTGAAAAAAGTACATGATAATTGTGAACTCCTTATCCAAATAAAAATAAAATTAAAAAAAAAAGAATAGTAACTGTACACAAGATCAATGAAAGAGCAAGAGCATAGAAGGCAACAAACTGTTAAAACACAACTATAAATGAATAAATTGCAATAAATAATGAGAGCATGAAATAACAAGATAAAGAGTCCTTAAAGTGAGATCATTGGTTGTGGGAACATCTCAATAGATGAGTGTAATTATCCTCTTTTGTTCAAGAGTCTGATGGCTGAGGGGTAGTAACTGTTCTTGAACCTGGTGGTGCGAGTCCTGAGGCTCTTGTATCTTCTGTCTGATGGTGGAAGCGAGAAAGGAGCATGGCCTGGGTAGTGAGGATCTCTGATGATTGATACTGCTTTCCTACAACAGCATTTCATGTAGACGTACTCAATAGCAGGAATTCCCCGAACAGATCTCGGCAGAACACCACTAGTCACATACCTCCAGGCAGAATATCCTCTATATACTATCACCCTCTGCCTTCTATGGGCAAGCCAACTCCAAATCCACACAGACATGTTTCACTGGATTCCATGCCTCCTGGCTTTATGAATGGGTCTATCATAAGGAAATTTGTCAAATGTCTTACTAAAATCCATGAATACCACATCCATTTCGCTGCCTTCACCAATTTGCTTTGTCACTTCTTCAAGAATTAGAACATAGAACATAGAACGCTACAGCACAGTACAGACCCATTGACCCATGATATTATGCCGATCTTTTAACCTACTCTAAGATCAATCTAACCAATAATAACAATCTAATTGAATCAGGCCCGTGAGGCACAGTTTGCCCCTCACAATGCTATGTTGAGTATCCCTGAATGGATTATGCTTCTTCAAGAATCCTCTGCAATAATTTTCCCACCACTGATGTAAAACTCACTGGTCTATAACTCCCAGGGTCATCCCTTTTACCTTTCTTGAACAAAGGAATAAGATTTGTCACCCTCCAATCCTCTGGTACTATCTCAGTGACCAGTGAGGATGCAAAAAAAATTATTGCTATAGGCACAGCAGTCTTCCCAATAGTAACCCAGGATATATCCCCTCAAGTCCCAGGGACTTAACTATCCTAATGTTTTTCAAGAGTTTCAGCATATCCTCTTTCTTAACCTTGACATGTTCAAGCATAACGGCCAGTTCTACGCTGACCTCACATTTGTCAAGGTCCCTTTCACTGGTGAATACTTATGCAAAGTATTTATTAAGGACCTTTTCTATCTCCTCCGACTCAGGCATGTTTTATCCCTGATCAGCCTACCCTCACTCTAGTCATCCTTATCTTCTTCGTGGATGCATAGAACATCTTGGGCGCTTTTTAATTCTACTTATCAAAGCCTTTTCATCTGCCTTTCTACTGCAGCTCTCCTAAGTTCAGTCATAAGTTTCTCCCTGTCTACCTTGTAGCTTTTACGAGCCCTCTCTGATCCTTGCTTCCTAAACCTTAAATATGCTTCTAGAAGGCATCTGTTAGTCTTGCGAGACCATGGATCTGCGCCTGGAAAGTCTTTACTCTCCGGGGCGCAGGCCTGGGCAAAGTTGTATGGAAGACCAGCAGTTGCCCACGCTGCAAGTCTCCCCTCTCCATGACACCAATGTTGTCCAAGGGAAGGGCATTAGGACCCATACAGCTTGGCACCAGTGTGGTCGCAGAGCAACATGTGATTAAGTGTCTTGCTCGAGGACATAACATGTTCCCTTGGCTGGGGCTTGAACTCACGACCTTCAGGTAGCTAGTCCAATGCCTTAACCACTTGGCCACATGCCCACAAATATGCTTCTATATTGATCTAATCATCATGGCCAAAGATCATCACCAAAGGCACAGGAATCTTTTTCCTCGTTTCCCATAGTAATCTGGGTTATGTCCTGTCTGGGCCTGGGGGCTTATCTACCCTAATGTTTTTCAAAAGTTTCAGTACATCCTTTTCCTTAACATCATTTTCCAGCATATCAGCCTGGTCTACGCTGACCTCACATTTGTCGAGGTCCCTCTCACTGGTGAATACTGAAGCAAAGTATCGGAGAATTGGTACAACTCCATTTCCCTTCTGCAAAATCTTTATACAATTTTATTGTGTAATAACCTCATTACTCACTTAACCTCAATCTGTCTGGAGTAGGATTTGGGAATAGCATTTGTTTGTTCCACTACATCCCCATGCTTACCACCTGCTGCTTACAGTATGTCTCACAGCTTACATATACTGCCAGCTATTCAACTACAGCATTGTTACACACAAGCACAAGCCAAGGTTGGACAGAATTGCCAGCAACAGCAGCAGACTGACAGGCCTATACATGCTGGTATCAGCTCACTACCCCAGATAAGAGAACTCTCACTGTTATTGCAGTAGAAGCTGAAACTGCTAGAGATGCAAGGACCACAGAAATGATTTATGACATACCCTCCATCACACATTCCACATCTCCTTACTCCTGCAGTCTCTTTGGACTTAAGGGAAGCATAGACTTTATACTTACACCTTCTCCACCCTATCACTTTAGCCTTGTGCTTTTCTTTTCATTTAGGATCATTAAGAAATTTGCTCTGGCCCAGCGGAGTTGGCCAAACATTGAGTGAGAATGAAGGAGACATTCTTCCATTTGACATGGGGAGCTGGAAGGTGATGGGTGGAAGTGACAAAGGCTGAAGGAGGTGAATCTGATAGGAGACCACAGTGGACCTATCACCTACCATCTCTTCTCCCAACATTTTATTGCTAGCTCTCTTTCTTTCCGGTCCTGATGAAGGGGCTCAGCCTAAAACGTCAACTTTTTGTTCCCCTCCACAGATGCTGCCTGACTTACTGAGTTCCTTTTGTATTTTGTGTGAATGTTGCTCAAGATTTTCACTGTCTGCACGATCTCTTGTGTTTGTGACTCTGCCATTTGGTCTCATGTTTGGAGAAGCTAAACTAGACATAAATGAGCTGTGCATTTGATGCTAGGTTCTGAAGCATTATTATCAGACATATATGGGCCTCAGGAAAGCCAGGAGAAACATTGTGAAGAAGATTTCCCTCTCTACAGGGGAAAACTGTTGGAATGCCCGGGTCCAAAGCTGCGGATGTCCAACCTCACACAGGTTTTGCTCAGAGCTGGTGGCCACCTTTCCAGCACAGAAATTCTGGCCAAACCTATGTCTTCACTGGTGGACCCAACCACCTTGTAGGTCTGAAAGTTGATGTCTTTCCTTACACTAAAGCATAATCATTTAAAGCTTGCATGCCACTGTTGGAGGCTCTCATGACTGCCATCATGGGATCAGGTACAAGAACTGGCCTGGGATTAGTGCATGACATGAAGTTCTCTGACAGGTTACTAAAATCAATGATGTAGCACATCAGGGGAGTGGGAGTGGTTTGGGAACCTTGGAGCTGCTAGTCCCTTTCAGCATAACAGAATGGATCCTCCCAGCCTGCAGCCTGATCAGTGCCCTTGCTGTTGCTTATCCCTACCAGTCTGCCTTTATTACCTGCAGTCATGTGCCACTTTTACTTGTAAGAGACAAGATAGGAAATTAGCCTGCATGATTTGGTTGGCGTGCCTTCCTTTGCTGAAAACTAATCAGCCTGTGGAAGCTGTGGTATCAGTATTGGACTTCTGTTACCATGGGAGTGTGTGGCAGGATATTTCTGAGGCTCATTTTATATAAGGGCAGGGAGATTAAGTTGCCTTCACTGACGTCTTGCATGTGACATCACTTAACTTCTCCTTACACTGGATCCAAGCACTCAGGGTTGGACTCCTGCTGATCAGTTGCTCTGCAGCCTTCTCCTAGAAATGGAGTGCCCAGAGAACTTTCTTCCCTGGGAGAGAAGAGAGCATGTTTCATCTACAAACACTGGCAGCTCAGAAATGGGGAATCACATTCTTCTACTGACGTCCATCATTTTGAAAGATTTGTCATCTGTTGAGTAATGCCCAGAGAGACCCATTCCTCCAAGGGGAATTGTAGATTTTTGCTGATATCTAAGACTAAGGAGTGTAGTTCTAAGAATAGCAATAGTAATATTACCACTAGCTCATTTGAGTTTTTTTGGGAAAATAACTGAGATTATTAGGGTTACTTAAACGTAATTCTGACTGCACTTTAGTTTGTGAGGCCATTGTTAGGATAGGGGAATCAATTTCATTGGTGGTTTTGTTGTCATGTGTATTAATGATGGATATCCTTATCTGAAGAACATTAATAGACTCAAAGGTGTGACAATCTGCTAGTCTTATGGTCACTGTTATTGAATTTGCAGAGGTATTTAATGACTTGAATTTAAATTCTCCTCCTGCTGTTGAGTCCTTTGATACATTGCCAAGTCTCTGGCTATCAGCCCATTAACTTAACAACTATGCTACCACACCTCTCCAAGTATGCAAAACATCATACCCGAGTGTTTTGCATGACCTTTGTTGGCTCAAACAGGTGCCAGTCATACGTAGGTTGCGAGCCATGGACATATGTTCAAATACGATTAAATTTCTCCCTCATGAAGAATGCATTTGATCATTTTTATTTACTACAGAATATACACTTGTCTAATTTAAACATTTGACAATATGTCATAAACCTTGGTTCTGACACTGAATGTTATTGATTTTATCCCCAATTAAGTTAATGAACACACGTATTCATTTGACTTTCCAGTGCTGCACTCAGATGCTGTCTTTCAAACGAAACCATCAGATAGAAAGATACAGGAGCAGAATTAGGCCATTCGACCCATTGAGTCTTCTCCACCATTTTATCATGGCTGATTTATTATTCTCTCTCAACCCTATTCCCCTGCCTGCCTTCTCCCTGTAACCTTTAACACCCTTACTAATCAAGAACCTATCAACCTTTGCTTTAAATATACCCAATGACTTAGTCTCCACAGCTGCCTGTGGCAATGAATTCCACAGATTCATCATCCTCTGGCTAAAGAAATTTATCCTCATCTTTGTTCTAAAGGGACATCCTTTTATACTGAGACTGTCTCCTATGCTCCTAGACTCTTCCACTACTGGAAACATTTTCTCCATATCCACTCGTTTCAGGCCTTTCAATATTCGGTAATAAGATACAACACCAAAGCTTTGGCCAATATTTGAACCTTGATAGACTGCCGGAATATGCATGCATATCTAAGTTATTTACCTATGAATACTGTGGAATTTTGCTTCATTATTTTTAAAATGGCTTGTTAATAATTTTGATTCCAAAACGCTGCATAGAAACATAGAAACATAGAAAATAGGTGCAGGAGTAGGCCATTCGGCCCTTCGAGCCTGCACCGCTATTTATTATGATCATGGCTGATCATCCAACTCAGAACCCTGCCCCAGCCTTCCCTCCATACCCCCGATCCCCGTAGCCACGAGGGCCATATCTAACTCCCTCTTAAATATAGCCAATGAACTGGCCTCAACTGTTTCCTGTGGCAGAGAATTCCACAGATTCACCACTCTCTGTGTGAAGAAGTTTTTCCTAATCTCGGACCTAAAAGGCTTCCCCTTTATCCTCAAACTGTGACCCCTCATTCTGGACTTCCCCAACATCGCAAACAATCTTCCTGCATCTAGCCTGTCCAATCCCTTTAGGATTTTATACGTTTCAATCAGATCCCCCCTCAATCTTCTAAATTCCAAAGAGTACAAGCCCAGTTCATCCAGTCTTTCTTCATATGAAAGTCCTGTCATCCCAGGAATCAATCTGGTGAACCTTCTTTGTACTCCCTCTATGGCAAGGATGTCTTTCCTCAGATTAGGGGACCAAAACTGCACACAATACTCCAGGTGTGGTCTCACCAAGGCCTTGTACAACTGCAGTAGTACCTCCCTGCTCCTGTACGCGAATCCTCTTGTTATAAATGCCAGCATACCATTCGCCTTTTTCACCGCCTGCTGTACCTGCATGCCCACTTTCAATGACTGGTGTATAATGACACCCAGGTCTCGTTGCACCTCCCCTTTTGCTAATTGGCCACCATTCAGATAATAATCTGTTTTCCTATTTTTGCCACCAAAGTGGATAACTTCACATTTATCCACATTAAATTGCATCTGCCATGAATTTGCCCACTCACCCAACCTATCCAAGTCACTCTGCATCCTCTTAGCATCCTCCTCACAGCGAACACTGCCACCCAGCTTCGTGTCATCCGCAAACTTGGAGATGCTGCACTTAATTCCCTCATCCAAGTCATTAATATATATTGTAAACAACTGGGGTCCCAGCACCGAGCCTTGCGGTACCCCACTAGTCACCGCCTGCCATTCTGAAAAGGTTCCGTTTATTCCCACTCTTTGCTTCCTGTCTGCTAACCAATTCTCTATCCACATCAATACCTTACCCCCAATACCGTGTGCTTTAAGTTTGCACACTAATCTCCTGTGTGGGACCTTGTCAAAAGCCTTTTGAAAATCCAAATATACCACATCCACTGGTTCTCCCCTATCCACTCTACTAGTTACATCCTCAAAAAATTCTATGAGATTCGTCAGACATGATTTTCCTTTCACAACTCCATGCTGACTTTGTCCGATGATTTCACCACTTTCCAAATGTGCTGTTATCACATCTTTGATAACTGACTCCAGCAGTTTCCCCACCACCGACGTTAGGCTAACCAGTCTATAATTCCCCGGTTTCTCTCTCCCTCCTTTTTTAAAAAGTGGGGTTACATTAGCCACCCTCCAATCCTCAGGAACTAGTCCAGAATCTAACGAGTTTTGAAAAATTATCACTAATGCATCCACTATTTCTTGGGCTACTTCCTTAAGCACTCTGGGATGCAGACCATCTGGCCCTGGGGATTTATCTGCCTTCAATCCCTTCAATTTACCTAACACCACTTCCCTACTAACATGTATTTCGCTCAGTTCCTCCATCTCACTGGACCCTCTGTCCCCTACTATTTCTGGAAGATTATTTATATCCTCCTTAGTGAAGACAGAACCAAAGTAATTATTCAATTGGTCTGCCATGTCCTTGCTCCCCATAATCAATTCATCTGTTTCTGTCTGTCTTTTCCTTTTTGCATATCTATAAAAGCTTTTACAGTCAGTTTTTATGTTCCCTGCCAGTTTTCTCTCATAATCTTTTTTCCCCTTCCTAATTAAGCCCTTTGTCCTCCTCTGCAATCGATAGTCAGGCCAAGGACATAAGTCTATGCACAACTACTCTCTTGCTTTATCTTCAAAGGCTGATGCACCTTCAGCCTAAGCTGAAGTTTTTTTGATGGGTGGTTAAATCTTACATAATGTTTTAGAATGAGTCTGTGTGCGTGTACCAGTAAGGCACGCTTTCCCTGGTGGCTCCACGCCAGGTGCGCTGAGATGCAGCTCCTAAGGGACCGTGTTAGGGAACTGGAGCTGCAGCTTGATGACCTTCATCTGGTCAGGGAGAGTGAGGGGTTGATAGAGAGGAGTTACAGGCAGGTGGTCACACCGGGGCCACGGGAGGCTGACAAGTGGGTCACAGTTAGGAGGGGGAAGGGGAAGTGTCGGGTAATAGAGAATACCCCGGTCGCTGTGCCCCTTGACAATAGGTACTCCTGTTTGAGTACTGTTGAGGGGGACAGCTTACTTGGGTGAAGCAACAGTGGCCGTGCCTCCGGCATAGAGTCTGGTCCTGTAGTTCAGAAGGGTAGGGGAAGGAAGAAGAGGGCGGTAGTAATAGGGGACTCAATAGTTAGGGGGTCAGGTAGGTGATTCTGTGGACGCAGTCAGGAGATCCGGATGGTAGTTTGCCTCCCTGGTGCCAGGGTCTGGGATGTTTCTGATCGTGTCCAAGATATCCTGAAGTGAGAGGGTGAGGAGCCAGAGGTCATGGTACATATAGGTACCAATGACATAGGTAGGAAAAGGGAAGGGGTTGAAAGGAGAATATAGGGAGCTCGGAAGGGAGTTGAGAAAAAGGACCGCAAAGGTAGTAATGTTGGGATTACTGCCTGTGCCACGCGACAGTGAGAATAGGAATGGAATGAGGTGGAGGACAAATGCGTGGCTGAGGGATTGGAGCAGGGGGCAGGGATTCAAGTTTCTGGATCACTGGGACCTCTTTTGGCGCAGGTGTGACCTATACAAAAAGGACGGATTGCACTTGAATCCTAGGGGGACCAATATCCTGGCGGGGAGATTTGCGAAGGCTACTGGGGAGAGTTTAAACTAGAATGGTTGGGGGGTGGGAATCATATTGAAGAGACTAGGAGAGAGGAGGTTAGTTCACAAATAGAGAAAGCTAGTAGACAGTGTATGAGGGAGGATAGGCAGGGGACAGAGAACGGGAGCACTCAGACCGAAGATGTAGGGGAGAAGGAAAAAAATGATGACAAAGTTGTTGACACCACTAGGGATAGGCAGAGAGTAAGAGGTGGAGAGTTTCTTAAATGTGTCTATTTTAATGCTAGGAGCATTGTAAGAAAGGTGGATGAGCTTAGAGCATGGATTGATACTTGGAAATATGATCTTGTAGCTATCAGTGAAACATGGTTGCAAGAGGGGTGTAATTGACAACTAAATATTCCTGGATTTCGTTGCTTCAGGTGTGATAGAATTGGAGGGGCAAGAAGGGGAGGTGTTGCATTGCTTGTCAGAGAAAATATTACAGTGGTGCTTTGGCAGGATAGATTAGAGGACTCATCTAGGGAGGCTATTTGGGTGGAATTGAGGAATGGGAAAGGTGTAGTAACGCTTATAGGGGTGTATTATAGACCACCCAATGGGGAGCGAGAATTGGAGGAGCAAATTTGTAAGGAGATAGCAGATATTTGTAGTAAGCACAAGGTTGCGATTGTGGGAGATTTTAATTTTCTACACATAGACTGGGAAACCCATTCTGTCAAAAGGCTGGATGGATTGGAGTTTGTAAAATGTGTGCAAGATAGTTTTTTGCAGCAATACATAGTGGTACCAACTAGAGAAGGGGCAGTGTTGGATCTCCTGTTAGGGAATGAGATAGGTCAGGTGACAGAGTTATGTGTTGGGGAGCACTTCGGGTCCAGTGATCACAATGCCATTAGTTTCAATATAATTATGGAGAAGGATAGGACTGGACCTAGGGTTGAGATTTTTGATTAGAGAAAGGCTAACTTTGAGGAAATGCGGAATGATTTAGAAGGAGTGGATTGGGACATTTTGTTTTATGGGAAGGATGTAATAGAGAAATGGACATCATTTAAAGGTGAAATTTTGAGGGTACAGAATCTTTATGTTCCTGTTAGGTTGAAAGGAAAGGTTTAAAGTTTGAGAGAGCCATGGTTTTCAAGGGATATTGGAAACTTGGTTTGGAAAAAGAGAGAGTTCTACAATAAATATAGGTAGCTTGAAGTAAATGAGGTGCTTGAGGAATATGAAGAATGTAAAAAGAATCTTAAGAAAGAAATTAGGAAAGCTAAAAGAAGATATGAGGTTGCTTTGGTATGTAAGGTGAAAATAAATCCAAAGGGTTTCTATAGTTATATTAATAGCAAAAGGATAGTGAGGGATAAAATTGGTCCCTTAGAGAATCAGAGTGGATGGCTATGTGTGGAGCCAAAAGAGATGGGGGAGATTTTGAACAATTTCTTTTCTTCGGTATTCACTAAGAAGGATATTGAATTGTGTAAGGTAAGGGAAACAAGTAGGGTAGTTATGGAAACTATGATGATTAAAGAAGAGGAAGTACTGGCGCTTTTAAGGAATATAAAAGTGGATAAGTCTCTGGGTCCTGACAAGATATTCCCTAGGACCTTGAGGGAAGTTAGTGTGGAAATAGCAGGGGCTCTGACAGAAATATTTCAAATGTCATTAGAAACAGAGATGGTGCCGGAGGATTAGCATATTTCTCATGTTGTTCCATTGTTTAAGAAGGGTTCTAAGAGTAAACCAGCAATTATCGGCCTGTGAGTTTGATGTCAGTGGTGGGTAAATTGATGGAAAGTATTCTTAAAGATGGTATATATAATTATCTGGATAGACAGGGTCTGATTAGGAACAGTCAACATGGATATGTGCGTGGAAAGTCATGTTTGATAAATCCTATTGAATTTTTTGAAGAGGTTACTAGGAAAGTTGACGAGGGAAAAGTGGCAGATGTTGTCTATATGGACTTCAGTGAGGCCTTTGACAAGGTTCCACACAGAAGGTTCACTAGGAAGGTTCAATCGTTAGGTATTAATATTGAAGTAGTAAAATAGATTCAGCAGTGGCTGGATGGGAGACGCCAGAGAGTAGTGGTGGATAACTGTTTGTCAGATTGGAGGCCGGTGACTAGTGGTGTGCCTCAGGGATCTGTACTGGGTCCAATATTATTTGTCATATATATTAATGATCTGGATGATGGGGTGGTAAATTGGATTAGTAAGTATGTAGATGATACTAAGATAGGTGGAGTTGTGGATAATGAAGTAGGTTTTCAAAACTTGCAGAGAGATTTAGGCCAGTTAGAAGAGTGGGCTGAAAGATGGCAGTCAGAGTTTAATGCTGATAAATGTGAGGTGCTACATTTTGGTAGGATTAATCAAAATAGGACATACATGGTAAATGGTAGGGCATTGAAGAATGTAGTAGAACAGAGGGATCTAGGAATAATGGCGCGTAGTTCCCTGAAGGTGAAATCTCATGTGGATAGGGTGGTGAATAAAGCTTTTGGTATGGTGGCCTTTATACATCAGAGCATTGAGTACAGGAGTTGGGATGTAATGTTGAAATTGTACAAGGCATTGGTAAGGCCAAATTTGGAGTATTGTGTACAGTTCTGGTCACCGAATTATAGGAAAGATGTCAATAAAATTGAGAGAGTACAGAGAAGATTTATTAGAATGTTACCTGGGTTTCATCTCCTAAGTTACAGAGAAAGGTTGAACAAGTTGGGTCTTTATTCTTTGGAGCATAGAAGGTTGAGGGGGGACTTGATAGAGGTATTTAAAATCATGAGGGGGATAGATAGAGTTGACGTGGATAGGCTTTTTCCATTGACAGTGGGGGAGATTCAAACAAGACGACATGAGTTGAGAGTTAAAGGGCAAAAGTTTAGGGGTAACATGAGGGGGAATTTCTTTACTTGGAGAGTGGTAGCTGTGTGGAACGAGCTTCCAGCAGAAGTGGTTGAGGCAGGTTCGATGTCGTCATTTAAAGTTAAATTGGATAGATATATGGACAGGAAAGGAATGCAGGGTTATGGGCTGAGTTCGGGTCGGTGGGACTAGGTGAGAGTAAGAGTTCGGCATGGACTAGAAGGGCCGAGATGGCCTGTTTCCATGCTGTAATTGTTATATGGTTATATGTGTTACATGGTATAAAAGAGTGTGTTATGCCCTTAATGCACGGGTCGAATAGATTCCAAACAACTGATTGATCAGAAACTCAGTGATGGAATTAAGGCAAAAAATAATCAGAAACGATTAAATTTAGAAAGTAGTTATGGCAGAAGCATTGTTAATGTCCTTATAGGACACAAGAATGTACAGTAGTGGTATATTTTTTTAAAATGCAGAATACTGTTCCTTCTTTATTTTGTAGAGAATAATGAGATAAGCCTTGGTGTAGCATGCTTTTTTTTCGTTTTATCTGTTAATGATGAAGTGAGTCATGGCATGGCATATAAGACCTTTCAACAGCCATTAGGCATTTCAGTAGCCAGTAGCCATTACACTCTAAAGAGAATTGGCTGACAGCTACTATTGTTCACTGGATACTGAGCAAGTATTACCATACAGTCTAATGCAGGAGAAAAAGGGTCGCTATCAATGTCATAATGTCATGTCCATTTTAAACCCCCAAAACATGACACGATGAACAGATAAATGTAAAAAAAAAAGACTCTTATGTTACCAGTTTAGGAAATTAATCTTAGACTAATAGAACTGAGTGGTTTCACCAGAGTGAAACAATGATAGTGTTCATATGTATGGTGCCTATGAGCTTAATGCTTCCTGAATGGGATGCTGTCAAATAAAAAGTAATGCTAGTAAAGTTTGAGAAAAATTAGACATTAGAAAAATAAATAAATGAAAGCATTTATTTAAATATTCATAAGGTACAGTGTTAGGCAGGGGACAGTTGGGCTTACATTCTGCAAAAGATTTCTTTAAATATAGGGCAAACATGCCTTGGGCGGGAAAAAACTTGGGAAACCCAGAAATCACGATCCTAAATTATGTGATTGTTTAGTGCAAAACATTTTAATCTGTTTTGATCAGCATTTAACAATAGAATTTCCCTTGAAATTTTTTGTCCTTTCTTGCTGTATTAGAAGTCCTAGGTCAGCCCATAAAGTGATGATGTGGAGAAGCTGCCCATCCGGAGTTTTACCACAGAACTGTTGAGCTTGTACAGAGAATCAGTGGACTGTACTGCAATCCAGGATTCATCTTCGAACCTGGATGAGTATGCTGCAGTTGTTACTGACTTCATTAAAATCTGTGTGGGTGAGTGTGTGCCTACAAAGACTTGCTGTACATTCCCAAACCAAAAGCCGTGGATGAACCAGGAGGTACATCGTCTGCTGAAGGCTTGATCTGTGGCATTCAAGTCTGGCAACTCAGGCCTGTATCAGAAAACCAGGTATGATTTGCAGAGGGCTATTTCAAGGGCGAAGAGGCAATTTCGAATGAGGTTGGAGGCGACATCAGATGTACAACAACTCTGGCAGGGTTTGCAAGACATTACTTCTTACAAAGCAAAACCAATAGCATGAATGGCAGTGATACTTCAGTACCAGATGAACTCAATGCCTTCTATGCCCGCTTTGAAAGAGAGAAAGCAACTACAGCTGTGAAGATCCCTTCCGCACCTGGCCAATGTTAGGCTGTCTTTAAAGAGAGTGAACCCTTACAAGGTGGAAGATCCCGATGGAGTACCTGGTAAGGCTCTGAAAACTTGTGCCAACCATCTAGTGGGAGTATTCAACGACATTTTCAACCACTCACTACTATGGGTGAAAGTTGCCACTTGCTTCAAAAAGGCAATAATTATACCAGCGCCTAAGGAGAATAATATGAGCTGCCTTAATGATTATTGACCGACAGCAGACATCTACAGTGATGAAATGCTTTGAGAGGTTGGTCATGACTAGACTAAACACTTGCCTCAGCAAGAACCCGGACTCATTGCAATTTGCCTATCGCCACAATAGATCAACGGCAGATGCAGTTTCAATGGCTCTTCACATGGCTTTAGACCACCTGGACAACACAAACCCCTATGTCAGGATGCTGTTCATTGACTAGAGCTCAGTATTTAATACTATCATTCCCACAATCCTGATTGAGAAGTTACAGAACCTGGGCCTCTGTACCTCCCTATGCAATTGGATCCTTGACTTCCTAACCGGAAGACTACAATCTAAGTGGATTGGTGATAACATCTCCTCCTCACTGATGATCAACACTGGTGCACCTCAGGTGTGGGTGCTTAGTCCACTGCTCTACTCTTTACATATACATGACTGTGTGGCTAGGCATAGCTCAAATACTATCTACAAATTTGCTGATGATACCACCATTGTTGGTAGAATTTCAGATGGTGACAAGAGGGCGTACACGAGCGAGATATGCCAGATCAGGGGAGAGATGCCAGTTAAGGAAAATGGGGAGATGGGAAGGAGGACACGCTGGAATGTGATAGGTGAAGCCAGGTGCATGGGGGAGGGGGGATGTAGTAAGAAGCTGGAATGTGATAGGTGGAGCCAGGTGCATGGGGGAGGAGAGATGTAGTAGGAAGCTGGGAGGTGCCAAAGGTAAAGGGCTGGCAAGGAAGGAATCCGACAAGAGAGGAGAGTAGATTATGGGAGAAAGGGAAGGATGAGGGGCAATAGGGGAAGTGATAGGCACGTGGGGAGAGTTCAGGGTTCCTGCATGTCCTTAAGAAATGTATGATTGCCAGAGCTTTGTTGGTAATTCAATCCCACCATATTGAGAAAAGTCTGAAGTGTCGTATTATTTGAACCAAATGACTTAAGTTGCCTTAATTGGGTCTTTCTCTCTTTTTCAACTGTGATTATATTCTCATTATCTGTAGCAATCAAGAATAAGCCATAAAATTTATTTTAAGAAATGTCTTCAGGTGAAGCATGAAAAAAATGTTCTATCAATTCTACAGAGATCAGGATTGAAACTTATCTCTTATTCTGTCCTTACTCTCTACAGCCTTCTCTGACCCACCCCTCTGGGAACTTTCCCAAACAGTAATAATGAAGTTAAGGATTTAAAACTGGCATTTCCTATCAAATTTGTTGTATGTAGATCTGTAACCAAATTTTGCTTAATTATACCAGTGAAGTCCAGATAGTTTCCACCAGTTTTTAACATTTTGGTTCATGCTGCTGTTGTAAAATTGGGCCCAGATCAACTGCATATGTTTGAAGCAATGAGTCATCAGATGATAGCTCGAGCAAAGACTGAAGAATTTCAAGTGCAAAGTCCTTCTACACGTGAAGATTGCAAGAAAGATTTTGCCATCTGTTGAGTAATTTCTAGCACTATTTACATTTACATAGCGTCTTTCCTTTAGGCTGCATGCCAGATTTTTTTATTGATAACCTGGAATAAAGGAATGTGTATTAGAGCTAGGACCATCAATATAATGTTATCACTAGCATATTCATTTGATTTTGTTTTTGGAAAATCACAGGTAATATTAGTGCATAGTTCTTAATGTCCTTAGGTTTGCTAGGCCATCCTGCGTGACTGAGTACTGGTTTCCCCCTAATAAGATATTAAAAGCTGAGGTATGCATGCCATTCCACATGCCTAGCCCAATGAAATAACTTGCTGGGAAAGAAATGAACCTCCACAATGCTTAGCGTCTTTCACAACTTTCTCTATTAGGGAAGCAGCTGATAATAGCCTACAGTAGGATTTAGCCACCAAATGGGAGGCAATGAATACTTCCACCAAATAAAGGTTCAAGTGCCTCACTGTGACCTTCAATAATGTCCTGAGTTCTAAGCCCCAGCATCTACTGGTCACCACTGAGCAATAGTTTGGTTTTAATGAGGGCACGTCAGAGACTGCAGCACTGAACTGGTTCCACGGCCCTGGACTCACTTTCAGGGTCTCTGCGGTTCATGTTCTTTGTGGTATTGGTTTACTTTATTTTTTTTTTGCATGATTTGTTTATTTTTTCTCACATTGAGTGTTTGACGGTTTTCATTGTGTCGGCTTTTTTTTTAAGTGGGTTCCGTTGCGTTTCTTTGCTTTGTGGCTGCCTGTAATAAGACGAATGTCCAAACTGTATATGGTATACATACTTTGATAATAAATGTACTTTGAGACTGGGTAACTTGTGGCATATGAATCATCAAATGAATTAGGAGTGTGATGAAACTCTTATCATACATCTGGAGCAATATTCAGGAACCCTGTCAGCATTTACATCAAAGCCAACTGCAGAACGAAAGTAACCGTTTACATTCTGCGTTGAAACACTGTACCAGGGCTTGTGCTAATCTGCATCCTGTTGAGGAGCTTTGACCCTTAAGATGTCGATGGTTCTTTTCCTCCCAGTGATGCTGCTCACTCTACCATGTGCCTCCAGCAGATGGGTTGTCCTAAATCAAAGTAGTCTGTTGACATCATGAGTCATGATTTCTACTCACAGAAAATTGTGATTGCTATATGATGCTTTGTATGGAATGCACTGTAATAACCAGCGACAAGGAAAGACTGCCATGTGAACAATATTGCTACCGTCAACTTGGCCAAAAATACAGGGAAGATACCAAATTAGGTGAGGCAGCCAGAGAAGCTGAGGGGTTTAGGGAAATATTTTCAGAATTCATCATCTGGCTGTTAAGAACACTCTTGTATTTTTTTCCAAAGGTTCTTGCCAGTCTCAGATTAAATTCAAATAACTTGCTTCTTTGTAATTAAAAACATCAGGATATGTCGCCTGGCTTTTGGTGAGAAAATCTGTTCTTCTCAGGGCATCACTATATTCTGCAATTCCCCTAACCTTTGATTTTGTTCCCTTTTATGATAATCATTATAGCAAATGGTATAAGTCTTAGCAGCATGTAAAGACAGATAATTTGGGGCATCTTTGAAAATAGTGTGTGGCGCGTGGCTAAGTGGTTAAGGGTATTGGACTAGCGATCTGAAGGTCGTGGGTTCGAGCCTCGGTCGAGGCAACGTGTGTGTCCTTGAGCAAGGCACTTAACACACAATGCTTCAGTCTACCCGGCTGAGATTGGGTACCAGCAAAAATGCTGGGGGTTAACCTCGTGATAGACTGGCGTTCTATCCGTGGGGGGGGGGAGGGGAGTCTTGTACTCTCGGTCGCTTCACGCCATGGAAACTGGCATAAGCACCGGCCTGATGGGCCGCAAGGCTCGTGACAGACTTTAATCTTAAAAAAATTGAAAATAGTAGGACATATTGAAAAGTCTGGCAGTGAAGATGGAATCCTGGCTGTATTAAAAAGGCACTGATTACAAAGATGAGGAGATTACATTACATTTTTGGCTCCATCTGGATTACTGTACTTAACTTTGTACAGTCATTTGTGGCTTGGAAGATACCATATGAAGAGATTGTGAGGCAGATGAAGCAACAATTGTTAAAGTGGAATTAGATGGATATTTCAAATGAAAAATATTGCAGGAAATATTGTAAGAAATGCACAAGAGTGTGATTAATTGAACAGTAAAGGCTACTAATTGACTGTCAAAGAGGCAACCTGGAAACAATGTCCTCCCACTGTGCTGTATCATTTTATGAAAAACTGCAGTGTCAAGGAGAAGTAAGGATTGAAAGCATGAGTTGCTGGAGTTGGAGAAATCAAATTCTGTGTGGTTTATCATCTGGAATTGAATACAAAGACAGAAACATTGAACAAACACATGGACATTTTGTTTTGAATCTAATGGAAGATCTGAAGCCCATAAGGAACAGTCACAACAGGTGTATCAGGCAAGCAGGGTGGAGGACAGGATGTGAAAAACACAGATCTAGTTGAATTAATATTACCTGTTTGAAAGATGGAGGTCTAATCAGCACAATTTTGGAAGAGTCAATTCTAAAGATTGTAAAAAGCATAGCTGAAAATTCCAGCAGCAAAATAACATATATAGTTATGGACTTGGATGATTTACTGGAAGTGAAAGTTATAGGTGATGCATTGGACATGGCAGCATATGATAAAAATGTAAGCAGTTTGATAAAGTCGGGATAAATTTTGGCTCTAAGGTGTTTGAATTTGAGGACAAGGGTTGTGCTGTTTCTGTTCTAAGACGATGGACATTTTGAAGTTAACTTTTCTAGGTTTAGTTAGTTTACTTCATGTGGTTTCACACACTTTATATTCAATTTGTGGAACTTTGCACAGCTGATATAAGCTGCAAGTATCCAACAGCTGATTATTTCCAGATGATAAGCACAGTACATTCAATCCTTTTAATCAACAATGTGCCCCAATTCTGATGATGTACAGAAGGTCAAAACCTAAAACTGCAGATCCTTGAAATCTGAGATAAAAGCAGAAATTGCTGGAAGTAGTCCATAGATCTGGCTGTATTGGAAACAGAACTAACAGTTCAGACTGAGGACCTTTCATAAGAACTGGAAATAACTAGAAATCAAACATGTTTTAAGTTGCAGAGAAGTGGGTGGGTTGAAGAAAACAAGAGTAACATTTATGATATATTGGAGAACAAGAGAAACTGTGATGCAAATATTGGTGCGGCTGGCTAAGAAAGAATGGTGAGCACTTGTTACTTGTAGATGATCTGTTTGGGAAGAAGATGAATGAGGATAGAGGAGACAAAGAAGAAAGTGCTGAAACTGTGAAATCTTGTACATGGTTGTTGCTTGAAGTCTGAAATTAAAAAGATTCTGAAAATCTCCAGCTGCTTTGACAGCATCTGTTTTTGTTTCTTTTTGGCAGACAATCTGAGGAAAGAGTAAAACTAAGTCAATATTACAGACTCGTAGCCTTTTACGTTACAGGGTGATTGACCAAATCAATATTTTTCCACAGGTATTACTTGCTCTAACCTACCTCCATCTACAGAGGAAACACTGTGTTCATTAATCAACCCCAGAATTGTCATCAAACCTACTGACAAAGATGACACTGTTATTGTTCTGCAAAGTGACCTCTGACTCACCTCCTCATATTCCTTTACATTTAATTGGAATAAAGGAGTTAATTATTGTCCACTGAGAAACTAGGATTGCATCAGAAAGCTATTTACACCCTATCAATTTATTTTAAATGGACTTCAGCGTTAATTTTCTTTTTAGCTGATTTTGGTTAAGATCATCCTAATGGAAGTGGTCCAACTGAAAGTCATGGATACAGCCCAATGGAGGCAAAACCCTCCCCGCCATTGAACACATTTACATGGAACATTGCCCAATGAAAGCAGTGTTCATCATCAAAGACCATCACCATCCTGGACACGCCTTCTCCTTGCTACCACCATCTAGTACAGAAGACTTAGTTTCTTCACCATCAGGTTCAGGAGAAGTTATTTCCCTCTAACCATCAGGTTCCTGAACTGACATGAATAATTTAATTTACCACTACTCTGAAAAGATACTACAACCTCAGGCTCTCTTTCATGGACTCTTTTCTACTCATGTTCTCAGTATTGCTTTTATTTGCTGTTTGCTTTCTTTTGCACATTGGCATATGTTCATCTTTAAGACCATAAGACCATAAGATATCAGAGCAGAATTAGGCCATTCAACCCACCTAGTTTGCTCAGCTATTTAGTCACGAATGATTTATTTTCCCACTAAACCATTGTCTATGTATAGTATTTTATAATATTCTATTACATTTCCTTTTTCTTGTGAATACCTCTAAGAAAATGAATCTCAAGGTAGTATACGGTAATCTATATGTAAATTGATAATAAATTTACTTTGAACTTCTTGAACTTTTGAACTTAATGAACATAAATTTAAATGAAGTAATTTCATGGTAGGGACTTCCCAAAAACTACCTCTGTAGCTTTATCGGAGATGGTGTGGTAATGACAGGAATGGGAGTTTCTAGCTAGTTATGCTGTTGGTCGATTTTACTTACTTTCTGCCAAAGTTATGTCAGGAAATCTGGAGAACCCCTGTGGAAATTCCTGACAAATGTGCTCAGAGAAGAAGGCTTACATTTGAAAACAGAGACATAAAGCAATTTCTGACAGTTCCTGTGCAAATAAGGTACAATGCTTAACACACTGTTGGAATGTGAAGGTTTAAACCTCCAAGATCTCTTGAATTTCAGGGAAGTGTTGCAATAGTGTGGAGAAGATTTAAAAAGAAAATTCTTTTATGTAAGAAATCAATAAAAATATTGAAAAGAGAAAAAGAAAATTCACTGATTTCTTAATGGCAATCTATAGATCTTGGACACCAAAGAAAGCACTTCATCTGATGAGGAAGAAATGAAGCTGTGCATTTTATTTCTGTTCAAGGAATAACAGAAAATATGGAACCTGAAGGCAATAATAGGCACATCTGAGAAACATTTCATACTATATATGAAAAATATTTGCTTAAACTATGTTTCAATCTGAGGGACAGGAGAGAGGGGGAGAGGGAGGGGAGAGGAGGAGGAAGGGAGGGAGAGAATGTGAGAGTGAGAGAGAGAGAGAGAGAGAGAGAGAGAATTGACCAATATACAATAGACTTGTTGCCAAATCATGTTGAGAGCACATTAGATAGACAGTCATCTGGGATAATAGTTAATGAAATTAAAGCCAGATTATTGAGGGAGTGAAAAAAGGAGTTCAGATCTCTAGAAGGTTTGTGATATTTGCAGTATAGCAGAAGCCAGGAAAAGATAGTGAAAGCTCTTAAGCAATACCAGCATCATTATATGTTATGAGTGCAACAGAGATGTCACTTCATACAGTGAAATAATCCAAGCCAGCTGGTCAAACAGATTGTGAACTGTAGAGATTGAGGGAAATTGGATAAAATGGCCAATGTCTAGCCTCCAGCTGAATGTGTGTGTATAATGGAAAAAATACTGTTTGCTACAGAATGCCATCCATATCGGATAGCAAGGGATAAAAAAGAGCTTGGAAAGACAGATAAGAGTGAAAATATTATGAATGATGATGTCTGGCAGGTGGTGATATCATACGGCTGGTTGATCTCTTGAACAATAGAAAAGTTTATTTCAAATTCAATCATTTTATTGATTTGGCATTATAACAAACATGTCTGTATTGAGTACCAGTAGAAAAGACAGAAAGCAGAGTAGGAATAAAGGGATAATTTGTCTTTCCCTGCTGTTGGTGGTCTCCAATATTTGCAGGTTCGGAAACTGCTACCAACAGGGATACATAAGAAATAGTACTGGGCCTTCAGCTGGTCACAGTTCATGTTAATAGGTTAGATGAAAGTTAAAATTGTAAAAACAAATCTAACTTTAGTGAAGATACAAGCTAGATTTCAACTTGACCCGTGGGAGGATGCAAAGTGACTAAAAAGCGACATAGACAGGCAGATGAAGTATTATGTTAGAACATGTAAGGTTGTGTTCTTTAGTAAATAAAATGAAAAGAATTGAAAACTCAGTCAATGTTAGTGCTTACTGTGTTGTTTTGTGAGATATAAAATATAAGCAGGTGGGTAGAGTAAATGGTTAGGAAAGCAAACGTCATGTTAGTCTTTCTTGAGATGGGTTTAGACAACAAAAGCAGAGAGGTGTTATTAAATTTGTACAGAATTTTGGTGACTATGTGCATTTTTGGTCTCCATATATACAGCAGGAAATTCTTACATTGGGTTCAGAGCAGCTTATTTTCACAAGGTAGTTGTCCAACGAAGAGAGACTGAATAAGATTAGTTTGTATTCACTGGATTTCAGAAGAATAAATGGTGATAGGATGGTGATATATAAGATTCTGAAGACTATCAGAACAGTTATAGGAAGTTAGTTTCCTTCAGCTGGGAATTCTGGAATAAGGCAAAGATTTATGTTCAGAGTTTGGTCATTTAAAACTGAGGTGAGAAGAAGATGAAGAGATATTTCTCTTCCTATAGAATGTCCTAAATCTTTGGAATATAGACATTATACACAGTGCTGAGTTTGGAAGGCTAGAAGCTATTGGGATTGGGGCAGGAGAGTAGTGGACAGAAATGTAGGACAGGGCAGGACAGTGGTTCATGGCTGAGGACCATTCATGATATTAAATAGTAGAATGTGCTAAAGTGTGGTTTTGGACTGCTATTTTCTCTGTTTTTATATTATGCCACCGTCATAAGAAGCCAGGTGCAGTTCACAAATCATTTGCAGTTTTGTTAAATATTTTAGTAACAATATCAAGCCAATAGAAAATGTATTGTGGCCAGTGAAATATAAAAAAAATCAAAGTACACAATTACAATTATAGACCAAAAGTACAGGTAATCCATGAACATTTGCAGATGTGAACAGGAAGACAAACCTAAAGAATACTGCAGTCATTAAGAGTAAGTTCATAAAAGAATGTTAACACATTCAGAGGCTTATAATACATGGGCATGACAGCAGAGGCAAATGTACAATTGAGCACTCACCCATCAAAGGTAGTGACATTTTTCCTTTCTGATTAAGTTCAGAATGAGACAGATACAAATTCAGAACATCAATTATATAAAAAAGAAGGCAGGAGCACAATGACTGTGGTCAACTTACAGAAAGGAAATGAGAAAATACAGAAAATATAGAGCCACAAGCATGTCATTATCCCGAACACATCATTAAAAATGTTAATTGTAATGAAAGCTAAAATATATTAGCATGTTTACTACATGTCTTGGCTACAGGCAAATACAATTAGATGGACTTTTCAAAATTATGCACATTTAATGGTCTCCTGGCAGATACGCCCTTTGGTAAAACTCAGTTGAGGAAATTATGCAACAGATCTCACTGAACATGACATTGAATTTATGTTATAATGGATACTTAGTTTAATCAGGATCTTACAACGGAAGCATAACCTATGATAGAAAATGTACTCATGTTAGGTAGAAGACCCTGATACATTGAAGTCATGGTCCCATCAACATTACTTTAATGAAAAAACAGTAATTGCATAGATAAGAACTTTCATTGTTATCTGTTGCATATGTAGGTAAGGTTCTTCCTACTTGTTCAGATGCCATAAAATGAAAAGAAAAATGTGCTTATGAATGTACAGAAAATATGCTTATACAACAACTTAATAGTTATAATATCTTGAAACCTGGAGAACTATGCAACAAAGGTGCTGATGGAAAGTAAACTACGTGAGTGGTGATCCTGAAAGAATAATTTGGTGAGATTTACAAAGAGAGTTTACAAAGAGTGATGGGGCAGCAAAACTTGCCATTGTTTTCCTATGGATATGGCTCATTCTAACACAGTTTGCACTTTTCTGGGATAGATGAGGGGCAAAAAAATTAAATAACTCTCTATTACCCTTGAGTTTTGGTGGGGGTAAAGTTATAAATTATGGCATAAATCAAAATTTGTATTGCATTTTCAGTTTGTGGGTTTGGGTCCGATTTTGAAGGTTTGGTAGGTGTTATTTGCACAAAATCAATGTGGTTAAAGGATGGACAAGTGCCAATTTCTTCCTTCTTTAATAGAGTGCACACATGATCAGTCATATAACCTTCCAAAGAAATAAAAAGTAACAAAGAAATGTTCTATTCTTTACTATACAAAGACTCTTCCAAGTGCTCAGTAATGAAGTACACACTTGCTTTACACACAGCCTATTCCATTATCACCTAACAGCTGTTAATGCTTATGTTTTCACTACTAGAGGTGTTGTTAAGCATGTGGAAAAGGAATCATTTTCCTGTAAATATAACATAATAGTTCACATTTTAATTTGTACCTTACAATGAAAATATTTATCAATTGGTTTCAGAAGCATACAACTTTTCATCAGATCTTATGCCAGTGTAACCCAACAATTCAGCATTTTTTCCTAATGAGTAGCTCCCAAGTGTCATAAAAACATCATAGGTGGAATTGGAAGGGCTTCAGGTAGGGCAATTGTTTTGAGCATTCCTTTGTTTTTGGGTAATTAAGATTAACTATGAAAGGAAACTAGCAAATAATATCAAAGAGGATACTAAAAGCTTTTTTCAAGTATATAAAGAGTAAAAGACAGGTGAGAGTAGATATAGGACTGATAGAAAATGATATTGGAGAAATTGTAATGGGAGATGAGGAGATGGCAGAGGAACTGAACAAGTATTTTGCATCAGTCTTCACTGAGGAAGACAGCAGGATACCGGACACTCAAGGGTGGCAGGGAAGAGAAGTGTGCGCAGTCACAATTACGACAGAGAAAGTACTCAGGAAGCTGAATAGGCTAAAGGTCGATAAATCCCCTGGACCAGATGGAATGCGCCCTCGTGTTCTGAAGGAAGTAGCTGTGGAGATTGCGGAGGCATTAGCGATGATCTTTCAAAAGTCGATAGATTCTGGCATGGTTCCGGAAGACTGGAAGATTGCAAATGTCACTCCGCTATTTAAGAAGGGGGCAAGGAAGCAAAAAGGGAATTATAGACCTGTTAGCTTGACGTCGGTGGTTGGGAAGTTGTTGGAGTCGATTGCCAAGGATGAGGTTACAGAGTACCTGGAGGCATATGACAAGATAGGCAGAACTCAGCATGGATTCCTTAAAGGAAAATCCTGCCTGACAAACCTATTACAATTTTTTGAGGAAATTACCAGTAGTCTAGACAAGGGAGATGCAGTGGATGTTGTATATTTGGATTTTCAGAAGGCCTTTGACAAGGTGCCACACATGAGGCTACTTAACAAGATAAGAGCCCATGGAATTACAGGAAAGTTACATACGTGGATAGAGCGTTGGCTGATTGGCAGGAAACAGAGTAGGAATAAAGGGATCCTATTCTGGTTGGCTGCCGGTTACCAGTGGTGTTCCACAGGGATCAGTGTTGGGGCCGCTTCTTTTTACATTGTACATCAACGATTTGGATTATGGAATAGATGGCTTTGTGGTTAAATTTGCTGACGATACGAAGATAGGTGGAGGGGCCGGTAGTGCTGAGGAAACGGAGAGTCTGCAGAGAGACTTGGATAGATTGGAAGAATGGGCAGAGAAGTGGCAAATGAAGTACAATGTTGGAAAGTGTATGGTTATGCACTTTGGCAGAAAAAATAAACGGGCAGACTATTATTTAAATGGGGAAAGAATTCAAAGTTCTGAGATGCAACGGGAATTGGGAGTCCTCGTACAGGATTCCCTTAAAGTTAACCTCCAGGTTGAGTCAGGATTGAAGAAGGCGAATGCAATGTTGGCATTCATTTCTAAAGGAATAGAGTATAGGAGCAGGGATGTGATGTTGAGGCTCTATAAGGTGCTGGTGAGACCTCACTTGGAGTACTGTGGGCAGTTTTGGTCTCCTTATTTAAGAAAGGATGTGCTGATGTTGGAGAGGGTACAGAGAAGATTCACTAGAATGATTCCGGGAATGAGAGGGTTAACATATGAGGAACGTTTGTCCGCTCTTGGACTGTATTCCTTGGAGTTTAGAAGAATGAGGGGAGACCTCATAGAAACATTTCTAATGTTAAAAGGCATGGACAGAGTGGATGTGGCAAAGTTGTTTCCCATGATGGAGGAGTCTAGTATGAGAGGGCATGACTTCAGGATTGAAGGGCGCCCTTTCAGAACAGAAATGCGAAGAAATTTTTTTAGTCAGAGGGTGGTGAATCTATGGAATTTGCTGCCACGGGCAGCAGTGGAGGCCAAGTCATTGGGTGTATTTAAGGCAGAGATTGATAGGTATCTGAGTAGCCAGGGCATTAAAGGTTATGGTGAGAAGGCGGGGCAGTGGGACTAAATAGGATAAAATGGATCAGCTCATGATAAAATGGCAGAGCAGACTCGATGGGCCGAATGGCCTACTTCTGCTCCTTTGTCTTATGGTCTTATGGTCTTATGGTAATGGTGCAAATTTTCCTCGAAAGATAAGTGGAGGAAATTGTTCGTGTTTTAGACTTGGAGGAATGTGGAGAGATGAGCACGGATACAATCCTCATGTGCTAAACACACTATAATGTGTAAAAACTCTGAGTACCCGCCAGAGCCAGATGACCCACTAAAATTCAAATCATGGACCTGCAATATGCTTATAGACTGGTTGCTGTCTCCATATCACCAGTAGCTCAGCTGGGGAAGAGCCAGCAGCAAGTCAGCTAGTGTTAGGTTTGAGGGCTGGGTAGGGAGCTGGAGTGCCTTTCTGTTCTGTACAAAGCCGGCTTGGGCCACTGTCACTCTGCTTTAATCCTCCCTTAGATTGGCTCTTGTCCTCGGACATCAAAGTTCACCGGAGTAAAGATGTACACAGATGGTGGTCCTGAAGCTATCATGGGCATCAAATATATAAACTGTAATGCTGTTTTATTCTATAAATACAGTTCTTCTATAACAATGATGATTTATTGTTAGCTGTGAAATATATTAGTCATGAAAAAGTTTTTGAACACTTTTTTAATAATGCAGTTTCTTATTATAAAGGTGTACCTTTGGAGTTGGAATTTTCTTAACTGGTTTTGTCTTACATAGACGTTTAAGTGTGCCATAAAATCTTCTTTGATCTTCTGTGAGAACTGTAACCAAAGCCCCTTCTTTTCGTGACTGCAACAAAAGCAATGGGAAATTCAGAAATGCATAAACTTAGACAAAATCTTTACTTATTGCAGCATAGATTTCAGCTGTGATTACAGCATTTTAACAAAGTGTTGTCTGTTTTAGTGAGACATACAATTTCTGTTGTGTTTTCTTTGACTTAGCAGTACTCCCTCTGAGAATATCAGTAACAAAGAGGTATATGCCTGTTTTCAATTACTGAATCATATATGTCAACCAATAGTTCAACCAAATTCCCAACTTCAACAGAAATAAACAAACAATGCCGTCTATGAGCCTCGACTAAATAATGTTAATTTTAATTATTGTAGCTAAAGTTCACATTCAATGAAAAATAAATAAGTAGGTGTGACTATATTATTCAATTCTAACAAAATTTTGTTTTTGGCTTATTGTGCTAATAATGGAATTAGCATGCATCACACTGGCTCACAGTAGGATCGGGGAGGAATGATAGAGGCCATTTTCATCTTGGTTGGGATGTTAGTGGGACAGTAGACAGTCAGTTCTGCCAGATTCCTACTTAATTCCCTATTTGGTTTTCATAGAAGTATTTCAGCAAGGATTGTTTAACAGTGTATGCCATCTTCATGCCCATGGGTGTGTTCGATGCCAAGTTTCAAGTTTGGTAGTAAAACCTAGCAAAGTTAAAAGCCTTGGCAAGACTTGCAGGTAGTGGAATGTTTAATGGGTTAAGTGCACTGAATCTTGCTTTTTAAAATTTCCAACTGGTACCTGCCTGGACGTTGGAGCAGAATCATTTCTTTTAAATCTTAATCAGAGATTTCTCTAAAAAAAATCATCAAATTTTCTTCTTGGAAGACATTAGGAATGTCAAGTCAATGCAAAGCTGTTGGATTGCTTGAGGAATACTCAGGGTCCCCTATAATCAGCAGCAGCCAAATACAACATTTACAGAATGAGGTCATCAACCTGAAGTGTGATCTCTGGTTCTCTCTCTGCAGATGCAGCCGAATCCCCCCTGCATATATCCAGCATTTTCAGTTTGCATTTCAGACAGTTTTTCCTCTTGGGAATACTGATTGACATGAAGCACTTTTTGATATCTTGCTGGGTCGAAGGAGCTATTTAAATGAAATGCATCTTTGTTCCAGTTTTTCCTGTTAGAGATCTACTAATGTAAAATGAAAGCCATTTGACACTTATCAATGCCATACTGAATGTTGCAAATTTCTTATCGCTTCACTAACTGAGGAGTTGCAATTGGACTGGAAATCTGTGGAATCTTGGGCAGTTGACCCACTTCTGACCTTATAGTGGAGGGCAGGTCATTGGTGAACCAGTTAAAGATGTTTGAGCATGGAACACCACATTATTAAACTCCTCTAATAAATGGTCTGGATCTGAAGTTACTGATTTGCAACAACAGTCACCTGTGTTTATGTTACCAATGGAACCAGTCAATCAGTAAAGAATTTATCCATGACTGCCAATAAATTTGATTTTATGATTTTACTAGATCCCACACATGGTGTCAGTGTGGCAGTTATTCTCCATCCATCTAACTGAACTCTTTTGCCCATGTTTTGTCCAACAATGAAAAGAGATCTGAAGCTGTATGTCAACTGCTGGAATCCAAACTGGGCAGGTTATGGTCAGTGTTACTTGAACGTACCTGAAGTTAATGGAACAAAATTTCAGAATTGTAATATAAAGAGCAGCCAGTGCTACTTGTAATTGTGCCAAGTGTTTGTTTTGTTAGGTTAGAGCTATTTTTTAATTCAGTAACTATATTGTAATATTTGTGTTCCAGCATCACATTTGGTTTGGTTGAAAGGGAAACAGTTTACACACTTAGATATTATAGAATATAAAACAGCCATTCAGCCTTTAGTTCCATGCTAGCCTGATGCAGAGAAATTCTATTTGTCCCCTTCCCCTTTACCTCTTTAACCCTTCAGGGAGTTCCCCCTCTCCCATCAACTCCCCTTTGATTCTTTTGCCATTGATGGTGGTGGGGGATTTATAGCAGCTAACTAACCTATTGGCACATTTTTGGGATGTGGAAGAAATTAGAGCATCTGGCAGAAACCCATCATCACAGGGAGATCATTCGTGCTCCACATGGACAGCACCAGCACCGGAGATCAGGATCAGGATCAGGATTAGGAGTGAACCAGATTTCCTGGAGCAGTGCTGACTATTGCAGCACTCATTGACTAAACTAATCAATTCTGAGCATAAAATTATAAAAACATAAAAATGAATGGGTTCAGTTTGATCATCTCTAAATGTATAAACATCCCCAATGACTTTGTCAGTTTAATTTGGAAATCATATGAAAAATTTGTAATTTTCCATGACTATTTTAAGTTTACTCATCACTCCTTCAAATATTCTTGACTAAATCTGAAATAATTCTGTCAATTATATTAAGTTGGGCAATCTTATAGTGTTATATATTTAAATTAGGTCTCAATTAAATAATTTCTTTCAAATTTGTTCTATTTCTGCTCTACTCTAGGCCAAATTGCTCTGAGCCCGGCTGCTCAATTTTACATCCGTTTCAAAACATAAATATGTGTTATGAAAATCATGATTCAAGCAGAACTTTATGAGAGCTCTGCCAATGCACTTTAAACCTTTTAGTATAGCCACTGGAGACTGCACTCAATTATCTTTACACTATTGGATTTCTAATTGCTTTCCCAATTTGTCTAGACATTGAATGTGATAAATCTGCCATCACTCCAACGTTGCTCTCTAAATCTTCCCTTGATAGTTTAATTCCAATCAGTTTCAACTTATTCATGCTTTCAGAACTCATGAACAATACTTCACTTTTATCAGCATTCAATTTAGTTTGCAATTTGTCTTATTAATTATGTCGATGATTAAAATCCTTATGCAAAACTTCAAGTCTGAGGAGTTTGTCAACATGTCACTGTGATTTAGGCCATCCATTCAGCAGTCTCTGCCACTGCTCTCTCTTATGAACAAGTCAGGTTCTCCATACCCTATGTCTGGCCTTGCATCTTTGTCTAGTTTCTCCTATCTCCCCTTGCAGAACTTTTCTTTGAGTCCCACTATTAAATGCCTTGATCTAATTCACTCCAAATTCACCCCAATTTATTAATCAATCAACATTACCTGCTACTCTGAATATTAGCCCGTGTTAACACTTCCTTCTCCTCAGTTACTGTCCTATCAGTTAACTCTTCTGGGATTAACTGAATCTTCAAGTAAGTTCCTGCATGTTAACACCTCTGAAGATCTATCTATTCTGGGCCCAATATATTGATGGAATTCTGAAGAAAGCACAAAAGTGATTATACTTCATTAAGAGTTTGAGGAGACTTGGTATTTCACCAAAGACTCACACAAATTTCTACAGATGTATTATGGAGAACACTCTAACTGGTTGCATCACCGTCTGGTATGGAGGGACCCTGCACAGGATCAGCTCAAGCTGCTGAAAGCTCCATCTTGGGCATTAGCCTTGTCAGCATCAATGACATTTTCAAAAGGTGATGCCTCAAAAAGGCGGCATCCATCATTAAGGACCCTAACCACCTCTTCACATGGCCTCTTCTCATTGCTGCCATCAGGGAGGAGGTACAGGAGCCTGAAGACACACACTCAATGTTTTAGGAGCAGCTTCTTCCCTTCCACCATCAGATTTCTGAATGGACCCAAGTACACTACCTCACATTTTTTTCTTTTTTGGCTCTCTATTTGAACTAATTTAATTTAAATACTAAATACAAATTAAGTTATTATATAGGTTTCTCACTGTAATTTACCATTTTAAATTTTGTATTGTAATGTACTGCTGCTGAAAAACAACATACTTTATGACATATGCTAGTGCTATTAAAATTGATTCTGATTTTGGTTATATCTTCTCTATTTTAGAGCTATCAAATTTTCCCCTTAGTGCAGTGACCAGATTTGGTTACAATGTTCATATTGTGCTCATTACTTCTGCTTTTCCATGTCATGCTATTCTCTGATCTTATTTGTCCAGTAAAAACACCAAAAATGTTTATTTATTAATTTTTTCTGTATTGCTGGCAAGGTCAGCAGTAATTGTTCATCATTTATTCCTTTTGAACTAAATGGCTCATTAGGCCATATTAGAGCCAGCAAAATTTAATATTTCTGCAGGTACAGAAAGGCCACAGCTGGTAAGAAGGCATGTTTTCTCCACTGTAATAATCCTCCATTTCTGACCTTCCTTCTCATTATTGTCTCAACAGCAGATTCACCTCTCCAGGCTTTCCACAGAATTCACCCTCACCAAAATATGGTTCCAAAACATTTCTTTTGCATCCTCCAATATCCCCTCTGGTGGAGGTTTGCAGAGGAATTGCTGAGATGCATAAGGCCTGTTTGAAAATGCCTTTGGCTTCATGAACATTAAAGCCCAAAGTCTTTGTGAAAAGCCTTCTGGAGTTCATATTAAGGAAAAAAAAAATAGAGTATTACAGTTCTTTAAGTGCTATCAAAGTTTTTTTTAAAATATGGAGAGGATGATGGAGGAAGAGAAAGAGTAGGATATCCAGCTACAACTTCACCCATTATGTAGATGTTTGTGGACCCTAGAGTCCATGGATTCCAAAACCCAAAATTGCACAAACAAAACAACTACAAATATTATTTCTATAGTAAAAAATGTATAGTACTCACCCTTTTGTGCATGGTGTTGAAATTATCAATAATTATACCAATGAAAAGATTTAGAGTAAAAAATGTTCCAATGACAATAAAAGCTACGAAGTAGAAGAGGCTGTATGGATTTGCACCCATTTCTGGTTGAAGGTCAATCTGCAGAAGATAGTACAAAAGTCAGTATTCATTTTGATGCAACACAGAGCATCATAGGAAGTCATTCCTGCCTGTGGCCATCAAACTTTACAACTCCTCCCTTGGAGGGTTAGACACCCTGAGCCAATAGGCTGGTCCTGGACTTATTTCGTGGCATAATTTACATATTACTATTTAACTATTTATGGTTTTATTACTATTTATTATTTATGGTGCAACTGTAACAAAAAACAATTTCCCCTGGGATCAATAAAGTATGACTTTGACTATGACTATGACTATGATTTTGATGAGGTGATGCAGGTGATTGATGAAGGTAAAGCTGTGGATTTTAGTGAGGCATTTGACAAGGTCCCTTATGGGAGGCTCATTAAGATGCATGGGATCAGTGGTGAATTGGCTCTTTGGATTCATAACTGGCTTGTCCATAGAAGATAGAGGGTAGTGATTAAAGAGACTCATTCGAGCTTGAGGTCTATGATTAGTGGTGTTCTGCAGTGATCTGTACTGGGATCTCTGCTGTTTGTGATGTACAATATATAAAAGACCTAGATGAAAATGGGTAGGTTAGTAAGTTTGCAGCTGATACAAAGATTTACTGTGTTATTGATAGCATAGGTAATGGGCAAAGAATACAGTGGGATAGAGATTAGTTACAGATATGGGCAGAGAAATGGCAGAAAGAGTTTACCTCAGCTGAATGTGAAGTGTTGCACTTTGGTAGGTCAAATATAAAGAGACAGTACACTGCTAAGGGCAAGATCCTTAACAGTGTTGATGAACAGAGGGATCTTGGGGTCCAAGTTCATAGCTCCCTAAGAGTGGATACACAGGTTGATAGGATGGTTAAGAAGGGATATGGCATGCTTGCCTTCATTAGTTTAGGTGTTGAGTCAAAAGTCAGTAAGTGATGTTGCACCTTTATAAAACGCTAGTTAGGCTGTGCTGGAGTATCACATACAGTTCTGGTGCCCATGATAGGAAGGATGTTGAGGCTTTGGGGCAGGTGTAGAAGAGGTTTATCAGAATGCTACCTGGGTTAGAGGGCACGTGCTATAACAAGAGATTGTACCAAGTTGGGTTGATTTCTCTGGAGTAGTGGAGGCTTAGGGGAGATTTGATAGAGGTTTATAAGGTTATGTGTGCTGTATTGTTCTATGTTTTATTCTCCAATAGGATTGTAACAGTTTAAATTCCATTCCACAGCATCCAGCCCAATATGTTTCTGCTAGTCAAAAATGAAATCTCCAGCTTAATCCCATCTTCCAGCACTAGAGCCATAGTCCCACGGGTTACAATTTTTCAGCTGCATATCCAATACTTCTTTAATATGATGAGGGTTTTGCCTTTCGCCTTTGAGTTCAGACTCCTGCAATTCTTCTGGTGATCTTATTTTGCCATTAAAGTCTTCTGAAATGGCAAATTATGTTAATTTTCTGAATTGTTAGCAAAAATTGCTTTCTTCAGATGTAGGCATTAATTAGATTACATTAATTATTTAATCAATTTACATGATCATCAAATTATGCCTTTAATACAAATACCACAACATTAAATCTTCAGCTGGTAAATAGATAGAACTACCTGTACCTCAAATTAAGGATTAAATATGCATTTATTATTGAAAGATAAGCAGCTTAGTAATCGCTTACTGCAATGCATCTTATATAAAGTGGATGCATTCTGATAACGTCAGAAGGAAGCAGGTCCAATGGAATTGGAAGCTGGATTTCTATTCTTTGTATACATTCTAATATTGAGTTTTAAAAATTTAAAATGGGGAAAATATCGTGGAAGTTACCACCGCTGGCATGGGTATTCACAATTCTGTTTGTCCAGTTGGTAGTCTGGATTTTTAAAGATCTTTACAGAATCTTTAGATTGAAAGAATAAGATGGCCACCATTTTGTTGGAGTGATGATGGCTAAACTGGCAGTGTTTCCCATTGTTAATTCTTGAAACTGAAATCATCTTTCGCGTTTCCAGACATGTGTGAGTTAATGTTAGAATCTGGAAGCTGCTGTCAATGTCAAAGTAGGAACTATGCTGACCACCCATCCCATTTGGGTGGGACAGTCCTGAATAATAGAAGTCCATTCTTGATGAATGTGCTTTGATTGTAGAACATTATTTGGCAAGCAAAACCCTGAGCTTCAACATGCACCACCATACTGCAGCTTCTTCAAAGCAGAAAAACTTCAAAAGGGGCTTAGGTGACCGGAAGTGAAGACCCAGGGACTATATGTTGTGGGAACTGTGATGCTAAGTGACAATTGCAAAGGTAACAAGGCCCCAGAAGTTATTGGATGAAAACTGGGGCCGTGGAGGCTGCAGGGGGAATGGGGTCCTTATGGGTTGGAACAGTGTTGGGGTCTCAGAAGTGGTAGGACTAGTAGAGATCTGGTAGGTTCATAATGAGGAGGGGGCTTTCTTGCCCATGTTTGATCTGATCCAATGAAACATCATGGAGTTTGAAGTTAATGCTGAGAACTCCCAGAGCCAACTCTACTGCTCCGGTATGCAATTTTACTGCCATCCCTCCTGGTTCTGTCCTGTTGGTGGGCCAGGACATTTCTAGGGATTGTGATGGAGTATTCTGGGGAGCTGGGTGAAAGGTATAATTCTGAGAATAAAAGTCTTTCAGATTTTTGCCTGACTGATCTGTCCCAGTTTAGACACCATTGTCCAGACATTTTTGAGGGGGACTCTGGAAGGTTGATCAGGTTGTGAGAAATGTTGGATCAGGATTCATTTTTTGCGTGGTGTCTGAATGGTTTCAACTTATTGATAAGCAAGATCAGTAATGCACTGAGGATTGGTGAAGTAGATCTGTTTACATAACAACCCAACTAATTGATATTCATCATCACAGCATTGAGCATTTATTAAAAAAATCCAATTAGCAAATGAAAATCATTAGCGGTCTAGGTGGAATACTATCTCATTGCTGGATCATTCGTCCAGATCTTTGATATACTAATCTGGTAATTTATCTACTAATCTAATCATTTATCCATTGGAGCATTTAACTCTGTTTTGTTAATGATTCACTTCTCCACCAACTTTGGCATAGCTGGACTTCACTGAAATCAAAGGAAATTGGATGATTTGACTGGAGTTTTAAGTATTTGTGAATTTATTTCGCTGTAAGTTAACTCAATAATATTATCATAATACCTATATCCTAAAAAGAGAAATTCATATTGCAGAGATCATTTTGTGGGGAGCTTTCTTTAGAAGCTAAAAATAAGAATAAAGAAACCTACCCCACGGGTATCCGCAGCGTTTGCCATAATTTCTAGCCAACCCTCAAATGTTGCCTGTAGATATAAGAATAACAGAAATGTGTAATTAACATGAATTTTGTAGGCACCACAATAATATTATTGTAAGTGCTCAGTGCCATAGAACTAAGTTGTAATATTGTAATAGTTTCTCTGATGGTGTATCTTGATTTGAAATGTTGGACTGGATTAGGCTTGACCCAGCCCTAACCAAGTGATACCTGTGGCTGCGCTATTGCTTTGCAGCTTTGCAGCTCTGCAGGTCCGTATGCACTTGAGACTTCGCTACTGTGGCTATACCTCAAAATGGAATAGGCAACCCTTAAGGCAGTGATTGCTTCTTAGGTGCTGGAACCGAAGGCTCTTTCCGAGGGCCTTCTGTGTTCAGTTATTTCTAAGTATCTTTGAAAATCAGAGACATTTAAGATGGTTCAAATAGATTTAGCTAATTAAAAAATTAAAACTTTAAAAAATATTTGTCTTTAAACTGCAAATTAAAAAATAAATATTAATTAAAATCAAGAAAAAAATTAACTGTTTATCTTCAGCTATCTCTTCCGTCCCGATTGGTGATCCCATTCAAATGAATGGCTCTGTGCTAGGCAGGTGGGCGTAAAGTTGAGAGGTCAGATACAGAGTGTATCTAGCTACTTGTTTCAGTATGATCTGGGAGTAACCTGGACTCAGCGAAGATTGCGGTCAGAAATACTAACCTTTAACCTCCATGTGTTCTATATTTCAGCATTAAGGAGTGCACAACTGTTGGAGACACACTGAATGGCAGAGGTGGATGGGAGTGGCAACTCACACTAAAGCACAAACTGGCCCGACATTTTGTTTCATTTCCCACAGGTTCTGTCTGACTTAGTGAGCATTTCCATTTTATGTTGTAAACTTGCTGAGTATTTTATTTTTGCTCTGATTCATTTCAGTTATTCTGATTTTGCAAACTGTTTCCTTTAGCGCTGATCTCAACATGGATACTAACGCTCGCCAGGTTCACTTACTATGACTGATCCCCCTTTACAAGCTGTGTGCTGCATGCTGTCTGCTTTATAATTTTGCTAACTTGAAAGGACAGCTAATGCCCCAACTGTGCAGTTAGGAGAAAATTAATTGTTTAGTCATTTATTCAAAAAGTTAAGCTTGTTATAAAGCAGACCAATGCAAAGTACAGTTTGACAGAATCCTAGTTGTGGCCTCTCAATTGCAATCTTCAAAGAAGCTTCATAGAGGGTTCCTGGGAAGATATTAAATGTGGCAACTCCCACCAACTTCAAATATGTACATATTTACATTTTGCAGGATTTCAGACAAGCCACTCAAAATATGCAACATTCAGTGCCCAGAAGAGCTCAGTTTTTGAAATGAGGCAAAAAAATTAGAAGTTCTACTACCACTTGTAACACTTTGCATCTAAGTTAGAAATACCCTTTCCACATACTAAATTTTACTCTTGAAGCGAGGAATTATAAAGGGAATATGAGGCATCAGCACTTTTAAGCAAGGCATAGAGAGGAAAAAAAAAGGTTTTCAAAATACTTTGCAGTCATTTCTTTTTCATCATTACACTGTAGAAAATACAGTAACCGATTCTAAAAGCAGCAATGAGCTTTAAAATTACATTGATTGAGGGTAATTATCCACTAGCATTCCAGGGGTGCTTCACCAGATCTTCTTGGCATTTGTAAACCCACTTAAAGTAGGAAATTATATCTAAGTTTTTCATCTAAGGGATAATAAATCTGACACTGTGTGGGATGACAGAACAAAGAGGCCAATCTGGAATTTTGTCTTTGGTATCTGGAGTGGGATTTGAACTCATAAACTTCTGATTCAGAAGCAAATTTACTGGCTGCTAAACCACAGGTGACAACATATGAAAGAGGTTATTCTTTGAATTTAATTAGCATCAGAGAAATGGCTAAAGTAATTGTTTCAAAATAATATAATATTTAAAATCTCCTCTTGCTCTTAACACTGAGTTTTTTAACGTTGTATGAACTTCCCCAAAGGTGATGGACTATAGTATGTGTGTGTGACTACCAGCATCAAGAATGTAGGGCAGGTGGTTGAAACCTAAAAGTTATACGAAGGCATCCCCAAGAATATATACAACCAGTGCTGATGATATTTAAACAGGTCCTTTGATAGGAAATGTTTTGAGAGTACAGACTAAATGGGACTAGCCCAGATAGGCACCTTGGTTGGCATGGATGAGTTGGGCCAAAGGGCCTGTTTCTGTGCTGTATAACTCTTGACTCTATGATCAAAACTGAGAGATCCTGCTTATCTAAAAGTTTTTTTTCAGTTTCATCATTTGGTGAAATTTGTTACCCTTGTTTAGAAATCTTTGAGATGAAGATTAAATTTAGTTTTACTAGGCAGCCATTTTAGTTCATTATTTAGGGAGTGATCCATAGTTGGCTTTGCTGCCTGCCTGTTGAGGTGGATGGGTAAGATATCACCACATTGCTGCAGGAAGGAACTTAAAATTCTTCTTAACTTTTGGCTGACGTTTGATCCAAACTCCCAGATTAAGGGGCCACTTGCTATATGTGGGACCATACTTTCACTGTGGACCTTGGCTACATGTTTGCATACAAACCAACAGCAATTCTTCAAATGTGAAGTGGTTTGAAATGTGCAAGATCATGAAAAAATCCAAATTAATTCAACAACCTTTCCTTTGGCAAATGGTGTTAGAAAATTTCGAATAGGGAATTATCACACCACTAGTGCTTTACACCAGCTGGATTGTAAGTGAACCCAGATTTTTAAATAACAGTGATTTCACTGAAGAAAATTATTCATTGACTGTGAAAAGGCTTTGGAAAAAAATTATGATTTCAAAGGATCTACACACTGTATATTATAAAAATTGACTGTTCTTTAACTTTAAAAAATGTCACATATATACAAACCATAGATTTAAATCTACACCTGTGAACCTAGAACTTCCTCATTATTGACAGTGTAACTTCTAGTTTACAGCTGGAACAAGTTGAAAGTCATACTTAAACACAAAAGATGCCATTAGTAATTACAATATGAAAAAACAGATTTCACTATGCAATTATCCTACAATTGGCCAATGATTTGCACGAATGTATGAGCATTTTTTATTGCTAGTGTATGTCATGCATGAAGATTCCAGCTTGGATCTTCAGTTAAGCATTCAGTTGTTTGTGCAAAACTGCCATGTTTTTACACAAGTAACCCTGTGGAAATACACAAATTCAGAAGTTGACCTTTTACGCAGGTGGTCATTGCTGAGAGGAACAAGGAGTCTTGTAGAATAATATAACCTTCTACAGATTTCCCTGCCCTTTTGCTGGGAAATCTACCCACTGTTCTTTCAGCAGGTTTGGGCTGTGCAAGAACAGCAAGAGAATTTGAATGAGAAGAAATGGCTGCATTTTTAGTGTTTTATTTGCAATCCTTTTACTAATTTTTAATAGAACAGTTTAATACTTTTGAATTTCAGTGTCAGAGATTTTGTTTGGAAAACTTGTAAGTTTAGTGGTATGGCTGAACTGCTGTCAAAATACTCAGTGGGTTGGCCTTGTTCAGATGCTGGACTGGGCCTCGCTAATAGCTCCCTGTGGGTCACCGATGGAAGATAGTTTCCGGCAGAATTGCTCCAGGTCAGACAGAGTTTAATGGGGTTGTGACTGGTGTGCTCAGTTGGATTGCTGGTCACTATAAGGTTGAAGCTAACGTTTTGATATTTATTTATTTAATGTCAAATCTATTTATTGACAACATGCATAAAATTAATAATTTTAACATTATTAATTGATGTGGGCAACAAGCTTTATGATCACTGAGGAAAAATGCTGGAATCTATTAATAGGAAAGTTATATGGCCTTCAGCCAGGCCTAGCAACGAGACCAAGGAATGAGTCTATAAGGGTGGTGCAAGGTAAGGCCAATTGGTTAGTTCTTCCTGACGGGTTTAGCATTGAAGTTGAGGACACAGTTTAAAAGGGAAGCAGAGTTTGAAGGGATTGACCACTTTGAGAAATGCTGTATTGATGTGAATGTTTTGAGCTTGTTGTCTAAATGCAGCTGCTTTGATGAGGGAGGCTTAGCCAAGACAAGGTATGGTAAGTCAAAGTAAGTTCCATCTTTTTTCCTTTATGGTAGTCAGCAGTATGGTATGCTCCTCTTGTGAGTTATGGGAGATGAGGGAGAAGTCAATGTCTGTGATGACTACATTTATTTATTTATTGAGATACAGCATGGAATAGGCCCCTCTGGCCCTTTGAGCCACACCACCCAGCAACCGCCGATTTAACCCAAGCCTATTCACAGGACAATTTCCAATGACCACTAAAGTTACTAACTGGTACAACTTTGGACTATGGAGAAAACCAGAACACCTTGAGAAAACCTATGCATACCATGGGGAGGATGTACAGACTCCTTACAGATGACTTTGGAATTGAACTCCAATCTCCGATGCCCTGAGCTGTAATAGTATCGCACTAACTCCTACACTACTGTGGCACCCAGGAAATGTGCCATCAAGGACACTTATACAGAAAGGTGCTGGAAAAGGGGAGTAACATCATGAAGGATCCCACACAGCTGGCTCATGTTTGTCCCACTCCCATCAGGGAGGATGTAACATGGATCCCACACCAGGTCCACCCAATTCAAAAAACAGCTACTTTCCTCAAGCAGTAAGGCTAATCAACACCTCCATCAACTAACTCCACCCCTACTTTATTATTTCCTGTCAGTCACCGTACGTACAGCCTAGAATCACATTATGGACATACAATCAATCCATGTATATAAGCTATCTTACGTATATATATTTATTTCGTGTTTTTTTATTATTATTGTGTTCTTTAATTTTTGTGTCTTTTTTGTGCTCTGTCAGATCCGGAGTAACAATTATTTCGTTCTCCTTACCCATGTGTACAGGAAATGACATTAAATAATTTTGAAATGCCTTCTTGTTTACTTACCACCTGCAGGAGTGCCATGTAGGCTGCCAATACATTATCAAAATTAATCTTCGGGTTGACCCATTGGTAGCCAATATCCTGATTTGCTTCACATTCGGATCGATTATTTACGATACTTATGGGAAGACGCTCATTATTTTTATCCACACATTCAAAGAAAGTTCCACCGAAGATCTGAACTCCAACAATGCCAAATATCAGCCAGAATATGAGACAAACAAACATAACGTTTGAAATCGATGGGATCGAAGCAACCAGAGCATTAACCACGAGCTATAAGACAAAAGAAAAGGATTAAATTGGTAAGCCTGCAAATCTAATATAATGGACAAGTTTCACAGCCATTTCTTGTCGTAGAAAGTTATGTTTGTAGTAATAATGTGATTCACTACTTACCCAGGAATATCATTAATCAATGTTTTTGTAGCTAAAATGTATATCAAATGAAGATCTAAATTTAAAATAATTCAGTGATACTGTGATAATTTCCACAAATAGTCTGATACAAGCACTGACAAAAATATCAGGTGGATCCCTATATTTTTCCAACTATTTAAAACGGATATAACAGTACACGTAAAATCTCTGCCTTAAGGAAATTGGTAGCACAGGGGTTAAAATTAAATGAGTAAATGTAGAGACCTGAAACTCACTCATTGGCATTATAAGGGAGCTGTGTTTTTCACAGTTGAGGCTGCTGTATTGAGGTCCTGAAACTATTTTAATGATCTCTTGGGAAAAGGTCTAGAACACTTAAGTGTTTAACGTCAGTCTATTCCAGTATTCACTCTGCTTGGCAACACAGAAACTTGCTCAGGGAAAAAGTTGTCATGCGACAAAATGTGCCTACAGGGAAGAAGTGATTTCTATTAGGTGAAGCATGTAGGAACATTTTGAGTTAAAAGTTGCAAATGGGAAATTAATGGAAGAGACAGGACTTTCTAAGAGGCATTCTCTAGTCCTTGTGCTTGCAGTCTAACCTCTATGGAATTTATAACAAACTGTCCATCTGTTCTGAAAAAATCTATTGAATCAGCCTCTGACCTGACAAAGAGCTGAGAGGGACGGGATGAATCACACCAAATTCCAAAATCCTATTCTGTCCCTGTTTCTGAGATGGATGTGGCAGGTTACATTGCTACTAATTTCATAAGGCTTACGGGTAGATTATGGCTCTTCTACAGACATGATTTGTGGAAGTTGGCAAGAATGTCTGGATCATATTTATTCCTGGGTGGCAAGTTTGCTCCAAAAGGAGAGGTTAAACAGACTAGACATGCAGACTTTGATTTGAGATGATTGAGAAGTGATGTCACAGAACCATTCAATTTTCTTACAGAGCTTGCCAGCATAGATATTGAGCTGATGTTTCTCCTGGTTGATATGTCCAGTACAATTTCTTACAAGCACTTAGGTCCACAGAAGTTAGCCTGCATTCAGATATTAGCCTATTTTACTTTTGTCCTCTGCAATGGCTTAATTTCAAGCCTCAAGCAAATTACTGACATCTTGTTTCACTTAATAAATCTTTTCCCACTCTCTCCATAAAAGGTTCCGATAAATCTTTATGTGATGTTGTTAAAACTTCTTCCAAATGGTGATCTAATGGTGGTCACAATCTTGAAAGAGTTTCAAGATTGAGAAGGATATGGGATACAGTTGTAAATATGGGACAAGAAATGGCAGATGGAGTTTAATCTGGTCAAGTGTGAGGTGTTGCATTTTGGGATTTCAAATATAAAGGGGCACAACAGTTAATGACAGGACCTTTACCAGTGTTGATGTACAGATGGAAATTGGGATTGAAGTTCATAGTTCCCTGAAAGTGGCTGCTCAAGTTAAAGCAGTGGTAAGGAAGGCATATGGCATACTTGCCTTTATTATTAGTCAAGGAAATGAGTTTGTGTCAGGAAGTTATGTTGCAGATTAAAAACACTGATCAAGCCTCATCTGGAGTATTGCATTCTATTCTGGTCACTCTATTATAGGAAGGATTTGGAGACTTTGAGAAGAGAGTGTGGAAGAGGTTTGCCAGGATGCTAAATGGAAGAGAAGGAATGTACCATGAGAAGTTGTTTTCTCTGCACGGCAGAGACTGAGAGGAGAGCTGACGGGAGGTTTAGATAAAATAGACAGCTGGTATCTTTCTCACAGGATTAAACTGTCTAATACTAGAGGAAATGCATGTAAGATGAGGGGTGTAAGCTCAAAGGAAATGTTGGGGGCAAGTAGTTTTTAAAGAGAGAGTGGTGGATGCCTGGAATGTGATGCCAGGGTGGAAGTTGAAGCAAATAGAATACAGGTGTTCAAGAAGCTCTTTGATGATGAAGATGTCGACTGAGACCTGAGAGGCGTCGGGCATTTTCATGCCTTACAAGGCGCAGTTCGAAAGGCTGTGTGGGACGTCACTCCTCACACAGACATTTCACAGTATTATTTTACGAGGCCAAGTTGGAAGCTCGACATTAACCCGGCGTGGATGGAGAGCGCGCACGGGGGCGGTCTGTCACTGGACCGAACTTGGTAACCTCCATTCTCAAGCCTGGCGCTGATCTCACTGCGCCACCTCTTTGATAGGCATCTAAATATGCAGAGAATGGAGGGATAATGGACATGTGCAGGCAGAAGAGATTAGTTTTGTTCGGCTTTAGATTATTAGCACAATTAGTTCGGCCCAATATTGTGGGCCAAAGAGCCTATTACTGTGCTGTACTGTTCTATGTTCTACACTCAGTGGACTTTTTATTAGGTATCTTCCGTGCATAAAGTGGCCACTGTCTGTAAATCCAAAGTTCAAAGTTCAAAGTAAAATTTATTATCAGAGTACATACACGTTACTGCATACGACCCTGGGATTCTGTTACAGCATGTATACTCAGCAAATCTAAAGAATAGTAACTGTAAACAGGATCAATGAAAGAACAAGTAGAGCATGGAAGACAAGAAAGTGTGCAAATGCAAATATAAGTAAATAGCAATAAATAATGAGCACATGAAATAACAAGATAAAGAGTCCTTAAAGAGAGATCATTGGTTGTGGGAACATCTCAGTAGATGAATGTGGTTATTCTCTTTTGTTCAAGAGCCTGATGGTTGAGGGGTAGTAACTGTTCTTGAACCTGGTGGTGCGAATCCTGAGGCACTTGTACCTTTTACCTGATGGCAGCAGCGAGGAAAAAGCATGGTGAGGATCCTTGATGTTGGATGCTGCTTTCCTATGACAGTGTTTCATGTAGACGTGCTCAGTGGTTGGAAGGGCTTCTCCTGTGATGTACTTCACCTGTGATCCACTACCTTTTGTAAGATTTCCTGCACAAAGGCATTGGTGTTCCCATACCAGAACATGATGCAGCCAGTCAATACACTTTCTACAACGCATCTATAGAAGTTTGTCAAGGTTTTTGATATCATGTAGAATCTCTGAAAACTCCAAAGGAAGCAGAGGTGTTGTTGAGTTTTCTTTGCAATTACATTTATATGATGTGTCCAGGACAGGTCCTCTGAGATAGTGACACCCGGCAGTATAAAGTTATTGACCCTCTCCACTTCTGATCCTCCAATGATTACTGGCTCATAGACCTCTGGTTTCCCTCTCCTGAAGTCAACAATCAATTCCTTGGTCTTGCTGACATTGAGTGAGAGGTTGTTGTTATGACACCACTCAGCCAAATTTTCAATCCCCTTCTTGTATGCTGATTCATCATCCCACCTTTGATACAGCCCACAACAGTGGTGTCATCAGTAAAATTGAATATGGTGTTGGAGCTGAACTTAACCACACAGTCATAGGTGTAAAGTGAGTAGAGCAGGGGACTAAGTACACATCTCTTTAGTGCTCCTGTGCTGATAGGGATTGTGGAAGAAATGTTTTTGCCAATCTGAACTGACTGGGGTCGGCAAGTAAGGAAATCTACTTGCACAAGGGGTATTGAGGCCCAGGTCTTGGAATTTATTGATTAGTTTTGAGGGGTTGATGGTGTTAAATGCCGAGCTGTAATTGATAAACAGCATTCTGATGTATGCATCTTTGCTGTCCAGATGTTCCAGGGTTGTGTGCAGAGCCAATGAGATGGCATCTACTGTGGACCTGTTGCACCGCAAGGCAAATTGGAGTGGATCCAAGTTGCCATGCAGACAGGAGCCTCTCAAAACACTTTATCGCTGTTTATGTAAGTACCACTGGGTGATAGTCATTGAGACAGGTTACCACGCTCTTCTTGGGGACCAGTATGATTGAAGGCTGCTTGAAGCAGGTGGGTACGCATACTGTCAAAATGAGAGGTTGAAGATACAGTTTCTGTGAACATATCAGTCAACAGGTCGACACAGGCCTTCAGTACTTGGCCCTCCGTCCATACTGGATGCTTTCTTTGGATTCATTCTCTTGAAGGCAGCCTGCACACCATCCTCAGACACTGAGACCAAAGGATCATGCGGGTGCGTGATGGTTCCTCCCTGTTTTGGTGGTCAAAATGAGCATAGAAGGCATTGAGCTCATCTGGAAGTGAAGCTCTGCTCTCCCCCATGTTGCTAGATTTACTTTGCAGGAGGTTATGGAAATTAATCCCTGCCACAGCTGTTGAGCTTCCCCCATTGATTCCAGTCTAGTCCAGAATCTCCACTTTGCCTGTGAGAGGATTTTCCGAAGATCATACCTGCACCTCTTGATGCATTCTTGATCTCTAGTCTTATATGCCTCTGATCTGCCCCTCAGCAAATTCCAGATTTCATGGTTTGTCCAGGGCTTCTGATATCATTTCGTGGGGACACACTTATCTACAGTTGTTTTGCTAAAGTCTGTTACAGCCCTGGTGTAGTCATACGGATCCTCAGATGAGTGCTTGAACACGGAGCAGTCTACTGACTCAAAGCAATCCTGTAACTGTTCCTCTGCCTCCTGTGACCACCTCTTAGTTGTCTTAATCTCTGGAGCTTTGCTCTTTAGGCTGTCTCTATGCAGTTGGTAGGAGTATAGCCAAATGGTCCAATTTGGCAAAATGCAGTCTAGGAAAGGAATGTTAGGCATTCCTTATTGTAGTGTAGCAGTGGTCTAGCATATTGGGGCCTCTGGTGCAACAGGTTACGTGCTGGCGATAACTCAAACTGGCCTGGTAGAAGTCACCAACTATAATGTGAAATGCATCAGGATGGGCTGTCTCTTGTCTGCAGATGATAATGTGCAGGATCACGGATGAGAACTCCCAAGGCAAATAGAATGGTATACATTTGATTGTTAGGTGTTCTAAGTCAGGGGAAACAAGAGGTTGACATAACTCACACATCTGAACACCAAAGCAACTAACCAAAAATACACATCACCACCTTTTTCCTTATAGACTTTGCAGTTCGATCCATTCTGAAAATCGTAAAAGATTCTTGTCTGTCCACTGCGTCTGGCGTGTCCACTGATACCCAGGTCTCATGCAGCAAACAATTGAGATCTGCTTCATCTACCTCTGATGCAACAGCCTAGCCCTGAGGTTGTCAATCTTATTTTCCGGCCATGCATGTTCACCAAGAAGATCCTGGGTAGAGGAGGCCTCATCCCTCTGGGCTTCAGTCTGACTGAATCCCACCTCTCCTGCCACATTTCCGGCCATGGCAATGACCTTTAGAGGTGCTGTGCTTAATTGCTATGTGGTCTTCTGTTGCTGTAGCCAATCCACTACAACATTTTGTGCATTCAGAGATGCTCTCTGCACACCACTTTTGTAACGAGTGGTTATTTGAGTTACTGTTGCCTTCTGTCAGCTTGAACCAGTCCGGCTGTTCTCCTCTGACCTCTCTCATTAATAAGGCATTTTTGCCACAGAACTACCACTTACTGATCTTTTTTGTTTTTTGCACCATTCTCTGTAAACTCTACGATCGTTGTGCGTGAAAATTCCAGGAAATCAGTAGTTTCTGATATAATCAAACCACTTCATCTGGTGCCAATGATAATTCTATGGCCAAAGTCACCTAGATCACATTTCTTCCCCATTCTGATGTTTGGTCTGAATAACAACTGAACCTCTTGACATTGTCTACATGATTTTATGCATTCAGTTGCTACCACATGATTGGCTGATTAGATATTTGCATTAGTGAGCTGGTGGACCTGATAAAGTGGTTACTGAGCATAAGCTTCCACTGTGCATTTAGGACCATGGTTTTGATTCATTGAAGGGACATGGGTTTCCCAGGCATCTAGTTCTAAGCCTTATATTTGAGTCAATTATGAAAATAAAAGAACTGCAGATGCTAATTAGCTGCAATATAAGGGAAAATGCAGGAAACACTCAGGCACTCATTCAGTATTGCTGAAAAGAGAAACAGTTACTGCAATTGAGCCAGACAGTTTTGTAGAATTCTGGGGTAATGTTGAAGATGTTCGAGGAAGCCATTGAGCCATCCCTCAAGAGGGGAGTGGAGGTGGAGAGGGTTGGTAGCTTAAAACTCCTTGGAGTCAACATATTAGGGGATCTGTCTTGGGACCTGCACAGAGGTATTGTCACAGAAAAGCCACCAGAGTGCCTTTAGCTTCTTTGAAGTTGGTGTAGATTCAGCATGTCACCAAAAAATTTGACAAACTTTTCCAGATACACAGTAGAGAGTATGCTTACTGGTTGCATCACAGCCTGGTATTGAAACACCAATGCTGTGGAACAGTAAAGGCGAAAGAAATACAGGTCAGTCCATCACAGGTGAAGCCGTCTCCACTATTGAGTACATTTATATGGCGCACTGCCACAAGAAAGCAGCATACATCATGAAAGAGCCCCCAACATCCAGGCCATGCCCTCTCCTCGCTACTATCATTGGGTAGACGGTACAGAAGCCTTAGGTCCCACACACGAGGTTCAGGAACTGTTATTATCTAACAACAATTCAGCTTCTGAACCGACATGGATCAATTTATTTATCCATACTCTGAACTAATTCCTTGACCTACAAACTCACTTTCAAGGATTCTTTACAGCCCACGTTCCCTGTGTTATTTTTATTTGCACAGGTTGTCTTCTTCCGCACATTGGTATTTGTCAGTCTTTGTATGTTTTTTTGTAAAATTTTATTTAATTTCTTTCTTTTCCTGTAAAAGCCTACAAGAAAATAAATCTCAAAATAGTCAGTCTATGGTAACATATATGCACTTTGATAATAAAATTACTTTGAACTTTGAAGACTCATGAATGGGACCGAGAGAGAGAGAGAGAGAGAGAGAGAGAGAGAGATGTATTCTTACCCACAAAGTGCTTTTAATTTGTTCATAAATAGAATGGTGCTAACTATTCAAAATCTGGCATTAAATGGTTTTCTGGTACTTCGGAGATTTGTACATTGGGTCTTAAGTGAATTAAATCCCCAAAATACCTCCATACATTGTTCAATGTCTTTAACTTTTAGTTCTTGTCAACTGGAGTCACAGAGTTGTATACCAAAGAAACAGGTCCTTTAGCCCACTGCATTTATGTCTGTATCACAAGACCATAAGATATAGGAGCAGAATTAGGCCATTTGGCCCATTGAGTCTGCCTGCCTTTTCTTTTTGGCTGATCCAATTTTCCGCTCAGTCCCAATCTCCTGCCTTCTCCCCGTATCCCTTCATGCCCTGACCAATCAAGAATCTATCAACTATCTATCATGTCCATATTGACTGCATTAATTGCACATCCATCTATGCTCATTCAAATACCTATCAGGATAATTCTTAAACGTTGTTACTGTTCCTGCTTCCACTGCTTCCTCTGGAATCATATTCCAGACACCAACCATACTTTGTGTGAAAGCTTAGCCCTCAGCTCCCCTTTAACATCCACTTTCCCACTTTAAAACTATGCTCCCTGGTTGTTAGAAATCCCTATCATGGGAATTGACACTGGCTATCTCTCCTATACGTCTTTTATTTTATTTCAGTTATTTAGAGATTCAGCATGGTATCCAGTCCAATGAAGCTGTGCCACCTAATTTCACTCATGTGACCAATTAACCTACTAAACTGTATATAAGACCATAAGACACGGAGCAGAACTACGGTATTTGGCCTACTGAGTCTAATCTGCCGTTCCTTCATGGCTGATTTATTATCCCTCTTAATTCCATTCTCTTGCTTCTTCCTGTAACTGTTGACACCCTTACTACTCAAGAACCTATCAACCTCTGCTTCAAATATACCCAATGACTTGGCCTCCACAGCCTTCTGTGGCAATGAATTCCACAGACTCACAAACCTCTGGCTAAGGAAATTCCTCCTGATCTCTGTTCTGAAATGACGTCCTTCTATTCTGAAGCCCTTCAAGATACCATGAATTCGATAATTGACTGCATAGACCTGATATCAGAGGGAACACATAAAGCTCAGATCTGTGCTACATATACTAGTTGGTTGCTCGCCATGATTGGTACAAATTTATTACAGCTTGATGCACATCAAGTATCAAATTGGGTATCAGATGAGCAACTAAAACAAGGAGCTGTAGAAAAGTGCCCTTGTGTCGCACTAGAAATCATACACTAACCACTAGAGTAATGGATACATGTGATGATGGTAAAGAGCAAGGATGTGATGCTGAGGCTTTATAAGGCACTGGTGAGGCCTCACCTTGAGAATTGTGAACGGTTTTGGGCCCCTCATCTTAGAAAAGATGTGTTCTGATGGCTCTGGGTTTGTACTCACTGGAATTCAGAAAGATGAGGGGGGATCTCATTGAAACCTTTCAAATGTTGAAAAGTCCCAGACAGAGTAAATGTGGAAAGGATGTTTCCCATGGTGGAAGAGTCTAGGACAAGAGGGCGTAGCCTCAGAGGGGCACCCTTTCATAACAGAGATGAGGAGAAATTTGTTTAGCCAAATGGTGGTGAATTTGTGGAATTTGTTGCCACGTGCAAGCCAGGTTGTTGGGTGTACTTAAGGCAGAGATTGATAGGTTCTTGATTGGACATGGCATCAAAGGTTACGTGGAGAAGGCCAGGAACTGGGGTTGAGGAGGAGAAAAAAAAAGAAAAGATCAGCCATGATTGAATGGCAGAGCAGATTTGACGGGCCATATGGCTTAATTCTGCTCCTATGTCTTATGGTAAAGGAAGGTTTTATGCCAGTGTGGAATTTCATATTCCCTGACATGGAAATAATTTAACCTACTCTTTGAAAAGAGTTCACAATATGGGCAACTATCATGAGACAGAAGTTCTTAAGTCACGCACCAACACATGCTGTTGTTATGAAATGGTGCTGGGAAAGGGATAGATTTATCAAGATGTCATAAAAGGGGAAAACCACTGGGCTTGTCCAGAAGAGATTACAAGACAGAAAATTCTGGCTTGTGGTTTCAGTACTTATTGAAATTGTTTATTGTATGTTCTGCCTGTAACTAATGAGTTCTTACAATATGCATTGGTGGGACTGATGTATTATAGCACAAGCAGCCATGGGTTATACTGAGGGATGGAAAGAGTGTCCCTTGGAGAGTCACAATGTTGCAATTGGGAGCATGACTTTAGACCTGGCTATTGGAGGATGAACTTTGCCTCAAACAGCAGTGGAGAATATGGCGAAGGAGAATCTTACAATCAAGCCAAGATATTTGTGGGACTGTGTTATTACTGAGTTGCCACCAATTTCTCATTTGACTGCTGACTGGACACAAGTTGTGGGGGAGGCAAAGGAGATAATCCATCAATGGACTAAACATACAAAAGTTACTCAGACATGTTGATAAAGTAAATGAAATACTGAGTGACTCAGACTCCTGTGATGTCCCGCTTGGTGACGCAATAATTTCAGTGCCGGACTCCAGAGCCCGGGTTCCTGAGTTCGACTCCAAGTCGGGTTGAGCGTCGAGCTAGCAACTCGGCCTCGTAAAAACAAGAATAGCTTGTTACGGAAATACCGTCATGACAGTGCCCTGATAACTCCACTGCCAAGTTAAGGGCTATTCTTCTCTTCAGACTCCTGGGATAAGTTTTGTAATTGGGGATCAAATGTTCAAATACATCCATGGATGAGGATAGCATTGTATACTGCAGTGATATCAATTTTATGTATTGCTGATATTGTTTAATGTGTATCAACTTAGAAGCTGAAGTTGTGTAAAAGGAAGGGGATGATGGTTTTGTAGTACACAGAATTTGATTGCCTGTATACAGAGTGTATGAATTCAGTAAGTAAATGGTACCTTTAACTTTATATAATGTACGTGTTGCACAGCTGCTGAGGGTTCATAGCAGTCCAATGAATAGTCAATATAATAGAGGAGGATCATAATCCTAAATTAAATATCTGGATCAAGAGGAGGGAGATGTTGGCCAGAAGGAACTACAGTCTGAAAATCAGTGAATTCGAATGGATCAAGGACAGTGGAAACAGACAGACCAATTGCCTTTGTTCTTGCCATGAGGGAGGAGATGGTGGCTGCTAGTATATGAAGAAGACTGAGTTCTCCATTTTGTGAATCAGTCACTTGTCTTGATCAGTGTTTTAAAGAAGACACAATGATGCCTCAGGTAATCTGCTGCACTAGGGATCATTTCCAAATAAGAAGTTATTTGTGAGGTGTTCTTTGGTTGGATATAACATGCAGGTTTGTGAATGTTGGTGTATGTGATTCAAGCATGTGGCTGATTGAGAACAAAGAGCTATAAATTACTGATTATCATTTGCTGGGTAGCGGGCAATAAATGGATGCTGGTCTGGAGCAGAGCCAATAAAAAGGTATTAAAGGTCAGATACCCGGCCTACAGCCAAAGACACTGGAATGCAATTTTTTAATTGGTAAGAAATGGATATAAAAGCAGACACTTCAAGTGTTCAGGTAGCAATAACTCTGTAGGGGACTAACAATCGGGGATGTGGAGATTCAAACGAGACTAGAGGAAGATATGGCCAGCAGCAGAAACTCCTTTTTAAATGGTAATATCCTTTCTGTCCTTTGTTCATGGAAAGTCAGGAAAACTTAGATGGTGTGCACACAGCTATTGGTTGTGTAAGTTCATGTGTTTTTTGCTTGAGAAAATAAAGGTACTTATCGGTAATTACAGATTCTCCCTCTGTGCCTCCCTGATAATTATTACAAGAGGTGATTCTTGTAACAGTATGAATGGTTAGCCCTCAGCTCCCCTTTAACATCCACTATCTTGCTTTAAAACTATGCTCCCTGGTTGTAGAAATCCTTATCATGGGAAATAAATACTGACAATCTATCCTATCTATTCTTTATTTTACTTACAGTGCCTATAAAAAGTATTCACCCCTCTTGGAAGTTTTCACGTTTTATTGTCTTACAACATTGAATCTAGTGAATTTAATTTGGATTTGTTGACAATGATCAACAGGAAAAGACTCTTTTGTGTCAAAGTGAAAACAGATCCCTATAAACTGATCTAAATTAATTACAAATATAAAACAGAAAATAATGATTGCATAAGCATTCATCCCATTTGAGCCAGTATATAGTAGATGCAGCTTTGTCAGCAATTACAGCCTTGAGTCTGTGTGGATAGGCCTTGATCAGCTTTGCACGTCTGGACACTTGCAATTCTTCCCCATTCTTCTTTACAAAACTGCTCAAGCTCTGTCAGATTACATGGGGATCATGAGCAAACACCCCTTTTCAAGTCCAGCCACTAATTCTTAATTGAATTGAGATCTGAACTCTGACTTGGCCACTTCAAGACATTAACTTTGTTGTTTTTAAGTTGTTCCTGTGTAGCTTTGGCTTTGTGCTTGGGGTCGTTGTCTTGTTGGAAAACAAATCTTCTCCTAAGTCAGCTGTGTACGTACATCTATTGATGCTTCTGGACACATCTTCAGTGATGTTCCTGGAATCATCGGGTGTTTCGGGTCTTTCAACATCATACAACCTCCTCCAGGTGACCCAGCCGGGGCTGATCAGACCCCAGCTTGTGTCCAGATGGCTAGCTACTTATGACTCCATGGCTCCCCTCTTCTAAGCCACAGCCATCTTGAGGCCCTCTCTGCTGCATCGGTGGTACTGCGGATGGCTCTCCTCTTCCTCTCTCCCTCGATGCCCAAAATGCTGAAGGCTCTAACTAGAGAACGGGCTACAAATCCAACCTCCACTGGGAGACACCTCGCTCTCCATCCAGCCTGCTGACAGTTGCTGACCAGTCCTGCGTACTTGGAGAGCTTCCTTTCAAAGGCCTCCTCCAAGCTATCTTCCCATGGGACTGTCAACTCCAGCAGCACCACTTGCTTAGTAGACTCAGACACTAGGACAATGTCTGGTCGCAGGGTGGTGGCTACGATATGGTTGGGAACTTCAGCTGCCCTTCGAGGTCCACCAACAGCTGTCAGTCCCTTGCAGAGGTCAGAATGCCTGCAGATGTTCTTTTGGCAGGTATTGGCTGCTCCCCAGCTCTGACAAAGGCAATGGTCTGCTTGGAGGATCGGGACCGCTTCGCCCACTCAACTCCTGTGCTGATGGCTTCAGCGATGGTCTTCAGGACCTGATCATGCCTCCACCTGTACCGTCCCTCACCAAGTGCCCTTGCACAGCCTCCGAGGATGTGCTCCCGGGTTCCTCGCTTGGAGCACAGTGGGCACGCAGATGCCTCTGCCTTGCCCCATGTGTGCAGGTTTGATGGGCTTGGAAGCACGTTGTACACTGCCTGGATGAGAAATTGGATGCGGTGTGGTTCGGCTTTCCAAAGATCAGCCCAGGTCACTTTCCTCTCAACCGCATTTTCCCATCTTGTCCAAGCTCCCTGTTGCTTCATTCCCACTGCCTTGCAGGCTCTCATCTCCTCCACTACTGCTCTCACCTCTTCCTGAACTAGACGACGCCTTTCCTTCCCTCTGGTGTCCATTTGGGGAGTTGGAAAGGATCCTAGCCCAGCTCGGCCTTGTGTGACCACTCCCACCGGCCTCCTGTGACGCAGCCTCGCCTCTGCCTCCTGAACAGCTTCCTCTGCCCTCCACTTCCTGCCAGTACTTACTTGGATCCCTGCTCTAGCCACCTTCGGGTCACTTGAGTCCCTATACTGTAGCACTTCTCTGGCTCTTGTTACCTTGAATTTTTCCTCCAAGGATTTGAAGGGCAGTTGCAGTTTGTTGTGGTGTCCATAGAGTGCGATGCTGCTCAGGCTCTTTGGCAGCCCCAGCCATCTCCTGAGGTGGTTGCTAACCCTCCTCTCTAAGGTTTCGACTGTCGAGATCAGAACTGCATAGACGAGGAGGGGCCACAGGATTCTGGGAAGAATGCCATGCTGATACACCGAGGCTTTAAACTTCCCAGGTAGGCCAGACTTGTCCACAGATTTCAGCCAGCCATCCAACTCGGTGCAGGTTGCCTGAGTGGATGTTGTGTCCCTTAAGGAGCTGTCAGTTATCTTGCAGATTGCATCAGGTTTTCCTCCAGAATTTCCCTGTACTCTGCTGCTTTCATTTTACCCTCTACTATCACAAGCCTTCCCGGGCCTGCTGCTGTGAAGCATCCCCACAGCATGATGCAGCTACCGCTATGCTTCATGGTAGGGATGTAGGGATGGTTTGTTTTTGATGTGCAGTGTTTGGCTTACGCCAAATATAGTGTTTAGTCTGATGGCCAAGAAGCTCAGTTTTGGTTTAATCAGACCATAGAACCTTCTTCCAGCTGACTTCAGAGTCTCCCACATGCCTTCTGGCAAACTCTAGCTGAGAAGTCATGTGAGGTTTTTAGAACAGCAGGTTTCTCTTTACTACTCCCACATAAAGCTGTGACTGGTGAAGCACCCAGGCACCAGTTGTGTGCCATCTCTACCATCTCAGCCACTAAAGCTCATTCTTCTAAACTCCAGCGAGTTCAAGCCCAGAGCCATCAAGCATTCCTCATTCGTTAACTATTTCATTCCTGGAATCATTCTCATGAACATCCTCTGGATGCTCTCCAATGCCAGCTCATACTTTTCTGGATAAGAGGTCCAAATTTGCTCACAATATCCCAAGTGTGGACTGACTGATGCCTAATAAAGTATTTGGAGGAAATACTTCCCTCACTGTTTGTTCTAAAATTGAATTTGTGCAACCTTTCACGCAGAACAAACAAAGCAAATTTTCAACTGCTAATTTTTCATCTGTACTTCAAAATTTTTTTTCCTGATTAATCCCATATTTTGAGGCTAATGATGTCACCAATGCAATGTGATAAAGCGAGCGTGGAAATAATTTAACTTTCATTCTTAAGAATCCACAAGAGTGCTATAAACCCATGCTTATCTCCTTCAGTGCCAAGCATGTACAAATCAGATGTCAGCTCAGAGTAGTGTTATACAGCCAACAAAGAAAATTACTTCATGTCCCTGAGCTAGATATATTTTCTTGTAAATTAGATTTTTAAGATCATTTTCCTAAGAATTACATTGGCAGAACATCTGCTATAACAACATCTGGATTTTGTATATTCCTTAATGCCTATTCCCAGAGCAGAGTTTAAGCCTTGAACATTAGAGATGATGAGCTTTCTTCATATTAATTTTTGTAACATCCAGTTCTCGTTCTTTGATTATAAGTCGTTTCTTATGTGCTTATGAGCAAGAATTTATTAATCTTCAAGCCTAATGTGCACTGTTGTTTAAGCATGTGTTGAACTTTTGGAAGTTATTACAGGACACACACCCAAGGTCAGCTATGTTAAAGTATTCCAGTTACTGCACAAAGTGTAGTGCATATAAATGTAAGTGAACGTTCTAGTCTGACTATGAAACAAGATTATATGAGAACTTCTTTTTGTTGAAAGTGAATCCGAAGCCCACCAAGTCTGTCTTGACTATCATGCACCCAGTACACTAAACTTACCCTGACCCATTTTATTCTACACACACTCATCAAATCCCCGAGAATCCACCTCTCACCGAACAATAGGAACAATTCACGGTGGCCGATTAACCTACTAACTCACATGTCTTTGTGCTGTGGGAGGAAACTGGAGTACCCAGGGGAAGCTCATCCATGCAGACAGTACTGGAGGTCAGGATTGAACCTCGGTTGTTGGAGCTGTGCCACTGATAGCTCTGTCTTCGTATTTTATTATGCAAGTAGCAACAGTAAAGAGCCAATAAAAACTATGTTGGTGTTGAGTTTGGGATGCTGCTGGCTGAAGGAGTATGTGAAGTAAGTAGCATGGCTCAACAACTGAAACAATGTTTAACTAAATCTCGGGCAGAAGTTGTTGGCTATGAAGCATGTGTGGTTCAAGAATCTGTATTGAGAAATGGAGGAAAAGATCTGCAGAGCAAAGAAACAAGCTCATTCAGAGAATTAGACCAGGATGGTGACTCAAGGGAGATAGTCTGTGTCTGGAACTAGCGAATGTCTGTCCATTATGAGCAGCCTGTGTCAGAGGCATCATTTAAGACATTAAAATATCTTGCATTAAAATACTTAAAGTATTTTGACTAGGCCATTATAAGAACCTACAATCAAGGTGAATACCAAGATAATATTGAATGAGTCTGGCAATGATAGAGAAGAATAGAATGAATGAGTTCAATGGAAAGAAATATCTACAAGCATCTTGCCTTTCCTTAGAGATGCTGCCTGAGCATCTTATGTTTGTTCCTTTCGATATTGTTTAATGTGGGGGAAATATGTTCAATAACATTTGGTAGATCTTTCTCAGCTTTTTCCTGAGATCCCCACCATCTCAGAAGCCAGCCTTCAACCTTCTTTGATTCATAGCACATGTTATCAAGATATCAACACTCATTACAGCAAAGGTTATTGCACATACCTGCTGTAGTGTTGAAGACCTGCACTGCAGAACTGACTGTGCCTTTTTCCAACCTTATTAATTGCCACGTATTCAGCCTACTCTCAGTCAGCAGCAGAGTGAAGCAAGGTATTGCTGATACTGGTTCCAAATGGCAGTAGGCACCAAAAACCCTGAGCACTGATGACTAATATGTATTTTCTGGGCGGCGTTCAGCTGCAGACCTGATCACAGCTTTGGTACAAAAATTATTGGAAATCTCAATTCCAGAGTTGGGATGAGAGTGACTCCACTTCACATGAAAGCAGCATTTTGTCAGGAATGGAAACAAGAAACTCTGGTCAATTAATATCAGGGAAAATACCTAAATGGCTGAACTCATGATCTGCCAAAAGGAAAGTTATGGAGGTTGTAGTTCTGAGAGCCAAATCATCCCAAACTCAGGACACCATTTTAGCTGTTCCTCCTTGGTCCAAACATCTCCAACTGCTTTATCAATGGCCTTTATTCTCTTGTAAGGGTGGGAATTGGGAATGTTTGCTGATAAGTGCACAATGTCAAATTGAATTTGCAACTCCTTAGCAAATGAAGCAGCCCCTAGCTGCATGCAGTAAGTCCTAGTCAACATTCTAGAATGGGCTGATAAATCAAAGAAATATTCATCCAACTGAAGTTCTGTCAATGACCACGTCCAATCACCTACTCTTCATATTTAATGTCAATACCGTTAGCATCTATGGTCACTTGAGTAGAAACTCTGCCGAATTGTATTTACAGGAATGGATCAGTGGCTGGGTATCTTGCCAACTGTGTCTCCTCTCCTGATTTCAAATCTCTACAAGGTACAAATCGGGTGTGTGAGGAAACACTTGCCATTTGCCTCAATGACCGTAGATCCAATAACACTGAAGAACATAAGATATATAACATGCAGCACAGGAACTGACCTTTTAGCCCACAAAGTCTGTGCACAACACAATGCCAAATTAAACTCAATCTTTTCTGTTTGCAAATGATCCATATCCTCCCCCCCCACCCTCGCCACTGCCTGCATATCTATGTGCCTTTCTAAAAGTCTCTTAAACATACCCACTGTACCTGCTTCCACCACTACACCATTCCAGGGACCTACTGTTCTGAGTGTAAAGAAAGTGCATTGCACATTTCCTGTAAATTTCACATTTCTCTTCTTAAAGGCTTGTGTGATAGTATTTGACATTTCCAATTTGGGTAAAAGACTTTGGGTCTACCCTACCTATAGCTTTAAGGTTAACACCACCCCACATAAACTACTGTTTGATTTGTATTTCATCCACCAAGCCAACTATTAACTTCCTCCTTCATAGGCACATTGTGGCAGCAGTTGCAAATACACTGTAATTACTCTCCTTGGCATTTCAGCTGTACTTCCCCAACCTTTTACCTCCAATACTAGTATCAAGGCACTGGATTGCATGAGAATACCATCATCTGCATTTCCCCCTTCAAATTACACATCATTCTGATTTGGATGTATATCACTTTCCTTAATTGTTGCTAGGCCCTAGTCCTGGAAGTCTCTGCCCAGTAGTAGTATGGGAATACCTTAACCATAATTAACACAGTTACTCGAGAAATCAGAACACTAGCACCTTCTTAGAGGCAGTTAGGGATCAGCATTTATTCCTGCTCTTGCCTGTAATCAGGCCAACAGAAATTAATTAAAATAAAGTGCTTTATTGTCTTATTCAAGCATTAATTGAGTTGGAAGTTTTCATAGAGAACTTCATTACCATGAGAAGGTAGTTCAAAACTGTTGAAAATCCAAGGAAGCATACTAGATTGGTCTGTCCTTACTAATCTCAGCCCAATGGTCTACAGTCAGTTTACAGCAAGTTGGATTTAAAAAATCATGATGTTGAAGTTGAAAAAGTTGGAGATGATCCAGAAAAAGAAAATCGGAGGAGATAATTTTGTGACTTCAAACAGGACAGAAGGAAAAAGAAGAGGTCCTTGTGGGAGTGAGAATACAGAGGAACAAAGATGGACAGCCTTAAGAAAATAACTAACAGGAATTGTCAAAATGAGTTTTTGGCATCCAATAATGTACAAAATACAGTGTATAATTGTTACTATTATTGTTACCTCTGAGAGTTATTGGCATGTGTTAAGTCTTATTTGAACAGTTTAGTGTGTACAAGAAAAACTCTAAGAAAATAGTGGGCAAGAATACACATTCAGGGGCTATTTTACTAGGCATCCCCTGTACCTAATAAAGTGGCCACTGATGTATGTTTGTAGTCTTTTGCTGCTGTAGCCCATCCATTTCAAGGTTCGATGTGTTGTGCATTCGAAGATACACTTCTGCACACCACTGTTGTAATGTGTGCTTACTTGAGTTACTGTCTCTTTCTTGTCAGCTTAAGGCAGTCTGGCCATTCTCCTCAAACATGAGAAAATCTGCAGATGCTGGAAATCCACGCAACACACACAAAATGCTGGAGGAACTCAGCAGGCAAGGCAGCATCTATGGAAAAGAGGACTCAGACATCCCGATGAAGGGTCCTGGCCCAAAACATCAACTGTTTACTCTTTGCCAGAGATGCTGCCTGGCCTGCTGAGTTCCTCCAGCATTTTGTGTGTGTTGCTTGGCCATTTCTCCTTTCTCATTAACAAGACACTTTCATCCACTAAGCTGCTAACCACTGGATGTTTTCTGTTTTTTGTACCATTCTCTGTAAACTTTAGAGACTGTTGTGTGTGAAAATCCCAGGAGATATACGATACTCAAACCACCCCATCTGGCACCAACAAGCATTCCATGGTCAAAGTCACTTAGATTACATTTATTCTCCATTCTGATGTTTGATGTGAACAACAGCTGAAACTCTTGACCATGTCTGCATGCTTTTATGCATTGAGTTGCTGCCACATGATTGGCTGATTAGATATTTGCATTAACAAGCAGGTGTACAAATGTACCTAATAAAATGGCCACTGCATGTATATTGTAACATATTCACAACTATAAAGACAATTACCCTGGAGCCACAAATGCATAACAAATGTGGGAGTTTATATGAGGTCTATCTCGAGAGTTGATCCATTGGAAGCAGTGATGCCTGGATTAGACAGTTCAGCAGTATAGTTCATAGTAAAAAGAAAGGAAACCAGAGTGAGTGAATTTATAGTTGGTTGGATTTACAAGCCTATGTCAATGTAAATATTTAACAGCAAAATTTCATGTATAAAGACAATTCATTTCAGGTTATAAATTCAAGAGATTCTGCAGATGCTAGAAATTCAGAGTAACACACAAAAATGCTGGAGGAAGTCATCAGGTCTGGCAGTAACTATCGAAAGGAATAAAGAGTCGACACTTCAGTGCTTTGAGATATCATGATATAAAAAGAAAAGTGGAACTAGATACTTATTTTCATAAAGGCATTTCCTGACCACAGAATATCCTTAAGCCAGTTATCTAATTTGAAGTGGTTTTTCAGGTAATAATTTAATGCTCAGTATGGGCATGATGCTACAAGGAGCCACATGATAGTTACTAGAACATTTATTTTAGTTGGTTGAGGGTTAAGTATTGATGTCTAGATGAAATTGTCTACTCTTCCCTGAATGGATACCATGTTCAAATTTTCTGCTAACTTAAAATGGGTTGGTACTGTTGTAATGTTAAGGTATTTGGAATACCAGATTTCTTGTTAAGTATTCTTTGATGTTCATCAGAAAGGCTAGGCATACAGCACCTTCTGAATCAGGTTATGAGGCATTCCCTGGACATGGTTTTTGTGTATGGTTTTGAAGCTGAACTTTCTGACTAAGAAATGAGCATGCTGTTATTTTTAATCTAAATCCATCTGCACAAACAGATCATAAACCTCAGTAGATTCATCTGCTGCACCGAGTGTTCACCGAACATGAATCAATATTAATCTGTGGTCAAACAAAAGGAAAAACATTTGTAAAAGTGAGGGCCATTGTGGTTGCAGAAAGTGTTTTGAGCACCATTACTTTGAGCTGCGGAATGATAGAATGCTAACATTTGACCACAATTCTCCACATATGGGAAGAAGATTTTGCTATTATTGGTGTAATTATAAACACATGTATAAAGAATGCATTTATGATTTTGTTACCAATAACAAAAAAGACAAAATCTTCTCTTCTTATTTCAGCTCTTCAGTCAGAATGGTGCACAGCTGGCTTCATTACAAGAAGGTAGGAAAATCATGAGTAATATCAATCCAATGTTAATGAAAAAGCAAAGGAAGGGATTGGCAGAATGACAGGACTGCACCGTTATCGAAAAGTCAATTTTGATTACATCAGTAGAATCAGGGTAACAAGCATGGTAGTTAATTGTTTTTTTCAAAGCCTTGATTGAAATAAAAGTCACTGGCTTTGCTCACATAGTCTATGAGATGACACTTTTTACCAATGATTAATCAGGAAATTACATGTTGTTCTCCATATCGTACTGCCCAAACTTGTATATCTAGACTGTTAGGACACAAGGTCTATGGTCACCTCTGATTGATGGAGGCCTCTCAATTGGGAAATTACATAAGTTGATGTGATAAGTTTATCATTATTGGATATCTATTGATAGACAAATATTTTCTCCAATCTTGTATATAAAAATCTTCTGGAATAATTGTAAACATGAGGCATGTAGGAAACCCCAAATTTGTGGTGAAGGTTTCTTGTTAAGTGTAGAAGATACAATGCACCTACCTTAGTGAAAGAACAATATGTAGTAAATAAACAGCAAGGTTAGGCAACATATTTGGATAGAGCAGCACCCAATAATTAACGTCAATGATCTCCCAGATGATACCTGATCCATTCTCCATTTCCTGATTTTATTTCAGATATCCACTATCCACAGTATAATGCAAAGTTTAAAACAATGTATGCTGTCATAAAGTAGTCAAAGAACTAAATCGTATTACTTCTCTTCTTCATAACAGCAGTCTTAATTTCTTTAACACGAGGAATTTCAGTGCCCTCAGATGCTCTGTATGTGGCATGGGTGCTCCTAATTCTATTTCAGTAAGCTGGTTCTGTAATTTTGGGTTGTATTATTGTCTGGTATACTTGGCTAAAGTTTCTATTCCGATACATTTCTAATGATCAAGTTCCTGATATGAACGTTAATAACTGCAGGAAACTCGTGGTGCTAGAAGTCATTGGCTTGCCAGAGTAGCGCACAGGAAAAAAAACATGCTTAATCATTGGAAGAGAGGGATATTTGTTGTGTGAGAATGGTGCAAAGCATGAAAATGACACTTCAGATTAAAACTAGCATCTACAGGTAATACTTTTTGCACAAATATCTGGATCTATGCACACTGATGAAAAGATAACTAAATAACTGAAAGAATCAAAGAGGATTTTTTCATGCAGAGCCCTTTATCCACATATGTGGAGATTATATACAGGATCCTGATCTTAATTGGTAAGAAAATGCACACATCAGAAAAAAACCAGACAGATACTACAGCAATTTTATGGTATTATCCATGTCAATTCTTCAGGGTAGTAACTCAATTTCAGAGGAACTGAATGTCAGGCTTGTGCAAAACAGACAGTCAATATGATCATGCCTGATTTGTTCTATCACCTCAAAGGAAGTTTGGCCTCAGCATGTTTACGTTATTATGCCTGCCAGAGGTTTATAACTTTAGTTTTGACTTAAAATTACTGAAAATTTGCACACATTATAAAAATAAGCACTACCAACCCTCATTCCTTCCCAACGAGAAATGGCTCGCAAGGGCCTCAAAGCACGCAATGTTCTCAGGGATCGCAGGGATTTGAAGGCCTGAATGCTGCTGCCCAGCATACTGAGCCACCCAATCTGCGAGGAAAAGAAAAAGCATTGAAAATATAGTTGACTACTTACACGGTCTCATATGATTACATAAAGTCAGCAAATTAAATCTAAATCAACTGTTATTTTGTAAATTAGTTGTCATTTTTAAAGTTTTGGAATTTCTTTGAGTGCAATTCCAATGTTTCGTGCAGAAAGTAAAAAGAACAGAGCAATGAAGTCCAATATCCACATCCAGCTTGGACAGAAGACCTGTGCTGATTAACTGGCTGGAGTGTTCACCAATATCTTTAACCACTTGCTTCAGCAGTCTGAGGTACCCATCTGCTTAAAGCAGGCTTCAGTTATACCGATGCCTAGGAAGAACATGGGAACGTGCCTCAATGACTAGCGCCCAATAACAGTTACATCCGCTGTGATGAAGTGCTTCGAGAGGTTGCTGACTAAACTTATTGACTGCTACCTGAGAAGCGCCTGAGATCCACTCTAATTTTCTAACCACCATAACAGATCAACAGCAGATGCCATTTCATTGGGTCTTCACTCAACCCTGGAACATCTGGACAGGGAAGATGCATATGTACATCAGAGTGCTGTTCATTGATTTCAATAATACCATCTCCTCAAAACTAATCAATAAGTTTCATAATCTAGGCCTCACTACCTCCTTGTACAAATGGATTCTCAATTTCCTCATTTGCAGACCCCATTCTGTTAAGACTGGCAAAAACATTTCCTCCAGAATCTCCATCAGCAAAGGAGCACCACATGGCTGTGTGCTTAGCGCTACTCGCTTTATACTTATGACTGTGAGGCTAAACACAGATACAAAGCCATATTTTAGCTTGTTGACTGACAACATCACTGTTGGCTGAATCAAAGGCACAGATTAGTCAGCATATAGGAGGGAGATAGAAGATCTAATTGAGTGGTGCCATCTCTCACTCTCACAACCTGTCACTTAGTGTCAGCAAGGTCAAGGAGCTGATCGTTGACTTCAGGAGGACAAAACCAAAGGTCTATGAGTCAGTCCTCGATGGGGGATTGGAGAAGGAGAGGGTCGGCAACTTCAAATTTCTCAGTGTTATAATTTCAGGGGATCCATCCTGGTTCCAGCACGTAATTTCGGAGAAAGAATATCAATGCCTCTACTTTCTTAGAAGTTTGTGAAGATTCGGCGTATCATCTAAAACTTTAACAAAATTCTATAAATGTGCAATTGACTAGTTGCATTACGGCCTGATATGGGAACACCTATGTCCTTGAACAGAAGTAAAGGGTACGACCCAGTCCATCATCAGGTAAAACCATACCCACCACCGAGCACATTTACACAGAGCACTGTTGCAGGAAAGCAGCATCCATCATCAAGGACCCCCACTATCCAGGACATGTTCTCTTCTTGCTGTTGCCATCAAGAAGAAAGTATGGAAGCCTCAGAACCCACACTGCCAGGTTCAGGAACAGGTATTACCCCTCAACCATCAGACTCATGAACCAGAGGGAATAACTTCACTCAACTTCAATCACCCAATCACTGAACTGTTCTCACAACCCATGGGCTCAATTTCAAGGACTCTTCATCTCACGTTCTCGATATTTATTGCTTATTTATTTGTTTATATTATTATTATTATTATTGCATTTTTATTTTCCCTCAGCTCAAGCCGGTAAAACTTGAGGTATGGGCATAGCCAAGCACACTCATTCAAATTAGTGATCATTTCTTAATTTTTCTGGGTTGTGCTCTCATTTAAGTTTGGTGGTGTGTACTTCTTATCCGAATTGCATATGCTCATGTGGATTCCATAATCCTGCTTTTATTGATGAAGATATATCCTTTTGTCCAGATATTATTAATCTTGAAGTGTTTGAGTGTACATAGTGTTTTCTAAAATATGTCATTTCTGTTCTTATTTTTCTTTGTAAATTTTCCAGATTGGTTTTGGACCAAATTATTATGCCAAAAGAATGTGTTAATCTGGGTAGAGTGAAAATGTTTATTGCCTTTGTTATATTTTTACTATTGAGCTCTGTTTGGCAGAGCTTCTTAAGGCTTGAAGTATATTCTGCCGAAACTTTTCCCCTATGATCTATTTACTCTGCTTTTTAATATCCCAGACGCTTATATATTTCATATTAATTCATTGTTTATATTGTACCCTGCTGCTCTGTTTTATATTCTACTAAATCTATTGCACCTTTCTTTACGTTTACTGTTCTGCATTTATCTAGTCCACGGTTCATGTTTATAACTTTTAATGATAGTTCTATTGTTTGAAATAATTGCTCGAGCTTTACTACTGAAGGAGCATATAATTTCAAATGGTCCATGTATAGAATGTGTGTCAAGGTATAATTTGTTTGGTTGTCTCTTATTTGATACTCTGTTTTCATCCAATTCAGTAAATTAAAGAGTGAGTTTAAAGCTAGACAAAACCATCCTGGGCTTAAAGAGTCACCTTGTAAAATTCCTTGCAACACACACAAAATGCTGGAGGAACTCAGCAGGCCAGGAAGCATCTATGGAAAAAACACCAACTGTACCTTTTTCCTTAGATGCTGCCTGGCCCGCTGAGCTCCTCCAGCATTTTGTGTGTGTTGCTCGGATTTCCAGCATCTGCGAATTTGGGTTGTCTGTAAAATGCCTTGTTTTATTTTGATAATGGTGGTTGTTCTTTTTTGGTTGTTAATAGATAAGGTTAATATAGTACTCCAAACTTCAACGGATGTTGCACTCTTTACCACACTATCCACTTGTGTTGCCACTTTCAGGGAGCTATAGACTTGCACCCCAAATCTCTCCATACATCAGTGCTTCTAAGGGTTCTACCATTTACTACATACTTTCCTCCTACATTTGGCCTCCCCAAGTGTATCACCTCACAGTTGTCCAGATTAAATTTCACTTGCCATTTTTTTGCTTCTATTTTCAACTGATCTATTTCCCACTGTATCATTTGAAAACTTGCCTCACTGACCACAGCCCTCCTAATTTTTGTGTTATTTATACAGTATATGTCACAAACAGCAGAGGTCCTTGCTGACCCTTGCGTAACAGCACTGGACACAGACCTCCTGTCAAAGTGACACCACTCCACCGCTAGCTATCCTCTGTGTTCTATAGGCAAACCAAATTTGAATCTAATATGCCATGTTTCCATTGATCCCATGTGTCTTAATCTTCTGGATTAGTTTACCATAAAGAACCTTGTCACATGCTTTATTAAGGTCCATGTAGACAAATTCTACTGCCCTATGCTTATGAATTATCTTCTTCACCTCCTCAGAAAACTCAATAAAGTTTGTAAGACATGACCTCCTCCACATGAAGATAAGCTGACACTCCCTAATAACTCCACACTTCTCCAGATGTGTAAATCCTATCCTAAGAATATTCTCCAATAACTTATCTACCACTGACGTAAGGCCCCCTCTTGTCTATTATTTCCCAGTTTGTCTTCAGTGCCCTAATTAAGTATGCTTCTTTTTTATACATCATAGAACTCTGAGTAACTAGAGGTGGTACTGTCAACAGTATTATAATTCAGAAGTACTCTTAATTACTCCTATGTTCTATCTGTGGACTTATGGATTTTTATGATTCTAGAAGATCTTCTTTTAAAATTTTTCAGTCAGAAAACATCCAAAATATCAGTAACTGTGTAGGTTTGAGCAAATGACAAAAAGAGAAGAGAGATCAACTATGGTCCTTTCACTTGATAGATGACTGTTGTTTCTCTCCACGGGGCACTAGAGTATTGTGTGTGGGAAGGAATTAGAGGAAGAGAAAATAGTTTATCTCCAAAAGATTTCAGATCTCTAATGTTGTTTAGATATTTTTGTGTTGACATGTTGTATCTTGTAATTTAATGGACGTGCTCCTCACAGTGAAATCTTATTCTGACAATAGCATAACCAAATGTAGCATAATCACAAGAAGTAACTTGCAACATTGAAAATAATAGATTGACAGATAAGTATTGAACTGATCTCAGTTTTTCAGACATCACACCAATAATACAATGAATAAGTAAATGTTCTTTTTATCCACTATTGGGTTAAGATAATAAAGATCCTTTTAAAATCACAGGTGACTACTCATCGTATATGTGCCTAGTAGTGTCCCGGTATGAGCCTGACTGAATTTGAATATGTTCTCATCTAATACTGACATATGTGCATTTTTCCAGAAGTCCTAAGAACCCAGTATGTTTGGGAAGTTCTGCTAAGTTACCCTCCTCTCTTTAAGTAAAAAATGCTGAAGGACTTGGTTCCAATCATATCACCACCAAAAGATTTTATGCTTTTGGGGACACTAAGTGATAAACTTAAACAAATTATATGATATCTAAGATAGAATGTTTTTGGTGGAAATTAGGACAGATTGAACTGATGCAATTTTGCTTGCTGACATGAAGTGCATGGTCTTGGACTTCACTGCTGTGATTCCAGCACAATAAATATTTGATGTTATTTGGTTTGGTGAAGAGAGGAGAGTGGTGCAAATCAGAGATAACAGTCCTCTTTAGGGACAGAGATGAAATCAGTGAACAAGTTACATTATTTAGTTTCTAGGTGATAGGAGATCCCTTTAATCTGGAAGTAATACATATATATTGTTTTAAAAAGGCAAAGCTACAGTTGTCACAATACTGTATAACTATTATAGCTAAATTAAGTGACAAAAGCATTTTATAAAAGTATGTTTCCCATCAAAATAATTTGTCTGGTGTTTACAATTCTGTTTACTTTGAATAAGACATCTGTATGTAATGAGATAATTCACTGCTGTAGCTACACGACTAACCCACAGATGTGTATCAGGTGTTTATAAGAAGATGTTTCTCCAGGCAGTTTCCATACATCTTACATTTGTTAAGAAACACACATTGTCCTTTGAACACTAATATCTTCTGAATAAACAACCATGCTACATATTGAAAAATGGTGTGCAGATGTTCACTAATTATTACAAGCCTGAGAACTGAATCAAAATCCTATTCTTTACTAACAACTTGTAAAGTAATCAAAGCAAGATTAACACATGAAAAATTACTCCAGAAGGGGCATTAACACTAAAACCAATAGACAAAACTTACCACCACAAGAAAGAAATCCAGTAATGTCCAGACATTTGTAAAATAGTCTGTTAAGCCAAGTCCCAGTACCTTAACAATCATTTCAAAATTGAAAAAGAAGGTGTAAAAGTAATCCAGATACTTCAGTGCCAGCTGGACCTTTTCATCTTTTTGCAAATATTTGTCATCTAATGTCTACAAGGATAAAGAAGATATTCTTAAACATATTAAATCTACCAATAGAATACAAATTTAATTAGGACCTTTGAATTCAAAAGTCAAATGAATTCCAGAAATCTGAAATAAAAGTGGAAAATACTGGTAATACCCAGCATATTTGGCAGCATCTATCGAATAAGAAGCATTGTTGATATTTAAAAGATAGCAGATTTTCTCAAATCTTAACAGGCAGGAAGTGTGATAGCACAGGGTGAAATGCAGGGTTCTGCTCCAGTTAGTGCTGGCTCTTGAACACCACTCTGCATCAGTGGGCTCCACCTGGAGTTAAACAGGGCAATACGGACTTCCTAAGACTTCTCAGACTAGGATATCTGTCTGCTGAATCCAAGCCAGATTAGTTCTGGTGCAAATTATTATGGTCCAACTGAAAATTATTGGGAAGAAATGGCTGCTGTGAGAATGTGGTTGACTTTTTAAATCTAATTTAATTCAGTTGGTTTAAAATGTTTTGATATATTATTTTAAGCATATTTTAATAGTTCTAATCTTTAAAATGCTTTTTAAAAATAGTTCCTGACTGCTTTTGAATATTTGAAAATGTTAAAAATATGTAAATGACAGCTTTGACCGCTGGTGAATTGAGGATGCAACCTATCTGGCGGTCAATGACATCAATATCAGGCTTATTATCATCGGCATGTGTCGGGAAATTTGTTTCCAAAGGTGGAGACACTTTGTATTCATGCTTAGAGACTCTCTGCATTCTGTTGGGCCTGGCTAAACAACTGAGAGCCAGCCTCCTAGAGAAGATTATGCTGATGAGCACACTGGAGGAAACACCATGAGCAGGTGGACCAGTGACTTCAGGTGACTCACCAGCCAATAGAATCTGTGGTCCAATGTTACAGTAACCAACGTGATCAGAAATGTATCACACTACAAAACTGACAATTACATCCATAATTGACAGCAAAAGCATATGTTCTGATCTTGATGGTCATAGCCCACTGCATTCCAATACAAGAGTCCCACTGGGAAAATCTGCTTGCTAAACCTGTGTCAGATTAAACCTATTGTAAAAACAGCACGTCCAGTTATTTCACTGGAGATGAACAGCTGTGAGATTGAGGGGGCAAGCAGATTTGTTTTGAACTTATTGAGTTAGTTTTAATGTAAATTGTTTAAAATGATTCAGATGTACTTTTTTGTTTTTAATGATTTATAATTGTCTGATATACATTTTATTAGTTGACATACTAACATATTTCACACTGAGCAGAAGTAGAATGTTGCATGTTTGAAGTGTGAGAAACCCATTGTCCTGCTGAGATCTTCAGTGCTTGCCCAGTATAGCTGTTTGTAGGTGATAGCATGCCTGCTGTCTCATAAATGAGTACCACACAATTTTCCAGACCATTGATGCTGTACTGGAGCATATAAATTTCACCCCATTATCTTTGAGATGTACTGTATACCATGAAAGTCTGTATGCTGCAGAAAACTACTGCTTCTAATCATTATTTTTCCTGCTACAGAGACAGTTTTAGGTTCAGTTTGGATCACATGGGCTTACATGTCTGGTTGGTGTGCAATATGGGACTTATCCATGAGGAATATGTCATGTATTGTCCTTATCAATCCTTGTTATCTTCAGAAAATACTTAAATATCAGTCACAAACAACCTTCCCTTAACATGCTGATTATTCAAATTTTTCTTTCAATATTTACTAACCACCGATGTTCAGTTGACTGTCCTATATCTTCATGTAGTATGGCTTTCTCCCTTTTTAATTAACAGTTACACAGAAGTAGATTTTAGGTTTTGAGCACAATGTCAGTAGTTAAAGAGGACTGGTAAATTACAAAGGGTGATTGATAAGTTCGTGGCCTAAGGTAGACGGAGTCAATTTTAGAAAAACTACCACATTTATTTTTCCTACATTTACACACTTAGTCCAGCGGTCGTGGAGCATACGGATCACTTCTTTGTAGAAGTCGGTGTCTTGGACGTCCAGAAGTGGTGCACAGCAGGGGTGATTGATAAGCTCGTGGCCTAAAGTAGGAGGTGATGAGGAGAAATTTCAAATTTTCTGCATTTTCACTCAAAGAGTTGAACTGCACATGCATGTAACGAGAGTTGTATAACTCATCTCCTTCTACCTTAGGCCACGAACTTATCAATCACCCCTGCTGTGGACCACTTCTACAAAGAAGGGATCCGAATGCTCCACGACCGCTGGACTAAGTGTTTACATGTAGGGGGGGCCTATGTTGAAAAATAAATGTGCTTGGTTTTCTAAAATTGACTCTTTCTACTTAGGCCACAAACTTATCAATCATCCCTCATCTATTATGAGTCTGTTATTCCCCCCTTACTTTGCCTAAGACCTTGAGATAATTATTAATCTTACCTGATATTTTATCCACTTAAAAATTTTTGAATATGTCCATTCTCCATCAGTGCTTATTGTGCATACAACTAAGTTGGCTGATAATACAAAGTAGGATGGCAGTGTGAGTTGTGAGGAGAATGCAGAGAAGTTCCAAGGGGTATATGGGCAGGTTAAGTAAACGGGCAAGGAGATGCAGAATATAGTGTTTCCTACTTTGACAAAAAAAGTTAATACAGAGCATTTTTTAAATTAATGAGAAATAGAAAAATATTGGTGTTCAGACTGACTAGAGTATACTTATACACTAAACACTGGATTGTTAATGTTTAGTGTATAAAGATACGCTGGCCCTCTGGCACAACAAGAAATTAGGAAGGCAAACAGGATTTTAGCCATTATTTCAGAAGGATATAAGTACAAAAATGTCACAATTATAAAGGACCCTGTGGAGAACTCTACCTGAAAAATTGTGTGCAGTTTGGGCCTATCTACATAAGGAAGCATACCGGTATACCTGTTACAGAAAGTGTTCAGTGAAACATGAGATTGTGGAATGGGGGAATTGTCCTGAGTTAATGGAACATTTAATTTATAATCTGCAGATTATTCAACTAGTAAAGAGAAGGAGAAAGACAAGGAAATCTTGAACAAGGAATTACCTTACCTATATATTTCTAGCTTTACAAACAACTTGTTGCCAAAGTAAACTTAAATACATGCCTTTTAAAAGATTTTGCCAATTAATCTTCTCACATCATTGAAATCCATGTTATATACTGGCTAGCATTTTAAAATTTAGAAAAGGTGCAGACATATGAATAAAAAAAAACAAAATGAGTGAAATTCAACACAAATAAAGAATTCTATTTAGGACCAATATCTTGAAATATTTTTTAACAAATTAATTTTGCAATTTTGAAAGGAGAAATTGTAGAAAATCACAATGCAAACTATAACAAAGTCTTTGATTAGAAATTCAAGTTATAGTGGAGGTTTTGGAAATATGCTCAAAGCTGGTTTAATAGGATTAAAACTAACATTTATGAAAGGGAATCTTGTCGCAATGTAATGGACCAATTAGGAACAATGCTTTGAAAGAAGCAGAAAACGTCTTTTAATTTAAGTCTATGATTTACATAAACAGAACTGTGTAAAACAGGCTTAAGTCTGATTTAGTGGGGATTTAATTTACAGTCTTGGCAAATGTGAATTTGAATTGACACCAGCATGAAGTGTATTGTTGCATTCTTGTGAAAATCCGTACAGTTTGGCTGCTCTATATTGTGATAAAGAGGCCAACCCACAGTTGGCTCAGGATGCAATCCAGTTTAGAAATACCAGCACAAACTGGGTATTGTTCAAAAGCTGCTTGTGTTCATTTACTAGCAACAGTGATTAGCTGTTAGATACCAAGCAGCTGCACGTTGTTTGTCTTCCTCAAAGATACAAGTACAATGGCAAGACTGCCTGCGAGAAGCCAACAGACATGTGTATGAATAGTTATGCCTGTAAGGACAATGCAATTTGAAGAATCTGTTTGTAATCTTTGTAGGAAAATGTTGCTTTGATGTGCATTTTGAAAACAGCCAGGTACACCTGATTGTATTTCAATGCTTCAGCCAACTAACGACAAAAACAGCTTGGGCTGGAAATACAATTATGTGGGGTAATGTTTTTGTGGGCTCCAGAATTGAATTTTATCTGAAAATTACTTATGAATGTGATCAGGTACTTACTACATCTTTAATAACATCTGCAAAAATTAATTCCAGGTCCTCTATGGGTTTGAGGTATTGATGCACGTAGATCTCCAGACATGTGCAGTAGCAATCAGCAACAGTCAATGAATGTTTGAATTATACTTTTGCAATATTCAATTCTGCTCCCATGTCTGCAGATTGCATGTGTCAGTGATGCAGATACAAGACTTCATTCTGTAAGTGAACTTACTTTGCATTACTGGCTGCCAGTAAGTGATCCTTAAGTTAGAAACTTGTCCCATGTATGGGTCACTTTTGGTCCCACCACTACTGTATTCAAATCATGGCTTCATTCTTGAATCTCCAACCCTCACCCACCTGATGTCCTTATCCAACATTTGTGGACTCAATTTTCTCTAGTGGTAACTTAAACCTAACCCCAGGGCTGGGTCCATTGCAATTCTAAAAACTCAGTCAATGACCAACCTGAGAACCTTCAATCTTTCCACAATGGGGGCAATGCACACTTGGGATAAGTGTGCAAAAGGATTTTGTAGCAGCTGATCCTTGTGCAAGACATATAATGGTCAGAAACAGCAAAGAAAAACAAGTTATTCACTCACCTGCTCGGTGTGTCTTTTCTGGTACTGAGCAAGTCAGTTCCACTGCACAATTAGACCATAAGACTATTAGGTTTAGGAGCAGAAGTAGGCTATTCGGCCCATTGAGTCTGCTCCACCATTCAAAATGGGCTCATCCACTTCATCCAGTCATCCCCACACCCCTGCTTTCACCCCATACCCTTTGATGCTTTGGGTAATCAAGAACCTATCTATCTCTGTCTTACATACACCCAATGACTTGGCCTCCACAGCCATTCGTGGCAACAAATTCCACAGATTTACCACCCTCTGACTAAAGTAATTTCTCTGCATCTCAGTTCTAAGTGGACGTCCTTCAATCCTGAAGTCGTGCCCTCTTGTCCTAGAATCCCCTACCATGGGAAATAACTTTGCCACATCTAATCTGTTGAGGGCTTTTAACATTTGGAATGTTTCTATGAGATTCCCCCCTCATTCTCCTGAACTCCAGGGAATACAGCCCAAGAGCTGCCAGACATTCCTCACATGGTAACCCTCTCATTACTGGTATCATTCTCGTTAGATCTCATTATAATCCTGTTTGTCAGAATTATAAATACTGGTGGGGAGTCCATAGCACAGAAACAGGCTCCTCTATCTAGCCGGTCTGTTCTGGAACACTCCACAAGAATTTCAAACCACTAATAAATTCTTCAGCCATTTTCCTAATAATCACTCTCTTCCCTGTTCCCACATATATTTTTTATTGATATATACTGTATATTCCCTTTTAATATTTATTCTTTCAGTATTTTGTTTCCCAGTATTCACTAAATCAAGGACTCACTGTGGTATCATATACAAAGGGAAATTGTTTCACAGTTAATATTGAAAAGATATTCGTTAATGGGGAAATAAAACCAAGCCTGTGCCCTCATGTTATGCCCATACAAACTTTTTCCATCATGAATGACTAGAGAGGGTTTGGTGAGTACTGCTCTAATTACTTTTGCCCCTCCTTAGCCTAGGGAGCCGGCTGGTGGTGTAGTGGCATCAGCGCCAGCCTTCAGAGCTGCAAGGGAGTCGGCTGGACTCAAATTCAGGAGCCTTCGCTCTGAAGTCCGGCGCTGATGCCACTACGCCACCAGCCAGCTCCCTTGCACGCTTTCCATCCGTGTTGGGTTGAGCGTCGAGCTAGCAACTTGGCCTCATAAAAATAAGAAAGCCTGCTAAAAAAACGTCGTCACGACAGCGTCCCGATGACTCCACTCAGAGTTAAGGGCTTTCTTCTCTTCTTCTTAGCCTAGGGGCACAGGGAATGATTCTGACGATACTATGATTACTTCAGCCATGACTGGTAAGCTCCGCACTCAACAGCAAATGCCCTTATAATTCATATTGTGCAGTTTCATTTGAGCTCCACAGTTACCAATGGAACATCAAGGCAGAACTGTGAGTCAGCAACACATCAAGAATAGTCTGTGAGTAAATGACTTGTTTTTCAGAATCAGGTTTAACATCTCATGTCGTGAAATTTGTTGTTCTGCTGCAACAGTACATTGCAATACATAATAATAGAAACTGTAAATTACAGTAAATTGTTACAGTTGTTCTTCCTGCTGCTTTCAAAAGAACAACATCTAATTATTACCTTATTACCTGAATTAAAAATAAGCAAGGTCTAAGATTTCTGGGTATCAGTTAAAGCTAATTATTCTGCTTTCCTTTCCAAAATGAGATTGTATTTTAAGATTAGATGGATGTTTGCAGTTAAAACATGAGTAAGCATGTGATTAGATGACAGATAAAAGCACAATAGATTGGCAGAAAATTCAAACAGAAAGCTACATCAGACCTGTGATCCTTGTTGGTGAATGTTAAAGATGAGCACCATAATAGAATTTCCTTTAAATATGTTAGTACTTACCAGGGTCATCGTACTCAAAAGTATGACAAATAATACACTTCCATCAAACACTCGATTATTCACCACTTTGAACATCAATGTCCTCACTTTCAGAAAGATTTCTGCCAAGAATGTATTCCTAATTATATTGCAACAATTGCACTTCTCATTACAAATGGCTGGCAAGCAGGGTTGCATTATCTTTGTCTCTGCTTTGGGTTCCTCGTCCTCAGCTTCTTCCACAGAGGATGCATGTTTTTGATCTGCTGCTTTATTATCTTCACAGACACGCCTATCATTGATTTGTTTTTCTTTTTCTAGACTATTCATGTTCACAGATGGAGATACCTGTTCACTTTCCATTTCTTGCTGAACTTCTTCCAATGTCTCCAGCTTTTGTGAGAAAAACAAAAATGTCAAACATTTTTGTCAGATTGCAAACCCTTAAATGCTAATTCTTAAGTGTCTATTCAATGTAATAGGATGCTATATACTCTGAATTCATGGAATTTAGGAGTGAGACAAAATTTGAAAATCATAATAGTGCTCAGCAGGTTATGTAGCATCTATGGAAAGAGAGAAAAAGAGTCAACATTTCAAGTCAATTACCTTTTATGAGAATAGTGACAAAAGGGATTAACAGTCTGAAATGCTGAGAGTAAACTTAGTACCTAAAAGATATGGTCTATGTCAAGTGGAATAGAAACATTCTAAGAATTTTTAATCTGAGTTCAACCCACCTCAAGACCACATACTTCCAGTTTAGGTGGAACCATTAGACATCCAATACACTCCCAGAAGATGGGCTGCACCGTCAGGTATTTCAAAGTTGCCATTGCTTTCATATTTTGTTTGATGATGGCTGGTCAGTTATCACAAGACTAACTCAAAGGAAGCAAGGACTGTGATCTATTCTGGCAATGCTTGTGAACCTGGAGAAGTCTGAGATATTTAGTAGTCCACAGAGGCCTTTCAAGACCTATTGCCCCTTTACGACCAATCCTACGCAAATAAGATTACTCCTATCATTTTGTAATGTTTTCATGTGAAAAATAAGTTTCATGAATGATCTCAACATCAAGGAATGTCTGACATTTTGGATCTAACTTAAAATCTGGTTCACATATGGCAACTTGTATATTCTTAATAAGTTCACCATATTTGACTTCCTGTCCCCAATTTATCATATCATACTGTGCAATACTCATTTTCAAAATTCATTGGAACGTTTCCTCTACTGGTCTAGTTACCTTTATATTTAAATATCCCTTGGTAATAAAGCAATGGAAGGAAGAACATTACTGCTTTGTTGTCAGAATTATGCTGCATGCCATGCCATATCCCTTAAACCCTTTCTTATCCGTGTTACTGGCCAGATGTCTTTTAAATGTTGTAATTGTAAATGCTTCTATCTCTTCCTCTAGCCATATACACACCATACTCTGTGTAAGAAAAAAAATGACCTCAGTTTAAAACTTTTCTCACTCACCTTAATATAATGCTCTCTTGATTTAGATTCCCCTACTTTGAGGAAAAAAAGATTGTGATAGACTATCTTATCTATACACCTCATGATTTTATAAACCTCTGTAAGGTCACCTATCAGACTCAGTCTATGCAGTCTCTCCATACAACCTAAGCCTTCCCAAACCAGTAAATTCCCTGTGGATCTTCTCAGCACCCTCCCTAACTTAAATGCATTGTTCCTATAGCATCACAAGCTGAACTGCACGCAATGCTCCACTACGCAATGTCCAAGCTCCAGCACACTGTACCCCAAATATTCAAAGCAAGCATGATGTACACCTTCTTCACCACCCTGTGTACCTGTGACATTATTTCCAGGGAACTATGTACTTGTACTCCTTAGCCCCACTGAATTACAGTACTCCAATGGGTCCAGCCATTCACCGTGTATATTCTGTCCTAGCTTAATTTCCCAAAATACATCCCTGTACGCTTGTCTAACTTAAATTTCATCTTCCATACCTTTGCCCACTTCCCCAGTTGATCTAGTTCCGGTTGTAACCTCAGGCAACCTTCATCATTGGTCACTATATCATGAATTTAAGTGTCACCCGCAAACTTACTAATCATGTCACCTCCATACTTATCCAAATCACTGATATATATGACAAACTCAGGGGACTCGGCACTGATCCCTGAGGTCACAAGCCTACAATCTGAGAAGCAACCCTCCACCACCACTCTCTGACTCCTTCAAGCAAGGCAATTTTGTATGCATTCTGTCAGCTTCCACTGGATCCCATATGATCTAACCTTCCAGACCAGCCTATCCTGTGGGACCTTGGCAAAAGCCTTGCTAGTCCATGGGAGAAAGAGAAGGAAGAGGGGCACTGGGGGGAGTTGATAGGCAGGTGAGGGGAAGAGAAGAGGTAATGGGAGGGATCAGAGTGGGGAATTGAAGAAGAAGGAAAGGGGAGGGGGAAAATTACTGGAAGTTAGAGAAATCAATATTCAAATGTATCATGTCCTCTTTTTTTCCACCAGATTTCCATCGTAACTGTATTCCCACATTTCTTATACTCTTCAAGGGATACACTTGATCCCAGATGCCTATATCTGACATATGCATTCTTCTTTAGTCTGACAAGAACTGTAATATCCCTCATCAACCGGATGCCCTAATCCCACCAGACTTGTCCTTCACTCTGACAGGAACATGTTGGTTCTGAACTTAACCTTTTGCGTTTAAAAGAGCAGCCCACTGCCAGATGTCTCTTTACCTACTAATAGCCTTTCACAATCAACCTGTCTAATGCCATTAAATTTACGTTGCCCAAATTTAGGGCTTCAATTCTATTCCTATATTATTCCATAATTATTTCAAAACTAATGGAATTATGATCACTGGTTCCAAAGCACTCCCTTTTTAATATGTCAGTCACTTGCACAGAAGAGGTCAAGTGTAGCCCCATCCCTAGCATATCCACTTAAATATTGCCCTAGTTGTCTGGCAGTTCCAGTCAATAACGGGGAAGATAGAATCCCCAGTTATTACATCTCTATTATTATTATACTAATCTGCGATACCGCTACATTTTACTCCTCTAATTCCTGCTGACTGTTGGAGACCCTATCTCATTGAAGTGATCACACCATTCTTATTTATAAGTTCTACCTCTTCAGCCTCACTGAATGTTCCCCCAGGAATATCCTCTCTAAGTTTTGCCATGATGTCCTCCTTGATCACTATCACAACCCACCCCCACCCCCTTACTCCACTTTTATCAACCCTATAGCTCCGAAATCCTGCACCACTGAGCTACTAGGTCCCATCTATGCCTCAGTGTTTCAGTGATGGCTGTAATTTGCAATTCATCTGTAACGTTTACATGATTGATGTTGCTGCCTGTTCTTTGCTATTTTACACTGCTTGTGATATATCTGCAGCACAGATTGCAAGCCTGTATCCCATTCCTGGATGACTCCTAATTCTCAGATAATGAACTTAGTTGATGGGAATGCAACAAAGGACAACTCAAGAGTTGTACGGCAGGATAAGCACATTGCACTTGGACTGTGTTAGTCGTTGATGTGAGCAAAGCTTTTCACTGTATGTTTTGATGTTTTGATGTACGTGTAGCAAATAAATCTAATCTCAATTTCAACCTGTGACAATGTGGAAAAGATCCTCACAGAGGCCATTAGTAAGAACTGAATAATATAGTGTTATTGGGGCAGGTGCTCAAAAGGTTGGTTGAAGTAGCATCATAAAGGAGGAAAGAAGTGGAGGCAATTAATTTAGGAAGGAATTTCCAGAATCATGGCAGCTGAAGGACCTAGCATTGAAATAACTGAGGGTTGAATTGCTGAAGTATGGATGTCCTGGGTGAAAAATAGGACTGGAGGATTTATCCTTCAAGTGGTTCAAAAATATGGAGGACTTTAAAACCAAGGCTGAGAATTTCCAGTGGAATCTCCACGAGTCAGCATCTTCTGGAAAAATGAGTAAGATATTATGATGAGTAAAGTAAATTTCTTGAGCTAGGGGGTTGGTGAATCTGTGGAATTCATTGCCACAGACAGCTGTGGAGGACAAGACATTGGGTATATATTTAAAGCAGGGGTTGATAGATTCTTGATTAATAAGGATATCAGGGATTATGTGGACAAAACAAAAGAGTGGGGTAGACAGTGGAAATAAATCAACCATGAACAAATGTCAGAGCAGACTCAATAGCCGAATGACTTAATTCTGCTCTTGTGTCTTATACAGTGCCTATAAAAAGTATTGACCCCTCCCCCCGCGCCCATGGGAATAATGTTTTATAGTTTTACAACACTGAATCATAGTGGATTTAATTTGTTTTTTGTTGACACTGATCTACAGGAAAAGACTCTTTCGTGTCAAAGTGAAAACAGATCTCTACAAGGTGATCTAAGTTAATTACAAATATAAAGCACAATACAATTGATTGCAAAAATATTCACTCTCATAAGTATGATATACCACTGGTACAGGCAATTGGTTTTAGAAGTCACGTAATTAGATAATTGGAGATATGTTTTTGGAGACCTGTGTGCAGTCTAGGTATTTCAATTGATGGCAGTAAAACTACACTGGAAGGTCCAACAGCTGATGACTCAGTAGCCTGGGGAAAATTACATCATGAAGACAAAGGAACTGTCCACGTAACTCTGCAAAAGGGTAATTGAAAAGCACAAGTCTGGAAATGGATACAAAAAATTTCCAAGTCACTGAATATAATTTGTACAGTTAAGTCAATCATCAAAGAATGGAAAGAATATGGCACAACTGTAAATCTGCCTAGAGCATGCAAGGAGGGGACTAGTGAGGGAGGCCACCAAGAGACCTATAACAACTCTGGAGGAGTTACAAGCTTCAGTGGCTGAGATGGGAGAGACTGCACATACAACAACTGTTGTCTGGGTGCTTCACCAGTCGCAGCTTTATGGGAAAATGCAAAAGGAAATCCACTGTTAGAAAAAGAAACTCATATGAAATCTCAGCTAGAGTTTGCCAGAAGCCATGTGGGACACTTTGAAGTCAGCTGGAAAAAGGTTCTATGGACTGATGAAATTAAAATTGAACTTTTTGGCTATCAGACTAAATGCTAAGTTTGGCTTTTGCACATCATCAAAAACACACCATGAAGCATGGTGGTGGTTACATCATGCTCTGGGGATGGTTCACTGCAGCAGGCCCTGGAAGACTTGTGAAGGTAAGGGGTAAAATGAAAACAGCAAAATATAGGGAGAACCTGGAGGAAAACCTGAAGGAAAACCCGATGCAGTCTGCAAGAGAATTGCAACTTGGGACAAGATTTGTTTTAAAGCAAGACAATCACCCCAAGCATAAAGCCAAAGCTACACTGGAATGGCTTAAAAACAAGAAAGTTAATATACTGAAGTGGCCAAGTTAGAGTCCAGACCTCAATCCACATAAGAATTTGGGGCTTGATTGAAAAGGGCTGTTCACTCATGATCCTCATGCAATCTGACAGAGCTTGAGCAGTTTTGTAAAGCAGAACAGGGAAAAATTGCAGTGACCAGATATGCAAAGTTGATGGAGACCTATCCACACAGACTCAAGGCTGTAACTGCTACCAAAGGTGTATCTACTAAATATTGACTTGAAGGGGGTGAATACTTATGCAATCAATTATTCTTTTGTTTTATATTTATAATTAATTTAGATCTTTGCAGAGGTCTGTTTTCACTTTGATACAAAAAATATTTTTCTGTTGATCAGTGTCAAAAAAGCTAAATTATGATTTAACTATGATTTAATGTTGTAAAACAGTAAAACGTGAAAACTTCCAAGGCTGATGAATACTTTTTATAGCCACTGTAATTTTGGAAACAACTTAGCGACTTTTGCATCTGGCTTGAATTGGGTTTGCTCGCCCTGAAAGGCTTGTGAAGGTAGCGGGTAAAATGAGTACAGCAAAATACAAGGAAAACCTGATGCAGTCTGCAAAAGGACTGCAACCTGGGAAAAGACTTGGTCCAGGGAAAGAGCATTGCGTTCAGTGGAGACAATTTTGGATGTCAAGTAACACACAACTGCTCCTGCAGTGCACAATTAACACTGATGGACTAGGGTGACCAAATACAAATTTGTCACAATTATGACATCTGCCACATCTACTATATTTATGTAATGTTGACTTCAAAGCAATTCACCAAATTGAAGCATTTTTGGATATTACTAATACAATTCTGCGTGAATATAAGTCAATATTTCAGGAGACTGTTTTAATATGCTTAAAATACATATAAGATACAAATAAAATTAACTTTGAAGTTTCTGTGTAGATGAAGGACAGATTGTTTTGTGAGCAAGAACCTTGTATACTACCTAGTTCTGCAAGGATCCCATCCTGCTTGGTTTTCCAGCTATTTTCTAGTCATATGACAGGGACACTAGGCAATTGTTCCATTCTTACTACACAAGGAGAGGTCAGGACTATGAGCTTGCATGTTAAAGATTGCCCTGGGGCAACCCTTAACAGTCTATCATTGAAAGCCTCAGCTAAACACATGCCAGCTGAGTCTCTTTAAATATTTTCAAAAGGCTTGAAGCTTTTCCAAGAATGAAGGTATCATGAAGGGGATTAATTATCTTCTGCCTGGAGGAAGCCGAAGATTCTATAGTTTATTTATATCTTTGATTCCAAAAGGCCTGGCATTGAAATATCCTTCCAGATTTGCTCTAACCATGAAAATGATCCCATCCTTGCTATCTGAGATAAAGCTTATGGCTAACCACATAAATGGAGAGAGTTTTTCTCTATGACTTGTTCGTTTGGGAAGCAGCCACGATGACAATTTGTTTCCACTAACTATGAGTCTAAGAGCTAAGTCTATATAAAGTGATTTCCATACCATTAAGACTGCTGATCCATTTTCGTACTTCCGCCCACCAACGACTGGGTCACACAGTGCACTGACTGTTGGCACTTCATTTTTGTCTGGTGTAGGGAGTACACCACTGTGGGACAATGTTTGCATTGCTGTTGGTTCAACAATACTTAACAATGCTGTCTCCTTTTGGATGTCTATAAGAGGGAACAAATAGTTTCAAGTGATGCCGTCAGAAAGCAGGATCTTACTTTATGCTTGCAGACTATCATTAGGTCAAACGTATGCATTTGAATTTGACAAACCACACTTTAACAAATGACTACTTTGTCTTATCTAATCAAAGAAAAATTCTTTCATTTTAAACTAACATTTCACTTTTACTTGTTCTAATCATTCTCTATTACTGTCACCACTGGAAGTGTACTCACAGAATGGAGTAGAAGTGTAATGCAGAAAGAGGCGATTGTATCTCTAAATATGGTTTAACTTGCATGTGATTTCTTAGTTCTACAAAAGATTTCTAATAATACTGTACCTGCACTGGAATAATATGTGCAAGATAATCATTAATAATGGTATACATATTGCAAGCGCTTTGTAGCTTGAAAAAATGAGTGGTTTATTGTATCTGGGGGTTCTCATATAATGAGTCCTCAGCCTCTGCAATGTTACCATTGGACGGCATCAAGTAGAACCTTCAACGCATCACAGAGAAAAGGAATAAAGATTGGACAAAGGTTGAAGTTGGTAGGTACAGAAGTCTTTATTTCAGCCTTCCATTATTCACTTTCTGTGCCTTATCATTCTTTTATTCCATGAATTGTTAAATTTCATGTTTTTTGATACAAACTACTGTACTATTATATGATTCTTAAAATTACCATCAAAACTAATCAGTACTTTACCAAGTGTGAGATGGATCATATCGATTGTAATTGTGAGAAATTCTTCTGCTATTTTATATTAGATACGATATAATATTCTGGTTAGATTGGAAAGGAATATATATGGAATAGTAAGTTATTAATTAATTCACTCAATTATTATTTGTTTGTATAATAAATAAACACACTGAAGGTAGATTTGCAAATCTCCTGCTGGACCACGAAAATGATTAAAAATGTAGAAAAGAATGGAATTTGATTTGTGATAAAAGGAAGGTATCCTTACTTATATTGTGTTCCACATCACAGTTTGCTAAAGGTACTTCATTGGAAGGATGAGCACTATCTGCTTCTGAGGTATTGTTTTGCTCTTCTGGTTGTACTTTACCCAAAAATGGTTTATTTGTTTTTCGACTTGCTAGCAGAAGTAGGAAGTTCTTGATATAATCTTTATATGGCGACCCCTTTTCTTCTTTTCTGTTTGCGGTTAGTGTATCTCCAGAAAAGAAGTTGAGGAGAAGAGCCAAGAACAAGTTTAACACCTGCAGATTAGCACAGAGTAAGTTTAAAATTATTATTTGCATTTAAATGGATAACACTATTATTTCACAATTATGACTTGCTAATGATTTGGGCAAGATGGCTGAAAGGCCTAATTCAAAGTACAAAGTTCAAAGTAAATATATATATATAACTACATAAATGTCACCATATACTAAACCTGTGATTCATTTTTTTGCAGGCAGGCATTCACGGACTAAGAAACATAATAGAATCAACGAAAATGGCAAAGACGGACAAACAGCCAATGTGCAAAAGACAGCAAGTTGTGCAAATACAGTAAAGATAAAATAAATAAAAAAAATAAATACATAATAAATATTGAGAACATGATTGGTAGTGCCCTTGAAAGTAAGTCCACAGATTGCGGAATCAATTCAGTGACGGATGAGTGAAGTTATGGTGGTTGAGGGGTAATAATTGTTTCAAAACCTGGTGGTGTGGGACCGACTCTTGTACCACCATCCAGGTGGTAGCAGCGAGAAGAGAGCATGGCCTGGAAGGTGGGGGTCTTTGATCATGCATGCCGCTTTCCTGCGACAACATTCCTTGTAGATGTACACAATAGTAGGAAAGCCTTTACCTGTGATGGACTGGGCTATATCTGCTACTTTTTTTGTGGGCTTTTCTGTTCAAGAGCATTGATACTTCTGTACCAGGCTGTGATGCAACCAGTCAGTATACTCTCCGCCCTGCATCTATAGAAAATTGCCTAAGTTTTAGATGACATACTGAATCTTCACAAACTTCTAAGAAAGTAGAGGCACTGCCTTGCCTTCTTTTTGAGGGCAATTACATGCTGGACCCAGGACAGGTCCTGTGGAATGATAACACTGAGGAAATTAAAGTTGCTGACCCTCTCATCTGATGAAAACTGGCTCATGGACCTCTGGTTTCCTCCTTCACTCTTTAGTTCTGCTGACATTGGGTGAGAGGTTGTTGGCCTGGCACCATTCAGCCAGATTTTCAATCTTCCACTTGTATACAGATTCATCACCACCCTTCAATTGGCAAGCAAAAATAGTACCACCAGTAAACTTAAGTATAGCATTGGAGTAGTACTTGGCCTTACAGTCATAAGTATAAAGTGAGTAGAGCAAGGGGCTAGGCACACAGCCCTGTGGTGCACCTATGCTGATGGTGATTGTGGAGCTGACGGTGATTCTAATCCAAACAGACTGGGATCTGCAAGTGAGGATATCCAGGATCCGGCTGCACAAAGAGGTACTGAGGCATGGACCTTGGAGCTTATTAGTTCGGAGGGGATGATGGTGTTGAATACAGAGCTATGGTCAATGAAGAACATCCTGATATATGAATCTTCACTGTCCTGATGTTCGATGGTTGAGCGAAGAGCCAATAAAATGCTGTTGTCCATCGTGATGATAGACAAATTGGATCCGATCTAAGTTGCTCCTCAGGCAGGAGCCAATATTATTCATCACCAGCCTCTGTCAATGCTACTGGATGATATCGTTGCGGCAGGCTACCACATTCTTCTTGAGCACTGGTATAATTGAAGCCTGCTTGAAGCAGCTGGGTACCTCAGACTGCCGAAGTGCAAGGTTAAAAATGTCAGTAAGCACTCCAGTTAGTTGATTAGTACAGGTCTTCAGTACTTGGCCTGCTACACTGTCTGGGCCAGTATCCAACTGAAGGATACCCTCAGGTCGACCTCATATGTCTGCTCCTATATCTTATGTCTTGTGGTCTAAGATTTCTACCTGCATGATCAGTCCTGATGAAGACTCTCAGGCCAAAATGTTGACTCTTCATTCCTTTCCATAGATGCTGCTTGACCCATTGAGTTCGTCCTGTATTATGTATGTGTGTTACTCAAGAGCCCAATGCATCCTTAATTTGCCCAAGCTTATCTGGGTATTGTTTACTGTAGATGCACTTGAAGGCAATTTCAAAGTAAGAGCACTTATTTCATGGCATCGACTAAATCTAATTTTCCTTCCTGGCTTAGTTGGTAGCATGTTTGACTCAGGGACAGTTGTTCTGGGCTTAGTTCCTATGTCAGAAGTTAGAATATAGAAATCAATGCTAACAATTTGAGGCAAAGTAGGCAGTGCCATCTGTAGATTGTCTGTAAAACTGATGTACTGTAGTCTTAATCAGTCTATTTAACTTAAAAGATCTCATGGCACTATGCCAAAGAGCAGTAGAGTTGATATGCCTGGCACTGGGCCTGATACTGAATCCACATTCAACAGACCACAAATGATAATTGTCACAATAATGTTTGATGAAGTTGGCTCCAATCACTAGATTCTGGAATGCTTCCGGAGGACTGGAAAACTGTAAATGTCACTACACTCTTTAAAATGTGGTGTGTTGGGAGGGGGTGTGCAAATGACAGGAAATAATTCGCCTGTCAGTCTGACTTAGTAAGATGTTGGAGTTCCATTAATAAGGATGAAGTTTTGGGGTATTGGGGGCATGTGATAAAATAGGCTGAAGTCATAATGGTTTGTTTCCTTCAGGGAAAACCCTGCCTGACAAATCTGTTGGAATTGTTTGCGGAAATAACAAGTTGTTTACTTGGATTTTCAGAAGGCCTTTGACAAGGTGCTGCTCATGAGGCTGCTAAACAAGATAAGAGCCAATTGTATTACATGAAAGATACTGTACTAGCATGGACAGAAGTTTGGCTGACTGACAGGAGATAAAGAAAGGGGGTTAAAAGGGTCTATTCTGGTTGGTTGTTAGTGACTCATGGTGTTCTGCAGGAGTCAGCATTGAGACCACTTATTTTCATGTTATATATCGATGATTTGGATGATGGAATTGATGGCTTTGTGACCAAATTTGTTGATGGTACAAAGATAGATGGATGGGCAGGTAGTGTTGAAAAGCAGGGAGTCTGCAGAAGGACTTAGATAGACTAGGAAAATAGGCAAAGAGGTGGAAGATGGAAGTGTAAGGTCATGCATTTTGGTAGAAGGAATAAAGTTGTAGACAGATTTAGTAAATTCAGAAATCAGAGGTGCAAGGGGACTTGGGAGTCATCTTACAGGATTGCCTAAATGTTAGCTTACTGTTTGAGTTGGGGGTAAGGAAGGCAAATGCAATTATTAGCATTCATTTCGAGAGGCAATATAAAAGCAAGGACATAATGCTGAGATTTTATAAGGCATTTGTCAGACTGCACTTGGAGTATTGTGAGCAGTTTTTGGCTGCTTACCTAAGAAAGAATGTGCTGACATTGGAGAAGGCCCAGAGTAGGTTCATGAGAATAATCTCAGAATGAAAGGTTTGACGTATGAGGAGCATTTGATTGCGCTGGGTATGTACTTGCTGGAGTTTAGAAGAATGAGGTGGGGATCTCGTTGAAACCTATTGAATATTGAAAAGCCACTATGGATTCTGGTGTTTTAATCCAAGGTTCTTTTAGAAGTCAGGAATGAGGCACAAAACTTGTTGCTTTATGGTCATTTTAGTGAGAGTTTTTAGAACAGAAGAACACTGAACAACGATAGGGAAAGCAGAGACACAAAGATTAAGATGATGCTGCCTTGTGTTTAGTTAAATCTATAGATAATATCAAATCTATAGATAATAAACCAATTAGACAGTATGTATAATTGCCCGTAGCTGCACATGTTCCCTCTCTAAACTGCTAAGAGAAAATCTAATGTCATATCTATGATTTTGAAGAACCATCTTATGCATGGCGATTATTACTGTTATTAGTTTTCAGCAATGTCATTGCTTAGTCTTTATAAGTCTGCAGCATCATTTTTAAACTCTTATTCTCCTTGCAACACCATACTCCCTGAGACTACAACTAGAGGTCATGGTTTAAGGGTGAAAGGTGAAATGTTCAATGGGAACATGAGGGGAACCTGCTTCACTCAGAGGTTGGTGAGAGTGAGGAATGAGTTGCCAGAAAGTGGTGGATGCGAATTCAATTTCAATTTTTAAGAGAAGTTTGAATATATACATGGATGGGGAGGGGTACGGAGGGCTATGCGCAGGTCGATAGGACTAGGCTGTTTAAATAGTTCGGCACAGACTAAATGAGTGAAGGGCTGTTTCTGTGCTGTAGCTTTCGATGACTCTATGATTCTAAAATGGGAATAAAATTGATGCAAAGCAATCTCCTTCTGAAATGTCTCGTTTACTTCCAGACTGGGAGGTAAAGGCATGTTGCGTGTACATCTCATGGCAAGAAAAACATGCCCTAAATAACCAGATCCTAACCAATTATGTGGAAGAGATGTGTAGTCTCCATTTCCACATGAAGTGTGTACAGTATTGTTCCATGAAACTTAGACCATTTCTTATTACTTGACAGGAGCTTTGTTGAATTGTAATATTTTCCTAATCATCAGTAATACATGAAAAGTCATTTCAACTGGCACATTATGAGTATGGAAAATTGGCAAAAAGATAACAACAACAACATTCAAATAAACATTATAATGTGCAGTAGTTGTCGACTTTCTTGAAGTCTTCTGGCTCACTGTAGCCCAGCACTATGACCAAAAGGATACCAGCATGTTATCCACAGCATTTAGTTCACTTGCAGTGGTTGGTGTGTGTCCATTTACTTTTACCTTTTATTTTCATGGCCAAATTAGTAATTAACAGTACTTGATAGGGGACTTTCGATCCAGCTACCAATGGTTCCTTTTGTGTCTTTTTAATCAGGACTCACCTGCTTGGGAAGAACCTCCTGCTATTGGTTCTTACCAAGCGACAGAAATCTGTTCAGAAGCAGAGTGGGCAGCTTGAGATAGTTTCACACAATAATTAACCAAACTGTCATAATGTGTATATCAGCCTTTGCGAGATCAAGGGCTCCCAGCAGTGACATCCCTGTTATCACCTCAAATGCGCTTAATATAATTTTCTTGTTTGGGGTTGCTCTGATACCTCACTAGACCATAGGAAGAACCACAGGACATGGTATGTCTTCCTCATGATACTTCGTCAACCATAATTTGATGATACCATTCATTCATTTGTCTTGTTCTGATGACTCTGGGTGATGTAGACAATGAAAGGACTATTCAATGTTCATCAGTCGACGTAATTCCTGAAAAATATTCCCAGTGAAATGTTTTCCTTTATCGAAATCGATGTGACATGATCGTCTTTATCTAGGAATATGGTCATTGTTGATAATTTTTGCTGTGTGTGTGGCAGTGGATTTCCTTGCTGGAATATTTTTCACCCATCTTGAACTCTTGTTCACTATTACCAGCATGTCTGAGTAACTCTGACGCTTTGGCAAAATAATGCAGTTCACTTGTAGTATGAAAATTGTACCAGGTTGGGCAGGAACACTTAATTGTGGTAGCTTTTCCGGTGCTGCAGAATTTGTGTTATGGCATATCTTGCTTCTTTCAAACATTTATTGAGCTTGTGCCCTGAACTTTGGATTCCACAACCATTAGGAGAATCTGTTGATCACCTTTTGCACTTCAATGTGTCTTAGAGAGTGTATTTGCTGTGCCAGATAATCGTGTTATCTGATAATCAGATAATCGTGTATGTTTGTCTGTGATACAGAATTCAACTTATTTCCATAACTCCAGTTGTCGGGTTCATTGTAAATGTTCCCAGTATTTCTTTTACCCCTTCCGGTGCTGCCCGTTTTGTAATTTCATTTTGGACTGGCTTTTACAGTTTAATATGACAGCTTCTGACGGCAGTTGTATGACATCCGTAAGTACTTGTACAAGCTGGCCATTCTTGATTGGGCTTTCTACAGAAATTCTCTTTGTCTCCACATGTTTCCAAAATCATGACCATCTTCAAAAGCATATCAATAAACCATATAGATATTAGCTGATGTTCCTTCTGACAACCTGCAACTTCAATCAAAGCTTTTTGTTCTGCCTATTGCATAGAGGTACCAGGAACCAGGTTTCCTAATGCCAGCATTTCAGTTTCAGAAACAACTGCCCATCCAGCCATTCAAATTCCTCTCTCAATTATTGAGGAACCATTCTTGTACAGAACCAGATCTTTGGCAAAGTAATAAACAAGGGGATGCTATTGGTCTCCATGTCCTTGAGTTAAGACTGACATCATGCAGTCATAGAACCATAGAACCATAGAAACTACACCACAGAAACAGGCCCTTTAGCTCTTCTTGGCTGTGCCGAACCATTTTCTGCCTAGTCCCGCTGACCTGCACACGCACCATATCCCTCCATACACCTCCCATCCATGTATCTGTCCAATTTATTCTTAAATGTTAAAAAAGAACCTGCATTTACCACCTCGTCTGGCAGCTCATTCCATACTCCCACCACTCTCTGTGTGAAGAAGCCCCCACTAATGTTCGCTTTAAACTTTTCCCCCCTCACCCTTAACCCATGTCCTCTGGTTTTTTTTCTCCCCTTGCCTCAGTGAAAAAGCCTGCTTGCATTCACTATATCTATACCCATCATAATTTTATATACCTCTATCAAATCTCCCCTCATTCTTCTACGCTCCAGGGAATAAAGTCCTAACCTTTTCAACCTTTCTCTGTAACTGAGTTTCTCAAGTCCCGGCAACATCCTTGTAAACCTTCTCTGCACTCTTTCAACCTTATTTATATGCTTCCTGTAATTTGGTGACCAAAACTGAACACAATACTCCAGATTCGGCCTCACCAATGCCTTATACAACCTCATCATAACATTCCAGCTCTTATACTCAATACTTCGATTAATAAAGGCCAATGTACCAAAAGCTCTCTTTACGACCCTATCTACCTGTGATGACACTTTTAGGGAATTTTGTATCTGTATTCCCAGATCCCTCTGTTCCACTGCACTCCTCAGTGCCTTACCATTAACCCTGTATGTTCTACGTTGGTTTGTCCTTCCAACGTGCAATACCTCACACTTGTCTGTATTAAACTCCATCTGACATTTTTCAGACCATTTTTCCAGCTGGTCCAAGTCCCTCTGCAGGCTCTGAAAACCTTCCTCACTGTCTACTACACCTCTTTGTATCATCAGCAAACTTGCTGATCCAATTTACCACATTATCATCCAGATCATTGATATAGATGACAAATAACAATGGACCCAGCACTGATCCCTGTGGCACACCACTAGTCACAAACCTCCACTCAGAAACTCATGTTTCTCGTTAACATAGTGTAGGTAGTCTACCTGTACAGGGGATTATTAATGCAGATTCAGTACACAATGGTACCTTTAAAGTTTGATAAGCTTCCAGTTGTTCTTCATTTAGGGTCACAGGCTCATCTGAGCACTTGCTGTCATTCAGCAGATTGTTTTGTGGTTGAGCAATAGTTGATGGATCTGCTGCTAGCTTGTCAGTACATTGGTTAACAGTGGCCTTAGCTTCAGTCCTGTGTCTTCACTCCCTTGGTCTTTATTAGAACAAGCTGTGACATAACTGTTAATCTTAGTGTTTCATCACTGTCATCCTCACTTACGTCTCTAGAAGCCTGCTATAGAGTCCATGTCGTGTCCATCCTGTAATTCCTTGAACTTCAGATGTCGTATACTTGAGTTCTCCAGAGTTCGAATGGTGGTGCTGTAGAGTGAGACTGTTTGACCTGAGTTGTAATTCCTCAGGTGGAGGTTCAGAAGTAGTTGTTTCCTGGGCGGATCGTCGGCAGTATTAGCATTATTAGCAGTGTCACTGGAAGCGTCACTAGCACGGCTGCCAACTCGAATTCATGGCTGCACTTTCTTATATTTTTTCTGTTTGTTTCGAAACTTCATACATTGCACGTCAATTGAATTACCGTGTTGTTCTTTTGCTCATTTGGGTAATGCATGTAAAGATATTCTCTTTAGACTCTTCACTGTCTTTATCATACTGTTTTTGTAGTTTATCATAAATTTTGTGTTTCCATCAATTAGTAAAAGGCTTTACTCACCTTGTTAACTTTTCAATCATTCATAGATTCGATCAAACTGACCACACAGTTTTATATCTAAATCAGTAGCAGCCATTTTCTTTCCCTTAGGCATTTTCTGCATCATAATAAACTCAACACTGTTGGTATATTTTGTCTGGACTTTTTCATTGATTTTATCCAACTGAGATATTTTATTCAGGTAGGAGTTCTTCGTATATTTCACAATGTTGGTCATTGATTCAATCTTAGTTTATACATACTTTTATCAGTTTAAGTGTGACCTTGAAATATTAATAGATTATAACCAAACAGCTAATAGATTGATCTAGCAACTGCATTAGTTGATCCAACAACCATAGATTGATCCAGCAACCAAATAGATTACAACCGAATAGATTGTACAACCACTATTTTCACCAAGTACCAAAATAGATCACCATGTGACACTAGATTGTAACCAAATAGGTCAGGGCCAACTAGATTGCAACCAATATTTTCACAGTTGTTTTTCTTCTTAAATAGCAATGCAGTAGTCCTCAATCCTGATTTCCATCTGGCATTCAAAGCTGGAACTTTTTTTTTATCTCTCGGACACCAGATGAACAGAGGAAGCTCTTAACCCTTTTGTTGCAGGCTAGAAACTCCAGTACTTGTCTTCAAATGTTTATAAATTCTAAACTCTGGAATATCCTGTTGCCAGCAATGCCACTTAATAAGATTCTGGTGTCTTAATCCAAGGTTCTTTTGGAAGTCAGGAATGAGGCACAAGACTTACTTCATGATTGTTTTATTAATAGTTGATAGAACAGAAGAAAACCGAACAGACAGTGACAGGTAAAGCTGAGATTCAAGAAGATTAAGATAGCACAGCTTTGTGTTTAGCAATTTTACACTCATAGAGGTAAGAAAAATTCCATTCAAATCGCTAGATAGAATAAACCAATTAGAAAGTACTTATGCACTTAATGCAGTACAAAGAAGCTTCCAGAGCATTTCAGAATTATAGTTTGTATAACCACTAAAGGCATATTATACTGTTATTTGCATACTATAGCCACTAGGAATCATAGAAAGCAGCTCCTTGTCTCTAAGTAATTTTATAAAATACAAACAGATAATTAATTGTTAAACTAAAAAGAAAATGACAATTAAAAGAATCTAATCCAAGAGTTAAACATTCAGACCCCACACCAAGTTAGAGTGGATGTGGAGTAGATGTTTCTTATCGTGGGGGAATTTAGGAATGGAGGCACAGTCTCAGATACAAGGAATGTCTCTTTAGAACAGAGATGTGGAAGAATTTCTTTAGCCTCAGGGTGGTGAATCTGTGGAATTCATTGTCACAGATGGCTGTGAAGGCCAAGTCACTGGGTATACGTATGTAATGCGGAGGTTGATAGTTTCCTGATTAGTAAGGGGATCGATGGTTGTGGGAAAGGCAGGAGAATGAAGTTGAGAGGGATAATAAATCAGCCATGATAGAATGGTGGAGTAGACTTAATGGGCTGAATGGCCCAATTCTGCTCCTTTGTCTTTTGGTCCTATATTTCCTACATAGTAACTGCACTTTAAAAGTACATTGGCTTCAAACTGTTTGGAATGACCTTGTGGTCATAGAACTTCAGATTATACCAGTATATAGTCAACAAACTTGTCATGGCAATTATATTCTTTATATTTTGTGTGGTCCGGTTTGTCAGGATAATGAATGGTCATGTTTTCATAAAGTGAGTGATGCATGGCAATCATTAAAGGAATGTGCAGTCAGCTAGGTAATATTTAACTCAAGAAAGCTGTGTTAGAATTAAGATGTTTTAGTTTTGTTAATAAATTCAGTCATTAGTCTTTAGAAATCAGAACCTTGTCCTGAAGCCAACTCAGGCCAACGTTCAGTTCATGTGAGGGAGGAATTCCATTTTTTTATATAAGGTGTTACTAACTCTGCTATGTTTAGGATGACTGTTTTTTTTTGGCTGAATTGAATGATATTTGGATCAGAGAAAATTATCAATTATTTGCAGAGACAGGTAAGGGGCAGGAGTCATTCAAATTAATAGTTTGAAGTCTTAGTGACGTCCTCCCATTCAGCAAAAGCTGACTAAAAGCAAGAAAACTGCTAGATATTTCTTTCAAAGGACTAGATAGAGAACTTACTGTTGTAATTACATAACAATGATGTTACTATTTCTTGATTAATTGATCAACTTGTAAATTAATTTTTTCCATATCTTCAATAGCTGAAAGAGTTAATAGAGATTATTTTGTTCTATTATTGATTTATGTACTGTACATTCCTGAAAGCTAACTCAGATATTAAGTTTAGTGAAAAGATTCCTTAATACTTAGGAAGCTGAGACAAACCAATATACAGAGAAACCTATAAAAGAATATGAAGACGATAAGAGGTATTGTAAAGAGGTATTGTAAAGAGGTATTGTAAGGTATTGTTAGGCACATGGACGAAAGAAAAATGGGAGGCTATGTCGGAGGAAGGGTTAGATTGATCCTGGAGTAGGTAAAAAGTTGGCATATCATCATGGGCCAAAGAACCTACATTGTGCTATGTTCTATGTTCTAAAGGAAAGATGGCAAAACACTAAACAAAACCAGCAAAAGGTGGTTGGAAGGGATGAGGCAGTTACCAAATGACTGGTTCCCAGAAGGTATGCACCTATCAAAGTTATGGGTTAAGGTTAATAAATTATAAAGAATGATAAGAATTTACTCCCTCTACATCCTGTATGGTGCAAGACATTTACACTTAAGTTGTAGACATTTGAGCTCTGCAAATAGATAAAGTTAAATAGAATGAGTGAGTTAAAGCTTGGCAAATGGAGCCCAATATGGGAAATTGTGAAGTTTGGCATTTCAAACCTTAAGGCAAGCAATAAACTTAATGGAAAAACGATTGCAGATGAGCAAAATGAGTGGATCTAGGTGTTCTGGTGTAGGCAGGTCCAGCAAGCAGGTTGAGTAGCAAATGGCATATTGATCCTTCATTGCAAAATGGCTGGAGCTCAGAAATATGGAAATATAGTTTCAGGAGGGAGAGTCAACATGGCTTTGTGCGTGGTAGGTCATGTTTGACCAATCTGTTGGAGTTTTTCGAGGGGGTTACCAGGAAAGTGGATGAAGGGAAGGCAGTGGATATTGTCTACATGGACTTCAGTAAGGCCTTTGACAAGGTCCCGCATGGGAGGTTAGTTAGGAAAATTCAGTCGCTAGGTATACATGGAGAGGTGGTAAATTGGATTAGACATTGGCTCGATGGAAGAAGCCAGAGAGTGGTGGTAGAGAATTGCTTCTCTGAATGGAGGCCTGTGACTAGTGGTGTGCCACAGGGATCAGTGCTGGGTCTATTGTTATTTGTCATCTATATCAATGATCTGGATGATAATGTGGTAAATTGGATCAGCAAGTTTGCTGATGATTCAAAGATTGGAGGTGTAGTAGACAGTGAGGAAGGTTTTCAGAGCCTGCAGAGGGACTTGGACCAGCTGGAAAAATGGTCTGAAAAATGTCAGATGGAGTTTAATACAGACAAGTGTGAGGTATTGCACGTTGGAAGGACAAACCAACGTAGAACATACAGGGTTAATGGTAAGGCACTGAGGAGTGCAGTGGAACAGAGGGATCTGGGAATACAGATACAAAATTCCCTAAAAGTGTCGTCACAGGTAGATGGGGTCGTAAAGAGAGCTTTTGGTACATTGGCCTTTATTAATCGAAGTATTGAGTATAAGAGCTGGAATGTTATGATGAGGTTGTATAAGGCATTGGTGAGGCCGAATCTGGAGTATTGTGTTCAGCTTTGGTCACCAAATTACAGGAAGCATATAAATAAGGTTGAAAGAGTGCAGAGAAGGTTTACAAGGATGTTGCCGGGACTTGAGAAACTCAGTTACAGAGAAAGGTTGAATAGGTTAGGACTTTATTCCCTGGAGCGTAGAAGAATGAAGGGAGATTTGATAGAGGTGTATAAAATTATGATGGGTATAGATAGAGTGAATGCAAGCAGGCTTTTTCCACTGAGGCAAGGGGAGAAAAAAAACCAGAGGACATGGGTTAAGGGTGAGGGGGGAAAAGTTTAAAGGGAACATTAGGGGGGGCTTCTTCACACAGAGAGTGGTGGGAGTATGGAATGAGCTGCCAGACGAGGTGGTAAATGCGGGTTCTTTTGTAACATTTAAGAATAAATTGGACAGATACATGGATGGGAGGTGTATGGAGGGATATGGTGCGTGTGCAGGTCAGTGGGACTAGGCAGAAAATGGTTCGGCACAGCCAAGAAGGGCGAAAGGGCCTGTTTCTGTGCTGTAGTTTCTATGGTTTCTATGGTTTCTATGGAAGGTGACTAGAATGAGGCTAGGACCATCCAGGGATAAAAGGGAAAAACATGCATGGAGTAGGCGAAGTAGGGGAGGTTCTTAGTGAATACTTTGCTTCAGCATTCATCAGTGAGAGGGACCTTGATAAATGTGAGGATTTTGATGAATGTCACCTTCCATTAAAACAAAACTATATTGACTAAACCTAATCAGACTATGCTTCTCCAAATCCTCACAAATCCCGTCTCTGGGAATCCTCTCCAATAGTTTGCCCACCAATGATTTTAGACTTATGAATCTATAATTCCCAGAATTATCTTTTTTGACTTTTCAGAACAAAGGAATAACATTTGCCACTCTCCAATCTTCTAATACTACTTGCGGCTGGTGAGGTTGCAAAGATTATCACCAACAGCGCAAAAATCTCTTCCCTAGCTTCCCATAGTAACTTGGAGCATATCCCGTCCGGGGACTTATCTATCCTAACATTTTTCAGAAGATCCAGCAATTCATCTTTCTTAACCTCGACATGTTCCAGAACATTAGCCTGTTCTATGCTGATCTTACATTTGCCTTGGTTCCTCTCACTGGTGATTACTGAAGCAAAGTATTTATTAAGGACCTCCGTACCTCCTCTGAATCCAGGCGTATGCTTCCTCTTTTATCCCTGATTGGTCCTACCCTCACTCTAGTTACTCAGTGTAGGTGAAGTCAGACACTTCCTGTTTTTGACTTTCAACCACACTGATGGTTGAACCATTCAGACCCAACACCAACATTCAACCGCCCACCATTTTTCACCTCCCTGCCTGGCCCTGGCTATAGAAATATTATGGTAATTTTTGTCTTATAAATTAGATTGAATCTCTTTATGCTTTGCTAAATGGTAATGAACATGTTTTCTATAATATAACATCCATTGAAATTTCATTCTTTTCTTTGAACCAAGACTCCACAAGACAATGAGCCAAAACAGACTCATTATTATACCTACATTTCAAATCCAATGCAATAGAAATCACTGCTTTAAATATGAACAAATATCAACAGATCTGTTAATGAATGCCGAAGAATGGTAAGGATATTAGTAATGGATTTGCATTTAAAAATTTGATATACAGTTGGCTGTGGTTAGTTTACCAAATTGAAAGCAAATAACCTACATAGAATGATTTTTTTAAACATACTTCACATTCTTTTTATAAGTACTAAGACGTTTAGAATATCATAGTAATAAAGAAAAGCCTTGATGCCAGATGAAGGCATGTATAGTCTGCCCTTACCAGAAAATTTCCAGCTATATATGTCAGCAAGAACAGCGGGAGACAGAAGTAGATCTTTGAGCAACGCATGCAATCATATAATGGTTCTATCCACTCTCCACATAAAATTCGAAACACCATTATAAAGGAATTGTAAAAGCCTCTGAAATTCCATCTTGGTATTCTATTTCCTGCAAATGCCTCCTGTAACATAACATAATATCACATGAAAAAGATTTGATGAGTGAAAAACAGTGAGCATGGACAGGTGAAATATTCATTTTGTTCCATAAAGGTTACATAATAGTCTACTGAATCTACAAATATGAAACTTGAACCTTTGGAAAATAAAAAAAAAGCATTGTTGTTTTCCATTGTATGTTTTGTTAACAACTTTTATTATTATGGGAATTATTCTTGGCAGTACAAGTGGATAGACAACTATCATACTTGCAACTATGTTTTTCATGTTATAGTTGTATTAGCATGATTAAATTGTCTAAACACTCCTTTTACAACAGAATCATAAAGCCAAATAGCACAGAACCATATCATTTGGCTCAACTCATCCACAATGACTAAAATGTCCATCTAACTAAATCGTAGTTTGGCCCATATCCTTGTATTTCTTTCCCATGCATGTATCCATCCAAATAATGTTTTAGCACGGTGTTTTGATCTACCACATCCCCCCTTCCCCCACCATCTCTATGACAGCTTGCTTTGTATTCCCACTATCCTCTGTGGAAAAACTTGTCACTCAAATCTCTTTTAAATATTTTTCCTCTCTACTTGAACCTACGTGCTCTAGTTTTAGACTCTTCTCCCCTTTGGAAAGGATTCTATCTATCTATACTGCATATAATTTTATTGACCACTATAATGTCATTCTACTTCCTGCATTCCATTGAGAACCATCCCAGCCTTTTGCAATATCTCTTTGTAACTAAAGCTCTCCATTCCAGGCAAATCTTGCTGAATCTCTTTTCCACTTTTCATAATCCTACACACCCTTTCTATAATGTGATGACGAGAAATGCATGTACCGTTTGTAGTTTTCCAGGTGTGATCTAACCAATATCTTGAAACAGCTGCAACATGATGTCCAACTTTTACACTCAATACTCCTATCCATGAAGACAAGCAAACTAAACACTTTCTTCATGACCCCATCTACTTAGATGACCCAACATGCATCACATCATATTTGTTTAGATTAAATTTCATATTCTACTGTTCCACCCAACTTTTCAGCTGATCTCTATATGTCCCCCAAACCTTTTCTACCTACAATTACAACAATCTGTTTTGTCAGTTAACTTACTTATCAAGACATTCATATATATGACTAACAACAAAGGTCCCATCACTAACACCCACAGTATGACTGGTTACAAAGTTCCAGTCAGGAAAACAACCTTCCACTAGTACCCTCTGGCTTCAATCACCAAGCCAGTCTTGGATTCTTTTTGACTTCAGGTACCATGTGCCCCAACTTACTGGGCCACCCTAATGCTTAGGGTCTTGTCAGCAGGAAATTTTCAATTGTCTGGATGCATTGCTTATATAGTAAGAGTAAGTTCAAGGTTATAAATGCACCACTTTTTAAAAGAAAAAATACTATAAATGATCTGAAATTACACTCTTGGATTATTAGTGGGATGCTGTTTTGAAAATCCTCTAGGTATAATGAGGTGTCTCTACTTTCAAAATTGTTTGCTTCCTATGGATAACAGAACTAGTATGAATCATTGACATTTGATAATGGTGTGATCATTTTATTTTTTTTCGATAGTTTCTAATTTATTATCAGCTTTTCTACAACCTGATATCCTATTGATGCTCTTTAAGTTAAGACATAAGGAATGCCATGATATCAGAGAGCTCTTGTGAAATTGCATGCAATGACAGAAGAAGTGAACAAAACAAAATGGGGATAAACAGACACAAGGGGATAGAAATTGTCAAGTGTTCTTTGTTGTATATTATTGTATGGGGTTTACATGACATGCTGATGATCATTTTGATTGAGGTCCTAGACCCAGGGTCATTATTGAACCAACGTTACACAATTTTCTTTGCACAAAGTGCAAAGGAGAAGTAGAGAGATGGTGGATGAGTGGTATGGCTGATGAAGAAACATATAGCAGTGATACAGGTAGATCCAATTGGGGCCAAAGAACTGAATTTCAGAGTGAGGTGGGAGTGATTGCCCTTTTCATCAAGGCAGTAATTGAATAATGTTGTATCAAGGATACCTAATAAAATTGGTATAGAGAACTCAAAGGGTGATGTCTTTTGCACCACCATTCCAGTGGTGCAAACCATAACTCATAGAAAAGAAGATGGATATTGTTGTCAGAGGTCAATCATCTCAGCCAAATGACGCCACTGCAAGTGCAATCTCATCCTTTGGGCTTTGAAATTAAAATAAATTCAAATTAAATTAATATAAATATCAGAATCAGATTTAATATCACAGGGATATGTTATGGGATTGATTAACTTTACAGCAGCAATACAATGAAATACATGATAAATAAATATAGAGAAAAAAACTGAGTTACATTAAGTATAGATATGCCTATTAAATAGTTATGTTAAAAGTAATGCAAAAAAACAGAAATAAAAAACATAGTGAGATAGTGTTCAGGGTTCAATGTCCATTTAAAAATCAGATGGCAGAGGGGAAGAAGCTGTTCCTGAATCACTTAATGTGTGCCTTCAGGTTTCTGTACCTCTTTCCCGATGGTAACAATGAGAAGAGGGCATTTCCTGGGTGGTGGGGATCCTTAATGATGGACGCCATCTTCCTAAGGCACTGCTCCTTGAAGATGTTTTGGATACTATGGAGGCTAGTACCCATGATAGAGTGACAAATTTATACAGTAAATCCAAGCTGACTTCATAAGTTAACTTTCTAAGCCCTGATATCAAAGCTCTTCTGACCTGCTCTGAGCTTTACCTCCTCTAACACTTAACTAAGCCCTTCACTAGGTGAATCTATTTAGATGCTTACAATACGGGACATTGTGAGATGTTCACTTGAGGATGCATAACCAGCCCAGCTTAGCAACACACTTCAGGATACACAGAGCAGCAAAACCCACCATTGCATGTTATAAAACTGCATCTTTGTAAAATCTTTAATTAATTTGTAGCACGTAGCAATGAAATAGATATACAATCAGAAACAAATCACCTTGTTCAAAAACATTCAGAAGAATTAAGACTTTGTAATACTGTATACTTACTTTATTTTCATAATCATGCCCAACAAGCTGCATTCCTATTACAGTGAATATATAAATGACTATGATGACGATAAGTGTCAGATTTCCCATCTCCTTCAATGATTTGAATATGATGTTAATTAACGTATTTAGCGTTTTCCAATTCTTTGCCAATTTAAAAACTCTTAGCTGTGTTTAAAAGAAAACAACAAATAAGACACATTCAATTTTTGGAAGAAGTGACAGTTGATAATATTATTTCCTAATTTTATCGATTAAATAAATTCTTCAAGTTGGATGTTTATAACCTTTCCGTGTTCAATGGGGGGGGGAGCATGGGGGGTGGGTCTGCAAAAAGCAATAGACATTTCATCCTTATCTTTCTGTGTTCATAAGAAAAAGTGATATTTCTAAGGATTTTTAGATGTTCTTTATCATAATCTATGTGTTCAAAATGTTATTTTCCTTTTTTTATTGTTAACCTATTGACCATCTCCTGTGTTGGATCCACAGAACTTGCAGGCACAGAAAGCAAATTGGGATGCTATGAGAAACAGATTCTGCTGAAAGTTTGGAAATGATATGTTATTGCAACATGTCCCAAGATACGGCAAAACACTTGGTTTTATAAGTCATCCATGCAGATCATTTTAAAACACAAGTACGGTGAGGTAGCACAAAGGGAAAGCATTAACAAAAATACAGAATATAGTGCTACAGAGTAAGTGCAGTGCAGGTAGATGACAACTGAATTGAATTGAATTGACTTTATTTCTTACATCCTTCACATACACAAGGAGTAAAATTCTTCATGTTACGTCTCCGTCTAAATGTGCAATCATAGTAATTTATAATAAATACAACAGTCAATGTAACATAGAAATACACTCAATCAGCATGAGTTAATCTGTCTGATGGCCTGGTGGAACAAGCTGTCCCAGAGCCTGTAGGTCCTGGTTTTTATGCTGCAGTACCATTTCCCGGATGGTAGCAGCTGGAATAGATTGTGGCTGGGGTGACTCAGAGAGCCCTGTTGGCAGCTGATGGAGTAACATCATTTTAGATTGCTCCTACCCTATTTACTTTATTGTCTCCTACCAGTTTTTTTTTAAACCTTATTATAATACTTTAATACTGCTCTACTATGGCTGGGAAAAGAACAAAAGCTTCTGCTAAAGAAAGAGAAACAGAGGATGAATCCCCAGTCACTTTGGATTCAATCAGTGACTTCCTTAAATGGCAAAAATCAGAATTTTCCGAGGAGTTTCAACAACTTAATGGCAAACTGGATACAATCCAACAAACTTTAACTGAGCATGAAAACCGAATTCAGGAAAATACTGCAAAGCTGGTGACACTTGAAGAGGATCTTGAAGATACATTTAAACTCTGCAAAGAGTTATCCTTATCCAATGAAAAAATGATGAAATAGATTATCAGTCTAGAAAATAGAAATAGGAGAAATAACTTGCGAATTCTGGGCCTTGAAGAATCAATTGAAGGCGCTGACCCTACGAAGTTCTTTGCAAACTGTCTGAAATAGCTATTCCCTGTTCTATTTCCTTCTGAGCCAAAGCTCGATCGAGTATATCGCTCGCTGACTTCGAAGCCATTGTGGTTGGCAGCGAGACCCAGTCGGTCATTCTAAGTTTTCATGAATTTCGTATTAAGGACCTTTTAATTCGCCATACCTGTCAACAAGGAATGATCGATTTCCTTGGTTACAAGGTCAGATTTGTGGAATATTATTCACCTGAAGTTATGGCTGATCGTATGAAATATAAAGAAGTTATGTCAGAACTTTATAATAAAGGATATAAACCATCCTTTCAGTTTCCAGCCCGTCTGAGTAATGTTTTGAAGAACAGATTGTGAAAAAGAATAAAGTCGGTTGAAGACGCAAAGGAGTTTCTGAAAGATGAAGTCTAAAACTGTTATATTTCTTATTTGATCAATTTCTTCCTCTATTAATATGAATTTGAAATAAGGTTTCAATAAGCTTACGTTTTGGCTGTTCATATATTGTCTTTTGCTATTTTTTGATACTTTTTATCATATCCCTTTTTGAGGCTTTATTTTAATACTGTATACCTTTCTTTGAATTTGTTTAAACTGATCCTTTTATGTTTTTGAATACTGAGTTGTTTTTCTTTTTATGTTATGTCTTGGTAGGGACATATTTGACCTTGTAGGATCGGAGTTTCTGTCAACAGGATTTTTTGGGGAGGGAACTAGTTATTAGCTCGCTGACTGTCTATTGGTCAGCTTTCTTGCTTTGGGTGGGGGAGGGATTAGGGCCTATTTCTCTCTGGGAGCTGTGTTGGGTTGATTATAGGATTGCCTGTTTGACTACCTTACCTTACGGTTTGCTTCCTAGTTTTAATAACTTATAGCCAGATCTTTTAATTACATGATGATTTGTATTTAAAATGGTTCGAAATATTAACTTATTTAGTTTGAATGTGAAAAGGCTGAATCACCCCATTAAATGGAACAAAGTGTTTGCTTATATTAAAAAATTAAAAGCACCCATTATTTTCTTACAAGAAATGCACATACGTAGCTATGACAGCTTACTTTTTTTTACTTGGTGGAAGGATATGCAATTCCATTCTTCATTTAATGCAAAATCACATGGAGTTTCGATTTTTGTAGATGATACGGTTTCCTTTGTTCAGCATAAAGTTGTTTCAGATCCTAATGGTCGATTTGTTATTGTATCAGGGAGGTTAGACAGTAAATTGATTGTTTTTGCCAATGTATATGCCCCCAACGTAGACAATCTAGGATTTTTTGAACATCTATTTTCGTTTTTGCCAGATTTGTGTACGTACTCTCTTGTGATGGGAGGAGATTTTAACTGCTGGTTAGATCCAGTATCAGATCGCTCATCTGTCAAACCAGCCACACTTAATAAATCAGCTTTGTTTATCCAATCCTTGCTAACTAAATGTGGTATAGTTGATGCTTGGCGTTTTCTTCATCCAACGGACAGGGGAGTATTCTTTTTTCTCTCATGTCCATCATTCTTATACCAGGATTGATTATTTTTTTATTGACAGACAAATGATTCCATTGGTTCAATCGATCGAATATAAAGAGATTGTTATTTCTGAGCACTCTCCTGTACTTCTATCTCCCTAGTCCTATCCCTATGAGTAGATTTTGGTGATTTAATTTAACTCTGTTATCCGATGAGGACTTCTTAAAATTTATGGAGAATCAAATTACTCTTTTTTTTTGGAAGAAAATATGTTGGAAGAGACGTCTAGTCTTATTATATGGGATACCTTTAAAGCATATATCTGGGGTCAAATTATTTCTTATACTGCAAACATCATTAAAAAAGCTAACAAAGAGAGAAATGAACTAGCTAATTAGTTAAACAACTGGACCATAAATATGCTTTGGTACCCGATCCTGAAACATATAAGAGACGTATTGAAACCAAAACTAAATATGATCTTCTTTTAACGTATCCAATTGAGACCCAGCTTTTAAAAGATAGAAGTCAATTTTATATTCATGGAGATAAAACTGGTAAGCTACTGGCTAATCAATTGAAGCCACTTAAAGCCAAGTGGCAAATTAAAGAAATACGTAAAATTAATGGGGACATGACAACTGACCACTTTGAAATTAATGACATTTTTAGGGAATTTTATTCCAAATTGTATAGTTCTGACTCTGTTAAGGATAATAATGCAATGAATAATTTTTTAGATCTATTAAATATCCCTAATCTTCCGATAGATGATCGTAGGCAATTGGATCAACCCATTTCCCAGGAGGAAATTGCTCACGTTATTCAAGAATTGCATTCTGGGAAATCCCCAGGACCTGATGGACTCTCTGGGGAGTTTTATAAGGCTTTTTCTTCCTTGCTTATACCACACTTATGTTCTACCCTTACAGGTTCCTTTAAGGTAGGAAGATTACCGTAGTCTTTTTACGAAGCTTCCATTTCACTTATTCTCAAAAAGAATAAGAATCCTACTGAATGTTCTTCATATAGACCTATCTCTTTACTCAATTTTGATACTAAAATTTTATCTGAAGTGTTGGCTCGCAGACTTGAATATATTATATCTTCTATAGTTTCGGACGATCAGACGGGATTTATTAAAAATCGATATTCCCATTTTAATATACGGCATTTGTTAAATGTTATGCATTCTCCATCTAAGGAAATATCGGAATGTGTGATATCTTTGGATGCGGAGAAGGCCTTTGACAGAGTTGAATGGAATTATCTATTTACATCCTTAGAAAGATTTAAATTTGGACCTAATTTTATTCATTGGATTAAATTACTTTATTTATCCCCCTCTGCTTGGGTTCTTACTAATCTTCAGAATTCTAAACCCTTTAAACTCCAATGGGGGACTAGACAAGGTTGTCCTTTGAGCTCTCTGCATTTTGATTTGGTATTAGAACCCTTAGCAATTGCTTTTCGAGAGCCTAAAGAGATTACTGGTATTTTAAGGAGAGGTACTACCCATAAAGTGTCTCTCTATGCTGATGACTTATTGCTTTTTATATCTAATGTTACAACCTCTTTACCATTTGTGTTCCACTTACTGACTAATTTTAGTCAGTTCTCAGGATATAAATTAAATTTGCATAACAGTGAACTGTTTCCTTTAAACAATTTAATACTAACTGATATTAACCTTCCTTTTAAAATTTTAAGAAAACAATTTACGTATTTAGGAGTAACAATTACTAAGAATTATAAAGATTTATTTAAGGAAATTTTTTTAACTTTAATGAATTATGATAAAAAGCACTTTCTAATTGGTCGTCTCTCTCTTTATCACTGATTGGCTGAATTAATTCTATTAAAATGAATATCTTACCTAAATTTATATACCTTTTTCAGGCTGTGCCTGTTTTTATTCCTAAATCTTTTTTTGACTCTTTGGATTCAATTCTTTCTTCCTATATATGGAAGAATAAAAAACCTCGTATAAATAAAGCTCACCTTCAAAAAACTAAACAGAATGGAGGCTTTGCCTTACCCAATTTTAGGTTACATTATTGGGCAGTTAATATACAAAATATTACATTCTGGATATATTACATTAACCATGAGAATTGCCCTACATGGGTTTCTTTGGAAGCCAACTCTGTTATGAAATTTTCCATTATCTCTTTACTTGGATCCTCGCTCCCTTTATCTTTAAATAAACTAACTGAAAATGTGGTGGTCAAACATACTTTGAGGATTTGGTTACAGTTTAGAAAACATTTTGGTTAATTGAGATTCTCCTTCTCAAGTCCTATCTTTTCTAATTGTTTTTTTAAACCATCTTTAATTGACTTATCTTTTAAAGAATGGGATAGATTGGGTATTAAATGATTTCAGGATTTGTTTGATGGAGGGACTTATCTTTTAAAGAATGGGATAGATTGGGTATTAAACGATTTCAGGATTTGTTTGATGGAGGGAATCTCTCTTCCTTTGTGCAACTTTCAATGAAATTTAACCTTTCCAACACCCACTTTTTTCTATACTAATAGATTAGAGAATTTTTAAGATCTCAATTGCATACATTTCCTACAAGTCCAGATAAGAATATAATAGATACAATTTTTAATCTGAAACCCTTTGACAACAGTTCAATATCTTACATTTACGGTCTGCTGTTGGGACTGAAAAAGGCCTCTTTAGATAAAATTAAAGGAGACTGGGTAAAGGATTTACAGATTTTCATATCTGAAGAGAGCTGGAAGATTATTTTAAAATTGATTAATTCTTCATCATTATGTGCTTGTTATTCTTTACTACAATTTAAAGTGGTACATAGAGTTCATATGTCTAAAGACAAGCTCTCCTGTTTCTACACAGATATTTCCCTTTACTGTGATAGATGTACTAATGGAGTGGCCAGACTAATTCATATGTGTTGGACATGTCCGAGCCTTGAAAAAGTTTGGAAAGATGTATTTCAAACTTTTTCTATACTTTTCAATGTTAGTTTTAAGCCCAATCCTTTCACTGCCATGTTTGGTATTGTTGAGGATAGTGTAACAAAACTGAAGCCATTTAATTTGCGGGTATTGACCTTTATGTCTCTTATGGCCAGGAGGGCGATCTTGTTCAAGTGGACAGAGGCCGCCCCGCCCCCTCATGTTCAATGGCTATCTGACGTTATGTTGTGCCTTGATCTAGAGAAGATTCGTTGTTCGATTTCTGATTCTAAGCGTGATTTTCTTAAGTTATGGGGACCCTTTCTGAGTTATTTTCATAATCTTTGAACTATTATTAAAATATGGATCTGAGCCATTATTATTATGATATTATATGGTAAGGTATTTCTTTTTTTCCCTTTTTTTTTTAACCAACCAGCTCATTTTGGTAGTGGGGGCAGATTTTTAAAACTAAAATACAGTTATTTTATTTCATTTTATAATTCAATCTTTTTTTTCTACATGATTGATTTGGAATATGGGATACTGTGATCATACTACTGTGATTTAAATGTAATGTAATTCATATTACTTACTTGTATTCTTATGAATTTTGTATTATTTGTATTTATGCAATTTATATAATATCACACAGTAAGGTTCAAATATAATATCCAGAATGATGAATAGTTTGAAAACATCAATTTTCCAATAATCCTTTGTTATTCTAGTGAAGTTCTGTTACAATTCCAGAAGAAGTCCACCTGGGCAAAAACAATTTGGATAGGATCCAGATATTCCATATTTCATTCTGAATTTGATGATTCCTCCAAGGTCTTAATGGGGCAGAAACATTCCGTGAATCAGTAATAAATGCATTTGAAATGGGAAAAGAGTGAAGATTCAAGAATTCCAGTTTTCCAGCCTTTCTGGCTCAACATTGATACAGCGAGCACATATCTGGTAACGTTTCTGAGAGGAATAAAGCACAAAGTAGCAGAGCTCACCTTGCCAACAGCATTTGTTAAACTTTTGTGCCTTCTCAATATACTACCAAGACTTATTCCTCTCAGCTCCCCCCCCCCACCGCACCCACCCATTCACCAAGATAATACAGAATATTATTGGCAAAAGCTGAGGTAAGACTGCAAAAGGATTTTGAAGTCCTATTGTGTAACCTGAAGAAAAAAAACAATCCCAATGTGATTTGACAGCCTTTACAATTGAAGTATTAGCCAGCACCTTCAGGAGGGGAAAGAAAAACTGTGAGGGAGTAAAAAATTGTTTACTGCCATTTTCTGAGTAGTTTGCCAATATCCTAGTTTGCATGTATCCTACCAAATAATGACATTGCCACATTTTACTTAAATCACCAATCTTTACATACCAGGAATACAGCTTTTAAAACTATCTTCTTAAAATGCAGCTTCATAAGATTTGTAATTGTAACAGTACATTTTATAATAGCTAATAAAGTAAAATGTACCTACCATTCTCAGTGATCGTATCATGGAAAGTTTAAGTGTTGGAATATTTACTGTGGAAAGCACCCACTCTAAACAAGTCAGAAGAACAATGATAAAATCAAACGCATTCCATCCATTTCTAAAATAGGGTAGAGGATTTAGTGCTGTCACCTTCAAAATAGCTTCTATTATAAAAATAATTGATAAAACCTAAAAACAAATGAGAAACAGATGTTAATAATCAGTGACAAATCTAGATATAATAGGTGCAATCGTAGTTCAATGAATAAGTAACTTGGAAATACAATTCATGTCAAAAAACCTCCACCTCTGCACTATTTTAATAAAGATTATTAAGAAAGTAATATTATAAATAGTTGTTTTCATAAATCTTTTTGTTCTTGAAACAGAAGTATGTATTTACTGATTTGTACCTTGTTATCTCCAAATCTTCTGTGGACTGAGAGCTCACTGAAAATTAATTAATGTGTTAACAAAGTACAAATAGTGTATGAGAAGTAAGTGACTGAGTTGCTAGACTCTTGAACCTCTCAACCAATTCACACTACTTTGCCCATAAGAGCAATTCACTTTTAAACACTTTGATATTTTTAAAAGCTTACTGTATGACCATAAAATGTTATGCATGGTCGTTAGGTGTGCAAGGATGTTTTACCAACATGATAGGTGATAATGAATTGGCAATAAAGCAGTTCATCCTAAAATTAAACAACTCTGAAGTCTCAAACGTTTATGTTCTTGGAAATATTAGCAATTTCTTCTCTTCAGCCTCTGCTTACTCTCTCTCTCTTAATTACTTCCATCTTTATTTTTCTATTTTTATATCTGCCTCATTTAATCCTTTCCTATGACAGTTCCTCCCACTCTTTATATCTCTCTTTACATCACTCTTTGTATCTGGCAAATCCAGAACGTTATTGATAAAAGATTGGACAATAAGGTGGAGATAATTTTGCAACTAATGAGGACTGCTTCAAAATGCTTTCCTTCAGCAAAATCCATCCTATTACTCATTTTATCATTTTATATTTTCAATCCATTGACAGAAATCTTTTTTATATTTATTAAAGTTATAAACTTAATGTGTAATCCTTTCAGTATAAAATTTGATGATAAATTCACAATATTAAAAATATCAACATTTTAAATCAGAGACACAGCTGTTTGACAATCCTTGTCAAATGCGTGTTAACAGTTGAAGCCAGTAACAATACAAGGTGAAGCTTGTATGAGGTAGTAATACTTAAAAGTGTCATCTTGTCCAGACTTTATAATAAACCTCATGCCTAAAGCTCAAAATCTTTAAAGCAAAACTCTGCAATGGCATTTTGTAAAACATTCCATTTTGCCTCATAATGAAATATGAAATGATATAAAGATAATAAAATGTTAATGGAAATGTTAGTTAATGGGCTGTTTAGTTTTTGCCACCAGTTTTTTACAATTTGTATTTTTCTGCAAAGGTTCTTGTGATACATAGATAGCTAAGCGAGACAAAATCATGTATGACTTAATTTGAACTGTCAGTCTGGCTTGATTTATTGAATTATATTCAAGCTAATACTTGAGTACTTATCAAATTTCCCCTAGCTTTTCTCATCTGAAAAATGGATGGGCGGGGGGAAGGGGAAGGGTTGATGTCGGTAAAAATTAGAATGTGGCAGCTGGCTGGAGTGGTGGGGTGTGGACTTATTGGGAATAGACGATTTTCACACATCTGGCAGCTAACACTATTTTCAGCATGCTCATGTAAAGCAGACTGGAGATGACATGCACTTACATATTGAGTCCTATCCTATTCTAAAAACTTGTCTGCAGGTGCAAGTAGCTTGATCATACAGCATATGCACGCCAACTATTTAGTAAAAAAGCACTCCGTAAATGGACTGCTGCTGACTATCTTAAAAGAGACCACAATTATCTTGGGGAATGTTTCAGTGTCAGGAGGAACTTCTTTTGAGTTTCATATCCTGGATCCATAAAAATGAGTGCAGAGTGCAGAGCTTGTATGTTCCTGTCAGGATTAAAGGCAAAGTGAATAGGAATAAGGAACCTTGGTTCTCAAGAGATATTGCAACTCAGGATAAAGAAGAAGAGAGAGTTGTATGACATGTATAGGAAACGGAGTAAATAAGGTGCTTGAGGAGTATAAAAAGTGCAAGAAAATACTTAAGAAGGAAATCAGGAGGGCTAAAAGAAGACATGAGGTTGCCTTAGCAGTCAAAGTGAAGGATAATCCAAAGAGCTTTTACAGGTATATTAAGAGTAAAAGGATTGTAAGGGATAAAATTGGTCCTCTTGAAGATCAGAGTGGTCGGCTATGTGCGCAACCAAAGGAAATGGGGGAGATCTTAAGTAGGTTTTTTGCATCTGTATTTACTAAGGAAGCTGGCATGAAGTCTATGGAATTAAGGGAAACAAGTAGTGAGATCATGGAAACTGTACAGATTAAAAAGGAGGTGCTTGCTGTCTTGAGGAAAATTAAAGTGGATAAATCCCCAGGACCTGACAGGGTATTCCCTCGGACCTTGAAGGAGACTAGTGCTGAAATTGCAGGGACCCTGGCAGAAATATTTAAAATGTTGGTGTCTACGGATGAGGTGCTGGAGGATTGGAGAATGGCTCATGTTGTTCTGTTGTTTAAAAAAGGATCAAAAAGTAATCCGGGAAATTATAGGCCGGTAAGTTTGACGTCGGTAGTGGGTAAGTTATTGGAGGGAGTACTAAGAGACAGAATCTACAAGCATTTGGATTGACAGGGACTTATTAGGGAGAGTCAACATGGCTTTGTGAGTGGTAGGTCATGTTTGACCAATCTATTGGAGTTTTTCGAGGAGGCTACCAGGAAAGTGGATGAAGGGGAGGCAGTGGATGTTGTCTACATGGACTTCAGTAAGGCCTTTGACAAGGTCCCGCATGGGAGGTTAGTTAGGAAAATTCAGCCGCTAGGTATACATGGAGAGGTGGTAAATTGGATTAGACATTGGCTCGATGGAAGAAGCCAAAGAGTGGTAGTAGAGGATTGCTTCTCAGAGTGGAGGCCTGTGACTAGTGGTGTGCCACAGGAATCAGTGCTGGGTCCATTGTTATTTGTCATCTATATCAATGATCTGGATGATAATGTGGTAAATTGGATCAGCAAATTTGCTGATGATACAAAGATTGGAGGTGTACTGGACAGTGAGGAAGGTTTTCAAAGCTTGCAGAGGGATTTGGACCAGCTGGAAAAATGCGCTGAAAAATGGCAAATGTAGTTTAATACAGACAAGTGTGAGGTATTGCACTTTGGAAGGACAAACCAAGGTAGAACATACAGGGTAAATGGTAAGGCACTGAGGAGTGCAGTAGAACAGAGGGATCTGGGAATACAGGTACAAAGTTCCCTAAAAGTGGCGTCACAGGTAGATAGGGTCGTAAAGAGAGCTTTTGGTACATTGGCCTTTATTAATCAAAGTATTGAGTATAAGAGCTGGAATGTTATGATGAGGTTGTATAAGGCATTGGTGAAGCCGAATCTGGAGTATTGTGTTCAGTTTTGGTCACCAAATTACAGGAAAGATATAAATAAGGTTGAAAGAGTGCAGAGAAGGTTTACAAGGATGTTGCCAGGACTTGAGAAACTCAGTTACAGAGAAAGGTTGAATAGGTTAGGACTTTATTCCCTGGAGCATAGAAGAACGAGGGGAGATTTGATAGAGGTATATAAAATTATGATGGGTATAGATAGAGTGAATGCAAGCAGGCTTTTTCCACTGAGGCAAGGGGAAAAAAAAACCAGAGGACATGGGTTAAGGGTGAAGGGGGAAAAGTTTAAAGGGAACATTGGGGAGGGCTTCTTCACACAGAGAGTGGTGGGAGTGTGGAATGAGCTGCCAGACGAGGTGGTAAATGTGGGTTCTTTTTTAACATTTAAGAATAAATTGGATAGATACATGGATGGGAGGTGTATGGAGGGATATGGTCCGCGTGCAAGTCAGTGGGACTAGGCAGAAAATGGTTCGGCACAGCCAAGAAGGGCCAAAAGGCCTGTTTCTGTGCTGTAGTTTTTCTATGGTTTCTAAATAGTGTCCACTGTTGGTCAATTGGTAGCCCTCTCCTGCTCCACAGCTGGCCTCCTCAGCTAGCTGCTCATTCTGGGTTTGTTTACAATGGGGTCACTGATATTCGCACTATATAGGGGTTGATGACTGTCTATCCATAAAGTAGGGGTGGAAGGCTGTAATGCTGGCTGGAGGTCTGTGACCAGTGATGTTCTGTAAGGATCAATGTTGGAACTTCTGTTTTTTGTGATATAGCTCAATGACAAGGATGAAAATGTAGATAGGCGGAATAGCAAGTTTGCAGATGACACCAAAAGTGGTGGAGTTGTGGACTGTCTGAAGGGCTAGCAAAGCATACTGCTGGATATAGATCAGTTACAAACAAGCACAGAGAAGTGGCAGATGAAGTTTAATCTCAGTGTTGTACTTTGGGAGGCCAAATGAAAGGAGAAAGTACAGTAACCTGTTAATGCTAGGCTATTTAACAGCATTGAAGTACGGAGGGATCATGGAGTCCAGGTCCATAGTTCACTGAGAGAGGATACACAAGTAGATGAGATGGTATATAAGTATATGGTCTTCATTTTTTGGGGTGTTGAGTATAAAGGAAGGGAAATCATGCTGCAGCAATATAAAACTTCTGTCAGACTGCACTTGGAGTATTGTGCCCAGATCTGCAAGGATGTGCAGGCCGTGGAAAGGATAGAGAAGATGTTGTCAAATTAGAGGGTGTGAGCTATAAGAAGGGTCATTCTCCTACAGTATCAGAGACCGAGGGGAGACGAAAAAAAGGTTTTTAACATTCTGAGAGGCATGGATAGAGTAGACAGCCTGAATCTTTTTTCAGGGGGTAGAAATTTCAAACACCAGGTATACTTCAAAGGTTGTGGGGGGGGGGGCACGGGGAGCAGTGTAAAGGCAATGTGAGGGGCAGTTTTTTAGACAGAGAGTGATAGGTGCCTGGAATGGGTTACTAAGGATAACAGTGGAATCAGGCAGTTTGGCAGAATTTAAGAGGCTTTTAGTTAGACAAGTAGATATGAAGGGAATGGGGAAATTTGGGTAATACACAGGAACGGGACACCTGACATCAAAATCAGTACAACATTGTGGCCCAAGTGGCCTGTCTAGTGCTGTACTGTTTTATGTTCTCGATGCCTTTATCTAGGGGTCAGCTTGACAAGATGATGCTGGCAAGGCCTCTATCCTTGCAGCTTAAGGTGAAATAAAGCTAAAAAAAAAAGCAGGGTTTTAATACAGGAACTGAGAAGAGTACTGTGTTTACAAATATAAAACAGTTCTTATTTTGGCAAAGTAGTGTAAATTTTCTACTAAGAATTACTGGTGGGCCCTCCAAATTGCCTACATCTCAGCAGCTGCTGTTGTATAGATGGTGCAAGGCCAGGGAAAATCATCGGAAGAAATTTAGTGCAGCTACTATGTCCGTCCTTTAGGAGGAGTACATTTGAAAGAAAATCACACTTCTATATTCTTCAATGATTCAAGTCCCAATTTTGACCTGGACCTCCAAGGTGGGGTTTATGTCTGTCTGTCAGAGAGTGGGTTTAACACATCTATTTTCCTACCTACTATTTATTAAATCTCCATGACACTGTATGATGCAGTATTTCCGGAGCAGGAAGTCTTGACAAACTTATGACAGTAGCTATACCTAAGAGCATCATTTGGTCCCGGTTTCTGATTATCTGGGTGCTGGTTTAGTTTCTGTCATTCTTGCAGACATCCAAGAGAGCAGGACAATGCTGAAAGAATGCAGACATTCTGGCTTTTATTGAATACTTTGATTATATTACATTTATTGTGCTTATCTTTATGCAATACTTACCGTGTTCCCACTTTCTAGTGATTGAGTATATGGTGCCTGATGGTAATCTATTGACAGCAATAGAGTATTTATTAGGATGCAGATAGTAATCACCCCTTCAAAAATTGGGTGTGATACAACCATTATTAGATATTCCTGCAGTCTTAGGAATCCTGGACAACAGGTCCAAGAACAGAACATTCGCCTCAGTCTTTTTTTCAAGGAGTTACATTTTGAATTCCTTTGGTTTTCAGTTTCTTCCTCTTCACCTGCAGAAAATGCATACAATATTAGAAAATGTCATTTCAGAATGTATCAAATTATAAGCTTGGAACAGATATTCCCAAGCTATAAGAAACAATTAGTCATGTACATTCATTCCCAAATACCTGTTGCAGGATAGTAACAGCAGTACATCTAAAGTCATGGTACTGAAAGCAAAGAGATTTGTCTGCAAATATTTGTCTTTGCAGTGATTTTAACAAAGCAGAGGATGACACACAATATCTTTTGCACTCCCTCTTGAGAAATGTACATTACATCATCAGCAGAGAGGCACTTTATCAAATTAGACTTTTCTGATATCTACACTGATAAATTTAGGTGAAAAAAGCAATGCTACATGACATTTAACACACACAAAGGGTTGTACTCATATATGAAGCTACTATGTGGAGAAGATCAACACTATAGCTGACCTATAACTCAGAATCAGTTGTTAACTTGTTCTGCTAATGTCCAGCGTTCACGTAAATTAAGGAAACAATATACAGATGAGAAAAGGCAAATTAATAGGTATTGCATAATTTCAATGCAGCATCTTAATTCAAAGTATTGTAAACTACTTTGCTTGATAAAAGGTCATAGATATGTCTATTTTTCCCACACTATTGCTGACTGATTTGCTGAGGAGTTCGAGCTTTATTCTGTCCTTATTTCAAATTTCGATCGTAGCACAGGTAATCCCGATTGCAAAAAAAAATTACTTCTTTCAGCCAATCACCTTTTAAGGATTGTGATAAATTGCACTCTGGGCTGAAGAACATGCAATGAAAACCCCGGAAGCAGTCTGTGAGAAGCCCTTGAATACACCACAAATATCCATGTGTACAGAATGCTACGCTCAGCAATGGATGCTTTTCACGGTTTAGAATCCCCTAAGAGCAGAAGTGCATAGATTAACATGACATGTCTGAGGTATAGGCTTGAGTTAGAGAAAAATCAAGTCAGCTGCAAAAGCAGTTATGAGTAAAAAGACAACCCTATTTACTGTTTTAATAGTAGTCCAGCCCTCAGTTGATTGCATTGAAAATTTCAGTAGCTGTAACAAATTGTAGGAGCCCTTCTGTTCACACATCGAATGGAAATGTTTTGATGAGTGAATAACATTGCTGATGTAAAGGATGACAATAAACTTGACATGACGTCTTAAGAGGAGTGCAAAAGCTATTGTATGGTTTCCACTGCTCTGTTAAAATCACTACACAGACAGATCTTTGCCATGACTATGGATGATCTTCAAGGAATCAGTGCAGTTGTAATCCTGCAATAGGTATTTTGGAATAAAAGTACAGTTAATAATTGTTTCTTGTAGCTCAGGAGTATCCATTCCATGCTTGTAATTTTCTACATTTTCCAACTGTGCTAAATTGAAGTATCTTTGTAGCTTTCCTATTACTTCCTCAAGTGGGGTATCAATCATCCATTGGGATTGATGTGCTTGCCAATGCTGCATTGGTACCTGCCATCATTAGTACTAACAGGAAGCCTTCTTGCTTATGTCTGTGACATTTATCCTTTACATCAGCAATGTTATTCACTCATCAAAACATTTCCATTCGATGTGTGAACAGAAGGGCTCCCACAATTTGTTACAGTAAATAGGGTTGTCTTTTTACTCATAACTACTTTTGCAGCTGCCTATACCTCGGACATGTCATGTTAATCTGTGCACTTCATGGACTGACTGTGGCCTTTCTGTTAAGAAGTCCAGGATCCAGTTGCAGAGGGAGGTGTTGAGGCCCAGCAAGGACAGTTTCCCCACCAGTTTCTGGGGTAAACTCCTAACCGAAGTCCTAAAGAGCAACATAAATCCCACAGTTGTTCAAGTGGGGCTAGTGTATCATCACTCTGAGCACAATCAAGATGTGAAATCACTCAGTGGACAATACTGCAATAATACCTGGTAAATCTGTGAGTTCAAAACAAGTAACACGAGTGCCAGTATAAAAATTACAGAGTGAATAGAAACCTGTGACTTGGTTAAATAGGTAAAAGTTGTAAACATTTTAAATCAGCTTGTATTTTCTATTTTGAAAACAAGGAAGCCATGCGATATATGTAATATTGCTTGTTCTGATAAGTCCCTTCAAAGATTGCTTCATGTGGCAGAGTGCTTCGTTGATTCACAAAAACATAGAAACATAGAAAACCTACTGCACAATACAGGCCCTTCGGCCCACAAAGCTGTGCTGAACATGTCCTTACCTGAGAAATTACCTAGGGTTACCCGTAGCCCTCTATTTTTCTGAGCTCCATGTACCTGTCCAGGAGTCCCTTAAAAGACCCTATTGTATCCGCCTGCACCACCGTTGCTGGCAGCCGATTGCATGCACTCACCTCCCTCTGCTTAAAAAACTTACCCCTGACATCTCCTCTGTACCTACTTCCAAGCACCTTAAAACTGTGCCCTCTCATGCTAGCCACTTCAGCCCTGGGAAAAAGCCTCCAACTATCTACACAATCAATGCCTCTCATCATCTTATACACCTCTATCAGGTCACCTCTCATCCTTCGCTGCTCCAAGGAGAAAAGGCTAAGTTCACTCAACCTATTCTCATAAGGCATGCTCCCAAATCCAGGCAACACTCTTGTAAATCTCCTCTGCACCCTTTCTATGTTTTCCACATCATTCCTTTAAATTAATTTTGTCTTCCATGGGCATTGAGGGCAAGGCCAGCATTATACAGAACCCAACTACTCAAGAGGAGGTATCTACATTGTTTTCAGTGAAAATACTCCACAAGTGCTTTTGGGTGGGATAGTTCCAGGACCTGGAATGATGAGGGACTGATGATATAGTTCCAAGTCAGGATAATACATGGGGGGGGGGTGGATTTTTCAGGTGGTGTATTTCAATTTGTCTGTTGTACTTGCCCTTCATGGTGGAGGAGGTTGTGGTTTTGGAAAATGCAGCTGGAGTAAACTAGATGAATAACCATGGTACATTTTGTATCAATGTTGCAACTGATGTACACGTCCAGATAAATAGAAAATATTCCATCACACCTTTGATCTGTGCCTTGTAGACAGTAGACAAACCTGGAGGTATTATTTGTCCCTGTGCATGTCTTGAACTTGCTCTTACAGCCACAGTATTCATGTGGCTGGTCTTATTTAATTCCTGCTCATTGGTAACACCCTTAGACTGTGAGGGACTCAGTGATGGTAACATCATTGATTGTCAAAGGCAAGTGGCCAGATTCTCTCCTGCTGGCAATGTCACTGACGATACTTTTGTGCCATGGATATTTCTTGCTACTCATTACCCTATGCCAGAATATTGTCTAGGTCTTATTGCATGCAAGTAGGAATGCTTCATTGCCAATTGTTCAGTAATAAGCAAATATCCCCTTTTTTGACTTTATCATGGAAGAAAGATCATTGATGAAGTAGCCGAGGATGTTAGGCCTATGACACTCTCCTAAGGAACTCCTGCAGTGAAGTCCAGGAATGACTAATTTCCAACAACCATAACCATCTTTCTGTAGTCTGACTCCAATACAATCAACCATGTGTGGTCTGACTCCAATCACATGCTATACATCACTGAATCTAGAACACAACAGAAGCAGTCTGTTTTGAAGCATTGACTAAACTATGCACACTTTGGTCTACCTATGTTTTAAATATGTCAATCAGCCACTCAGCATGGGACTGACCCAATGAACATATGTAATTTTATGTACTACATTTGCAATACTTTACTTTTGCATAGCATTTGGTTCAGCTATCAGAGGCACGAATGATTTGGCAAAGAGCTTTGTCAACATCAAGTTTAACTTTCCTTCACATTGGTCCATGATATATTTCAGTGCAGTGTTCTCCAAGGAAGCTAGGAAATAGATTCATGGGACAGCATAAATATTGAACAATCAAACTGTATTTCAATAAATTACTTTTAGGCTGAGGAGTATCTGACCGTATTTCCCATTTGAGAAGGGTGGGCATAGACATAGTCAAATTTATGCAAGTATGAACATCTTTCATCTGTCTATCAGCAGTGCAGAGGTGACCTATAAAAGTAGTTTTGTTTAAGAAGACATTCTTAACAACAAATGATCCTTGTATGAGAATGAAAGTTCTGCTCTAATATGATAGCAGCTTTCTTTCCCATTTCCTTTTCAAACAAAAACTGACTTGTGCAAAAATAAAGGGGATTAGGATGAGAATAGCAATTGTAGGCCTATCAGTTTAACTTCACTTCTGGAAAAGCTGTTAGAAATATTGATTAAATGAAGGATTGTTTGCCACCTGGTTGAACAAAGGATCAACTAAGGCAAGCCAGCATAGGTTTGTTAAGATAAACTTGTACTCAATGAATCTGACAGATCTTTACTTACTGAGATAACTGATAGAATTGATGAAGGTAATGTAGTTGACATGATGGACAAGGACTTTGGAAGGTGTTTGATATGATGCCGCTTGACAGGCTATCAGTGAATTTGAAGTGCACGACATACAATAAGTGGGATATTGCCTATGTGGATACAAAGCTGTCTAAAGCATCAGAGTGTCATGGTCTGGTCCGTGAAGTCCACATTCCAGTTCACAGTCCGGTCCATCGACCCTTGCTCCAGGTTTTCCTGTCTACCCTGTTTCTGTCCCTGTTGAGCACTAACTGAGGCAGCTGATTCTGGTTGGGGTTGGCTGCATAAATACCTCCAGAGACCAGGGTGTGGCTGCTGGATTGTTCTTGTCCTTGCTCCTGGTATCCTGTTATCCTATTATCCTATTATCCTAGTATCCTAGTTCTGTCCCTAGTACTTCAGTGTCTGTGTTTAGCACTTGGGTCTGTTTCCAGCCACCTCCATATGACAGAACAATTCAGCCAACCATGGACCCAGCGACACAGACACTGTTGTTTTCCTCTTGCCACCCGGGGTTCCCTTCTGTTAAATACCCTCCCACCGGCCTGGGTCATCCATAGTCTGGATATCCTGTTTGGGTGCCAGGAGGCTCCCGTGGGGGTGGGAGGGTTACTGTCATGGTCTGGTCCATGAAGTCCGCATTCCGGTTTACGGTCTGGTCCATTGGCCCTTGCTCCAGGTTTTCCTGTCTACCCTCTTTCTGTCCCTGTTGAGCACTAACTGAGGCAGCTGATTCTGGTTGGTGTTGGCTGCATAAATACCTCCAGAGACCAGGGCGTGGCTGCTGGATTGTTCTTGTCCTACTCCTTGTATCCTTTCCCCTGCCTTCTGTTTCCTTGCCTGAAGCCCTGCCTTGTCTTGCCAGTAACTCTCGCCTCGCCTGAAGTTCTTGTCTCGCCTTGCATTGCCTGAAGCCTTGCCTTGTCTTGCTGGTAACTCTTGCCTTGCCTGAAGTCTTGTCTTGGAGTCACCCTGTATCTATGTCTCTTCCTGTCCCTTGCCTCTGTTGGGTGGAGATCCGTGCCCTGCCCAGGAGGAGTTGCAAGATCTCAAGTCTCTAGTCAAGCCTCGCCTCAAGTCTCTAGCCAAGCCTTGCCCCAAGCTGTGCTTCAAGACCCCAAGCCTCGAGCCTCGCACCAAGCCGAGCTTCAAGACCCCAAGCCTCGAGCCTCGCCCCAAGCCGAGCTTCAAGACCCCAAGCTTCAAGGCCCCTAGCCTCGTCCTGCCAGCCAAGTCTTGTCCTTGCCTAGTTCTGGGGTCCGAGCCAGAGGCAAGACCCAGGTATTGGGTTCTTGTCCAGTCTCTGCCTTGGAGTCCAAGCCTGGGCTCCTAGCTATTTTGTCCAGTCCTGTTCCGGGTTCCTGGTTTTTGGGTCCATGTCCTTGCCCTCACCCTGTATCCTAGTCCTGTTCCTAGCACTTCAGTGTCTTGGGTCCGTTCCCAGCCACCTCCATATGACACAGAACCAGCATCAGGTTTATTATCACTGGCATGCGACGTGAAATTTGTTAACTTAGCAGCAGCAGTTCAATGCAATACCTAATCTAACAGAGACAAAAAAAAGGAATAATAAATAAAATAAAACAATAAATAAGCAAGTAAATCAAGTATGTATATTGAATAGATTATTAAAAATGTGCAAAAACAGAAATACTGTATATTTTAAAAGTGAGAGAGTGTCCAAAGCTTCAAAGTCCATTCAGAAATTGGATGGCAGAGGGGAAGAAGCTGTTCCTGAATCATTGAGTGTGTACCTTCAGGCTTCTGTATCTCCTACCTGATGGTAACAGTGAGAAAAGGGCATGCCCTGGGTGCTGGAAGTCCTTTATAATGGATGCTGCCTTTCCAAGACACCGCTCCCTAAAGATGTCCTGGGTACATTGTAGGCTAGTGCCCAAGATGGAGCTGACTAGATTTACAGCCTTCCGCAACTTCATTCAGTCCTGTGCAGTAGCCCCTCCATACCAGACAGTAATGCAGCCTGTCACAATGCTCTCCACAGTACAACTATAAAAATTTTAGAGTGTTATTTGTTGACATGCCAAATCTCTTCAAACACCCAGTAAAGTATAGCCGCTGTCTGCGGAGGGTTGTGACCAAATTATGATTTTTGGATGGGAGAAAACTGAACAATGGCATTCTGTAGGGTTTAGTATTAGGGCCAGTGATTTTCTTTCTTACCTACAGTACTGTGCAAAAGTCTGAGGCAGATATATATATATATATAGCTTGTGTTCCTAAGACTTTTGCACAGTACTGTATTTGTCAATGTGGAGCAGAGAGTGTGTTTGTAAATCTTGCAGGAGCAAAGGATGTCAGGAATGGCAAGGATCAAGCACACCTGAGGGATGTGGTACAGGTGTTAGAGAAGGATTGCTGGGGTGGGGTTGGCGCAGGTGCAGACACACCCAGCCCTGAGACACCAGACAACATCATTTACTTCCAAACAATTAATTTATTGATCATTACAGAATGTCTCTCAGCTGCTTTACACTCCTTTCCCTTTTCCCAAGCATGATTCCCCCCTCCCTGCTCCCTTCCCACTCTCAGTCCATAATTAGGACCCATATCAGAATCAGTTTTATCATCACTCACGTGTCATGAAATTTGTTTATTTTTTGCAGCAGCTGTGCAGTGGAATACATAAAATTATGGCAGTACTGTGCAAAAGACTTAAAGCACCCTAGCTATATATATATATATGTGCCTAAGACTTTTGTATATTTGTGCCTTAGACTGGAATTCAAACTACAGTTTTTAAATTTGCAGTGTCACAGAACAGAAGTTGAAGAGGATAATGATACATCAGAGCAGGATTCAAACAGATTGGAAGAATAGACAGAAGCTTGGAAAATAAAGTTTAATTTAAGGAAAAGTGAAGTCTTGCATTTTGCTTGGAAGAATGAGGAGGCAATATAGAATAAAGGGTCAGAGGAGCTGAGCACTTGGGGATATCTGTGCACAAACCATTGATAGTGGTGGCGTAAGTTGTAAAAAGGCATAGAAAATAATAGACAATAGACAATAGGTGCAGGAGTAGGCCATTCGACCCTTCAAGCTAGCACGGCCATTCACTGTGATCATGATTGATCATCCACAATCAGTACCCCGTTCCTGCCTTCTCCTCATATCCCTTGACTCTGCTATCATTAAGAGTTCTATCTAACTCTTCTTGGAAGAATCCAGAGAATTGGCCTCCACTGCCTTCTGAGGCAGAGCATTCCACAGATCCACAACTCTCTGGGTGAAAAAGTTTTCCCTCAACTCCGTTCTAAATGGCCTACTCCTTATTCTTAAACTGTGGCCTCTGGTTCTGGACTCCCCCAACATCAGGAACATGTTTCCTGCCTCGAGCGTGTCCAACCCCTTAATAATCTTATATGTTTCAATCAGATCCCCTCTCATCCTTCTAAATTCCAGTGTATACAAGCCCATTTGCTCCAATCTTTCAACATATGACAGTCCTGCCATCCTGGGAATTAACCTCATGAACAAACGCTGCACTCCCTCAATAGCAAGAACGTCCTTCCTCAAATTTGGAGACCAAAACTGCACATAATACTCCAGGTGTGGCCTCACCAGGGCCCTGTACAACTGCAGAAGGACCTCTTTGCTCCTATACTCAACTCTCCTTGTTAGGAAGGCCAACATGCCATTAGATTTATTGTTTATGGATTTTAACAATAAAAAAAGTATTAAAGTACAGAGGTTATGCTAGAATTTTGTGTTCCATTTGCAGTTACCATATTATAGAAGGGATGTGAAGGTATTAGAGACAATCCTGAAAAAAAAAGAAAATGGATGAGGGATTACATTTACAAGGATATATTAGAGAGAATGAAACTGTTTTCTTTAGAGAGAAAAAGGCTGAGATGACGTTTGATAGAAGTATGTAAAATTATGAAGGGTCTGGACAGAGTGGATAGTGAGAGGCTATTTGTTGGAGGGGTCAAGCACTAGTAGTCACAGATATAAAATTAAAGAAAGAGAATCAAGGTTGATTGAGGTAAGACTTTTGAATGCATAGTGTTTGGTATCTGAAATTCTTTGTGTGCGTGGTGTAGATAGACTCCTTTGTGGTTTTCAAACAGGAATTGGGTAAGTGTATGAAATAGTTGCAAAGTAACAGATGAAGGTCCAGTGTGTAGAAGTGGAGAGTTGCTTTGGTAGAGAGCTTGTGTGAATATGACAGGCTGAAAGTCTTTTATGTCAGGGGTCCCCAACCTTTTTTGCACTGCGGACCGGTTTAATATTAACAATATTCTTGCGGACTGGCTGACCCGGGGGAGGAGTTGGGGGTAGGGTTGCCAACGGACAAGAGTAGCAGTTAAATACATTGTGTTTACCCAAGAAAGACTACAATGACCATGAAGCCTTGCGCAGGCACCAGCGTGCATGTGTGACCTGCGCATGCGTGTACCTGCCGATTTTTTACCCCTGCAAATCGTTTTTGGCGATTCTGTTCGGGGGGGGGCTGTGATGTTAATCACGACCGGAATATAGGTGATAAGTGGCTAATACGCTCAATTTTGTTTCTAAAAGGGTTTCTCTAACGAATTTAATATTAAACACACAGCGCATATCTTCCTCACATGAATATAGTGATAAGTCAGATTATCAGGGGAGCTTGAAGTATGTGTTGAACGAACTTCCAGTAGAAGTGATAGAGGCAGGTTTGATATTATCATTTCAAGAAAAATTGGATAGGTATATGGACAGGACAGGAAAGGAATGGAGGGTTATGGGCTGAGTGCAGGTCGGTGGGACTAGGTAAGAGTAGCGTTCAGCATGGACTAGAAGGTCCGAGATGACCTGTTTCCGTGCTGCAATTGTTATATGTTTATATAAGTCACTTATAAGTCAATAGCATCATTACATTTTAAGTAACATTTGGATATTAACCACACAGTACATATTTTCCCCGTATGAACATATAAAATCATTGCAACACACCAATATCGCTGAATCAGTGGGAGCCCTGGCTGTTTCCCTGCAACAAGACGGTCCTATCGAGGGGTGACGGGAGACAGTGATACTCGAAGGGGGTTCCTTATGTCCAGTCTATTCTGCAATTTAGTTTTCGTTGCATACATTGCAGAAAACTCTGCTTCGCAGAAAAGGTTGGAAATGGAAGCAACGTTTTCAGTGCTTCCGTGGCTATCTCAGGATATTTAGCCTTGACTTTGATCCGGAATGCTGGCAGAGATGTTATGTCAAACATACTTTTCAGCCCGCCGTCATTTGCAAGCTTGAGGAGTGGATCTCCTTCCCGCCCTCACATGGATGACATGTGGGTAATGACCTCACATACGTAATGACCTCGCGTACGTTCATGCACAACAGTGGGCGTGACAGGGAATGATGAAAGGTTTCCTTGCGGTCCGGTAGAACATGCTTTGTGGCCCGGTGGTTGGGGACCGCTGTTTTATGTGAACCGAAATTTCTAAGCTGGCACAATAGGTTTAGAATTTGTGTTCATTATTGATTGTTAGTCCAAAACTCCGGATTTCTAATCCTGCAGTATTGCCTCTGCACAAATATATTGATGTTACTTGCCTTTTACTATACTTAATCAGTCTATTTTTGCTCTCATGATGACATACAGTATCTGTTAATGTAAGAATCCATTGATTTGTTATACAAGAAATGTCAGAAAGTTTGTAAAGTTCATCAAATTGGAGATTTTATATTCCTCAAGGATCAACTTTCATCACTGTATACATCTACATATATTTGGAATTTGCTATGTGTGTTGGTGCTACATGCAATAAAACCAACAACGTTCAATAATAGAGAATAACAGATTATATCAAAATAAAATTAGCACAGACATGGAATAAAATGTGCATAAATACATAAATACCAGTATATATTTACAACGTAAACAACATTATAAGAAGTGGTTTAAACTGTTTACAGTGCAGTGTAGGGACTGTGGCAACAGAGTGTGTGGTGGTGGGGGCTAACTAGAATGGTTGATCAGATTAACTGCCTGGGGGAAGAAACTCCTGTGAGAGTCATCACAGAATAAATCTCCTTTAGCATCAACATTTAAGAAATGTAGCCTTCTTTTCAGTTTGCAGATTTAGGCAAGGCTACATTTATTACATACCGAGAGCTGACTGTTAATTAATTGTTTAGGTCATTCTCCAGACCTTATTGGGAACTACCCAGACCCTTGAAGGTTTAACATCACGTTTAGATTAGAATCTATTCTCTGACATCTTTTGATAGTCAAGTTTTTAGGCCTTGCATCGAACTGAATGTCAAGACTCACTATGCTGGAATATTGGTTGGCTAGTGTGGTACCATACCTGTAGGCCGGCTCTAATTTCATAAATTCAAATATATGTTCATCTCAATAATACCCTGGATATTTGCGAAGATATTTAACAACTAGTTGTTACTTTGATTTATGATTAAGCAGTCCTCTTTGGACGTTGGAGCTGGCACTGATTTTGGAGTGAAATGTTGGCACACCAAGTGGCTGTTGTGTAAACCAGAAATACTACCTGCACTTTGACAAATGAAGTCTCATATTTCAATACTCCAGTTAGCTATGGAGAAAAATGATTGACAAACTTCATGATCAATACAATATAAAGCTCTTGCCTCAAATGTTAATTTGTGTTTAGCATTTGGAATGAGATGTGGGAAAATGTGGAAAGTACTTCTATGCTTAGCTGCACATATATTGAAATGGCAATATTAATTTAAAAAAAACAATTGATTCGCAAGTATACCAAAGTGAACTCACCGAACTGTGAAAGTTGTGTTGTTTGAGACAAGGCAGAATCCACTGAGAAACCTCGAACCAGTTTTTGTCCACATTTGCGAAAATGATCTTTTGGATTTCGATTACTACATTTTCTATTCTTATGAAAGAATAATTTAACAAGTGTGATTAAGGTTATAAAAAGAAAGAAGAATACTTCTTGATATTAAGCAGTAATAACAATGTCATGTAGAACCAACATCAAAGAGGGAGAATCAATGGTTACTAATTTTTATTTAAAAGGTTCCCTGTGTTCCACAAACCAGAAGCATACATCATAATTTAGATGAATTGCCCTCCTGTGACACTGACTTCTTGATATTAAGCAATAATAATAATGCAGAGTAGAACCAGCCTTACAGTGGGCAAATCAAGGGTTACTAATTTTTATTTAAAAAGTTCCTTGTGTTCCATAAGCCAGAAGTATACAGCATAATTTAGATGAATTGCCTCCCCATGACAATGTGTAGCTCTGGTTTTTAAATCTTTATACTGAGAATGATGATCGAACTTATTTGTACTGTATGTTGTTAATTATCAGTTAAACTACTGGTGAAATAAAGCAGCTAAGTAAGGACCATATTTATAAACAATGATGTTGATACAAATATTGGGTGACTAATGACTTGCGTGTTAACACGGAGATCAACTGCAATGTGTTGTAGAGTGCATTGGATATTGGAATTAATCTAAAAATCATGCAGTCGGTTGTTAACTTGTTCATGCCATTTGGAAGAGGCAACAATAGCTGGGTATTTAACACGGAAGTAATCGATTTAGATTCCACGTAGCCGACAATAGATCTACAGAGGACAAGGAGTAGGGTATCAAAACATCTTTTTCAATGATGTATGGTGTGTGATGCAGCAACACCTAAAAAGGTGAATATGTGCACTACTTATAAAAATATTGGGAAAAAGAGATCGCTTTGAGGAAGTGGCAAAAATAACAGACCCCTGCCAATAAATGATTCACCCCACTTGAAATATCAGCAATTTTATGGAAAATCAACCTCTCTTTCCTTTGGCACTTTATAATCCCATTCAATCATTGCTTCATAAATAAAGCAAAATCATACATATTCAGATCCAATGTATTATCCTTCTATCCTTAAGGTCACAAAGTCCTATTACTGGTAAATAAAGACCAAGTGAGTTGTTCACCAGTTGAGAAAGATGTTATAAATATTTCACGACAAGTATCATGTACTACTGGAAAGTTCCATTGTTTCTTTACAATTTTTGAAATATGATACAGAAGTTTGAGTGACATTGGAAGCATGCTGGGTAATACTTTTATGAATTGCGTGACAGATCTCCTGCAGTATTGCTCTGAGATTTTAGAAGAATGTGCTGTTACCAAAGTGATGCTATCAGAAATATTAATTCATGGTTAGTATGAGGAGGCATAATTTTAAGATGATTGGAGGAAAGCATAGGGGATGTCAGGGCTTTTTTTTTACAGAGAGATGGTAGGTGCATGAACACGCTGCCAGGGGTAGTGGTAGAGGCAGATACTTTAGGGACATTTGAGAGACTATTAGATAGACACATGGGCGAAAGAAAACTGGAGCGTTCTGTGGGAGGGAAGGATTAGGTTGATTTTGGAATAGGGTAAAAGGTCAGCACAACATTGTGGGCAGAGGGGTCTGTACAGTGCTGTACAGTTCTATATTCTATGTTCTATAAGCTTTTGATAAGGTCCTGGAATTGAGAGAAATAAGACCAGTGTGGTATACTTTGACACAATAACATTACTCATTTTCTCCTCCAAATACTGAAATCCTCATTTGTGGTTTTATTACCATAGGATTGACTGTACCAATGCTGGGGCTCAGGCATATACATTCTCTCCAGGATACATGGAACAACCTTTGCTTAACTTCTAATAGGGTCTCTTCCTTCAATTTCTTTTCCAGAAATTGACAACTGCATTATTGATGCTTATTCCATTTGCACAAGATTGGTAAATGTCATATTTTTGCTATCACTTTCATGTAGTCCACCTGAAGCTCTTCCCTTTCCCTTTTTGATCTTCCCACTTCCACCTGAATGGATAAAATGACCACAAACATTCATTACAAGCTTACAGACCCACAGCTATCTTCATTATACTTACTCCCACCCTGCCTCCTGGAGGGATCCATTCTATTCTCCTAGCTCATCCATCTCATCTGTATATGCTTTGATGATGGACATTCGATGCAAGTGCCTCCGGAATTTATTCTCCTGAACCATGGCTTCTTCTCTTATTTGACCACCAGAACAGGGAGGAACCATCACGCACCCCCATGTCTCCCAATGGTCCTTTGGTGTCAGTATCTGAAGATGATGTGCAGGCTGCCTTCAAGAGAATGAATCCAAGGACGGAGTACCTGCCCGAGTACCAAAGACCTGCATTGGCCAACTGGCTGGTGTATTCATGGACACCTTCAACCTCTTGTTCCGGTAATGTGTGGTACCCACCTGCTTCAAGCAGGCTTCAATCGTAGCGGTGCCTAAGAAGAGTGGGGCCAGCTGTCTAAATGACTATTGCCCAGTGGCACTTATATCCACAGTGATGAAGTATTTTGAGAGGCTGGTGTTGAAGCATATCAGCTCCTGTCTGAATGGGAACTTGGATCTGCTCCAGTTTGCTTACTGAAGCTACAGGTCTACAGCAGATGCTATCTCATTGGCTCTTCACAGAACACTGGAACATTTGGACAGCAAAGGTGCATACATCAGGATGCTTTTTATCAATTACAGCTCAGTATTTAACACCATCATCCCCTCAAAACTAATCAGTAAACTCCAAGACCTGGGCCTCAATACCCCTTGTGCAATTGGATCCTGGATTTCCTCACTTGTAGACCCCACTCAGTTCGGATTAGCAAAAATATCTCCTCCACAATCTTCATCAGCACAGAAGCAGCACAGGGCTGTGTTCCTAAGTATCCTCTTGCATTTCTTTTACTCCATAAGGACCTTATTTGTTCTTACTTGCCTATACTTGCTATGCACCTCTTTTTTTCCCTCCTAACCAGGGCCTCAATATCTCTTGAAAAGCAAGGTTCTCTGTACTTGATATGCTTACATTTTATTCTGGCAGGCACATACAAGCTTTGTACTCTCAAAATTTCATTTTTGAAGGCCTCCCACTTTCCAAGTGCACCTTTGCCGGAAAACAGCCTGTTCCAATCCATATTTGCCAGGTCATTTCTAATTCCATCAAAATTGGTCTCCAGTTTAGAATCTCAAACTGCCGATCAGACCTATCTTTTTGCATGTTTACTTTGAAACTAATGGCTTTGTGGTCACTGGATGCAAGTGGTCTCCTACACAAATTTCTGTCACCTGCCCTGTCTTGTTCCCTCATAGCAGATCCAGTATCATATGTTCTCTCATTGGGACTTCTATGTACTGCTGAAGGAACCTTTCCTGAACACATTTGACAAACCCTATCCCAGCTAGCCTTTTTACAGTATAGGATTCCCAGTCAATATGCGGAAAGTTAAAATCACCTACTATAACAACCTTATGTTTCTTGCAACAGTCTATGACCATTTTACTCATTTGTTCCTCTAAATCCCTAGGACTGTTGGGTGGTTTGTAATACAGCCCCATTAACATCTTCATACCTTTCTTATTTCTCAGTTCTACCCATAATGCCTCACTAGCTGAGTTCTCCAGTCTGTCCTGACGGAGCACCGCTGTGACATTTTCCCTGACTGGTAATGCCACCCTTCCTCCTCTAATCCCTCCCACACTGTCATGTCTAAAACAACAGAACCCCAGAATACTGAGCTGCCAGTCCTGCCCTTCTTGCAAACAAGTCTCACTAATGGCTACAATGTCATAACTCCAGGTCTTGATCCATGCCCTGAGCTCATCTGCTTTTCCTACGATATTTCTTGCATTGAAATGCAGCTCATTTCAGCTCAGGACACTAGTTGCACCATGCTCAACCTTTTGATTCCTGACTTTGTCTGAGGTCTTACCAACATCTGCCTCCACAACCTCTCCACTAACTGTTCTGGGAATCTGGTTCCCACTGAACAACAAAAAAAAATCATCGCTTTGCGGAGCACCTGCAAAAGTCCTGCAGGGAGCAACACAGTTGCCTGTCTCACTTTAATTCTCCATCCACCTTTCAACCTTCCACCCTGATCTTTCTGCCCATGGTCTCCTGCACTGTTACATTGTGGATATCTTCTCGACTTAGTATCAAATTCTCTAACTTCAGGTGGCTTTCTCTGCATCATTTCTGGCTGCCTCTGCTGGGATTCATCGTTGGTGAAAGTGACTCAAGTATTCTCTCTCCATTAGCACCTGCAATTGATCTACAATTTTATTTTATCTTCGTCCAACCCATCCCTCCCTCACTTTCTCTGCGTCTTAAGACAAAATCTTGTTTTTCTTTCTTTCCCAGTTCTGAAGAAGGGAACCTTTTCCCACCGAGGTTAGGTGGGACAACAACTAGAGGTCATGGGTTAAGGGGAAAATGAAGGGAAACTTTCTCACTCAGAGGGTTGAGAGAGTCTGGAGCATGTTGCCAGCACAAGTAATGCATGCAAGCTTGATTTCAACGTTTAAGAGAAGTTTGGATAGGTACATGGATGGTAGCAGTATGGAGGGCTATGGTCCCAGTGCAAATTGATGGGAGTAGGCAGTTTAAATGGTCCATCACAGACTAAATGGGCTGAAGGGCCTGTTTCATGCTGTACATTTTGATAACTCTAAGGGTATTTGACCTTAAACGTTCTCAGTGGACCATTTGGATCCCTCAGTGGAAACACTGATGCTGCCTGATCAGCTGTCATTTTTAAACATTTTTAAAAATTTCATTTCGGAGTATAGGTTCTATCTGCTTAATCTCCTTTAGGACAAACATTTCCAGGTATCAATTCTATTGCACTCTTTCTGTCATAAATATATACTTTCTTCAAGACCTATGCACAATATCCCAGATATGATCTCACTAGGGCTCCATTAACTAACAGCATATAAATGTTTTTACCCCGCTATTTAAATCCTCTTGCAATAGCAGCTTTCATACTGTTTGCCTCCCTTAACTTTTACTGCACCTTCACCTTCACCTTAACTTTCAGTGATCTGTACACAGAGAGACCCAGATCCTTTTCAATAGCAACATCTTTCCTTCTCTCACCATTTAAGATGATACTCACACTCTATTTTTCTAACAAAGTCAATAATATCTAATTGCATCCAATCTGACAATTCATTGCCCATTCACTTAATCTATCTATAACATCTTGGCATCCTCCCCACAAGTCAGACATCCAACTAACTTAGATTCATTAGCAAATTGGATGTGGTCTGTCCATTTAAATCATCAATCCACCCCACAATCTTGAATGAACGTTACTATGAGAATTTCAGCAGTTCAAGAAGGCAACTCATGGGCAATGATGACTCGTTGTGTATCATTAATTATCTTTGTTCTGTCATTGGTGGTCAATATCTTCAGCTGACTTGGCCTTGCACACTTGAATTCAAAGGTTACAAAAGTTCCAAAGGTACATTTAATGTCAAAGGAATGTATACAATATACATCATGAATTTTTTTTCTTTGCAACCATCCACAAAAAGAGGAGTGCCCCAAAACATGAATGGCAGTTAAGTGTGAGAACCCCAAAACCTCCCCTCCAGCTCCCCCCTCACAAGCGTAAGCAGCAGCAAAGCAACGATGCCCCCTCCCCCATCAGCAAAAAAAGCATTGGCAACCTTCACCGAGCACTCAAGCGTGCAGCAAAGCATCAATAAAGACACAGACTTGCAGTACCCGAAAGACTACTTGTTCACCCAGTAATTCGACATACCACAGGCTCTCTCTCTCCCTAATAAGGGGGAAAGGGGTGTCTCCATTTCACAGCAAGAGGGGAGACATAACAATTCCCTTGCTAATCCTCTCAGCTACTCTCTCTCTCTCCCTCAAGCAAGATATTCACATACAGAACACCTCCCTAAGCCTCAGGACATTCCAATGTGCTTTAAATTCAATGTAATACTTTTGAAGAGTTTCACTGCTGTAAAGAGAAAAATGAGCAGGCAAATTATGCACAGCAAGTTCCCTTAAACAAGAATGTGATTATGAGCAGCATATCATAGTGGCTAGAACACATTTCTAATTTTCTTCAACAGGCTTCCATGCGAAATCTTATACCCATGGGAAATTTTATCAGTGGATTTAACAACAGGTGGAATGGTGGCATCCCTGATTTGACAGTAATCATCATTGATGAAATTGCTAATTTATTTATATATTTAGCAGTACAGCAAGGAGTAGGCCCTTCCAGCTGCACAACTCCAATTAACCCTAACCTAATCACAGGGCAACTTATGATGACCAATTAACTTACCCTGTATGCCCTTGGACAGTGGGAGGAAACCAGAACACCCAGAGGAAACCCCTACTTTCCATGAGGAGGACATACAGAGACTCCTTACAGAATGGTGTCAGAATTGAACTCCAAACTCTAACCACCACACCACCAAACAGTAATATACTGAGCAACACACATAAACATTGCTGGTGAACACAGCAGGCCAGGCAGCATCTATAGGAAGAGGTACAGTTGATGTTTCGGGCCGAGATCCTATGTCAGGACTAACTGAAAGATGAGATAGTAAGAGATTTGAAAGTGAGAGGGGAAGGGGGAGTAATATACTGATGTAGGTTATTTGGTTAATAGAAAATGGTGGGAATAACTAGGCATACATGGCCTCATTCTGCTTATTTTATGTTTTTATATTCTTATGTCCCCCTCATACACCTTGCCCTATAGCTTTATGTCACGTTTTCTTTCATAATTGCTTTCATTTAGGGTTTTGGGAATCTTCATGCAAAATTAAGCAATATTGTTCAATGAACAGGTGAAAGGTAATGGCTCTTTTGCTGCCACCTTGTGGAGGCAATCTTTAGATAATGAAAAATTAACCACTCTGCATGAGAGAGGCATTCATAGATATTTTTTTCATTCTTTTTAAGGAGATAGCAACAGAATAGGCCATTTCTCCCCTTCAGTCCATTCCATCATTAATGAGATCACTGACTCAACTCTATAAACTCGCTTTTATCATTCAATACCTTTTCACTGCTCTAGAATCAAGACTCAAGATTGTTTAATGTCATTTCTAGTACACAAGCGTAAAGGAGAACAAAATAATTGTTACACCAAATCTGATGCAGCACCAAAAAAGGACCACACACAATAAAATAAAGAACATAATAAATACAAATGCATAAGGTAGCTTATATACATAGAGAGACTGCATGCACATAAATTGACACTAGGTAAGGTGATACTGACAGGAAATGAAAAAGCAGTGCTTGTGGGGGGTGTGGTGGGGTGAGTTAGTGGGTTGAGGTGTTGATCAGCCTTATTGGTTGGGGAAAGTAACTGTTTTGAGTCTGGTGGTTTTTGTGTGGATGCTACGTAGTTACAGATCAAATGCTGTTGTAAAAAATAATTCCAAGTTCTCTCTTGCCTGTATGATTTTGCTCTCCGCTCCTATAACGCCTGGTCATCATACCCTTGAAGTCCAAATTCCAAATGCTTGGAAAGAGTTTCTCTCTCTTTATCCCAAATTCTTTCATTTTTAATTCTATATCCTTCCAAATTTCAGGGAACACAATCTTGTTTCTTTAAAGTTAATCTTAGACGAATATATCTTACCAAAGGATGGTGCATGGAACTGCTCACATTGCTGTTCAAAGTGGTCCAGCTTGGGCTTCGGCTTTTTATAATTAAAGTATTACTTTTATATTCCTGTTCTCTAGTTTTGTAGATAGAGCCCTAGCTGCTTTTTTCAGTCTTTTTGATTATCTTCTGTACCTGGATTAGTACCATCAGTATGTGTATTGCATTTGGTCCCTCCATCTAAATCATTGATATAGATTTTGAATGTGGATCCCTGCATTGAATGAATGTCACTGTAAGAACATCAAAAGTTCAAGAAGGCAACTCATGGACAACAATGGCTCCTTGGCTATCTTTAATTATTTTAATGATCTGACTACCAAACACTCTATGGACTACCTGTAGCTTTTATTACAAAAATATCTGTTCTGCCCTTTTATGATCAAAAGGGGTGGTATCCCATTTACCATAGTTTTGACCATTTGCTCAAAGTGCTACAATCACTCAACAGAAAATTAACGTAATGCACAAAAGAACGTCAGTGGATGCTAATGATTTAAATTTCAGGCACCATTGGGTAAGGTTCATCCCTTATCAAATAAGATGATGCTATAATACACCCATCTGCACTGCTTGTAACATCACCTACTTTGGTGTCACAGGCAAACTTGGGAATGTGGTTTAATCTCAGCCATTCATAAATACAATGGATAGTCGAGACTCAACACAGATCATGAAACCCCACAAGTTGTGTCCTTCCACTCTTAAGTAAAAGGCACTTTATCCCGAGGGTTTGTCTTTTGCTGCACAGTTATGTCTTATCCATATCAATTGCTTTCAATTCCATGAGTTTATAGTCAACGTGTTTTTTTTTGTGTAAGTCAATGTTGATTGAGGGGAACCTTTAGACGTAATGTATTTATATGTCAAAAAGACAATTGAGCATTGAATACGGAAGGTGGGATATCCTGTTACAGCTCATACAACTCATTGCTGAGACTACATTTAGAGTAATGTGCACAGTTCTCGTTGCCACAATATATGAAGTGGTTAAATTAGAGAGGGTACAGTGAAGATACACATGGATCTCACTAAGATCAGAGGACTTGAGAGGCTGGTACTGTATTCCCCACAGTGAAGAAGACTGAGAGAGGTTTATAAAATCATGGATGTAGAATAGGTAATGGTCACGGTCCTTCTGTCACCAGAGTAGGGAAGTGTAAAAGTAGAGAGTGTAGGTTTAAGATGAGAGAAGAAAGATTTAAAGAGGACTTTGAGGGGTAAGATTATCACACAGAGGGTTGTGGTTATATGGACAGAATTGCCTGAGGAAATGGTAGGGGCAGATATAGACCAAACATACAGACAGGATAGTGAAAAAGGCTTTTAGCACGCTGACCTTCATTAGTTGGGACACTAAGTGTAGGGTATTGAAGTGGTGCACTGCAGTTGTTCAAGACATTCACGAGGCCACACTTGGAAATTTCAATTCAGTTTTGCTATAGGAAACATCAATAAGCAGAAAGTCAACTTATGACAATGTCGCTAAAACTCAAGGGACTGGGTTACAGGGAGAGGTTGGTAGGGTAGGACTTTACCTTTTGGAGCATAGGTTGCTGAGAGGTGATTTTATAGAGGAGAATAAAATCTCAAAGGGCACAGACAGAGAGAATGCACACAATCTTTTCCCCAGGTTTGAGGAATCAAACTAGAGGGCATAGGTTTAGGGTGAGGGAGAGAGATCCAGTGTAATAGGAACTTGAAGGATAACTTTTTCACTTAGAAGGTGCTACATATGTGGAATGAGCTGCCAGAAGAAGCGTTTGAGGTAGAAATAATAATAGCGTTTAAAAGACGTTTGAATAGGTAAATGGATAGAAATGGTACAGAGGGATATGGATCAAACGTAGATGGGCAGCATGGATTTGTTGGGCTGAAGACTCTGTTTCTGTGCTGTATAACTCGATGACTCTGTAACATGGTTTAGCATTTACCATTTCTGTGAGACTACCTTCACTGACATTGGGCTGTAAGGCATTCTACCACCTACAGAGTTGAAGATAGCTACTCATCAGAAAGTGCTAAAAGCATCCTTACCTTGTGTCAAGGTTAAAATTAAACAGTGGTGTTCGGAAGTTGCTTAGCAGTCCTTAAGTATGAATCACTGAAATATAATATACAGGTTTGGCAAGGAATTAGAAGGCAAATGATATGTTGGCCTTCATTTCAAGAAGAGCCAAGAACAAGAATAATAAAGGTGTTTTGATCCCAATATCAATGGCCCTGCATCAGTAATATAATGTACAGGTCTGGTCTCCATACCTAAGTTGGGATGTACTTGCTAGGAAGGGAGAGCAATAGAGGTTCACCAGAATGAATCTTAGGATCACTGAATGTCAAATATAGAGTGATGAAGTAGACAATTGTTACGCTTTCTGAAGTTTAGAAGAATGAGAGGTAATTTCATTGAGATGTACAGAATTCTTGGGGAATACAGCAATATGCATTGGGAGTGAATGGAGTGTGGAGGTCTTAAAATTCACACCTGGCAATTCAGGACAAAGAAGAAGAAATGTCTTTATAGAACACAGAACAGCACAACACAATGCAGGTCCTTCATTCAGATATTGGAGAATTTCGTACCTAAGAGAGCTGGGGAGACTAAGTCACTGAGTATATTCAAGAGAGCGAGAGAGAGGGATAGGATTTTTAGGGAATCAATAGATATGGGGATAGTGCAAGAAAATGATGAGGTAAAAGATCAGTCATAATCTCATTAAATAAAAAGGTAAGAATAAGCAGCTGAATAGTCTACACCTGCTCCTATTTCTTCTGTTATCATATATTTATGTTATCTTTTGGAGCAAATAGACTAATGACAAGGCATCATCTATGAACAGCCAGTCCAAATCTTGATTTACCAGCATATTTGATTAAGTGGCACCTGTCCAGTCCACCTCGTGCTGGTTACCAAGCCTTTATTGTTTGGCTATCTAATCTACTTTTTCTGCAATCTGTGATATACCAGTAATTTCTTCTGCCGCCTTAGCTCCAAAATTCGTTCTTCCTCCTCTTTGGCTTCTTGTTTCCTTTTTGCTTCTTTTTCATAAGAAGCTGCCACAACTGCCAGCACCAAGTTTACAATATAGTGAGCACCAAACATGACGACAACTATGAAGAATATAATATAGTGAGCTCCACTAGCACGAAGCACCTAGAATAGAAAGAGTATAAAGAGGCTTTATCAATGACATAAATATTGGAAAAAAAGGAAGGTGATATGAATAAAATATGAAGACAAATAATTTAATCACAACTGCAAACTAATAGTATTGTAGGAATATCCTTGTAATTACACAATAGTTCAGCACAATGTACACTCTAAATATATGCTAACAGAGTTTCTAATAGTAGTTATGATTAAGGTCATTAAAGGGCAAGTATAGTGGCTACGGTAATAGAGGAATGCTGACAACCAGTAGGTGTAGGAAATCCCACAAATATCAAACCAATATTCAGCTCCAATTTATTGTCAATCTAGCAACTTATATCCAAATGCTACATAGTTCCTTACTGTTAAGGACCGTAAGGAAACATCACCGCGAAGGACAACAGAAAGAAAGAAGGTGGGATTTACTATAATGAGTAAATATGACGACTATGTTTTGTATAGGATTATTCTTTGCAATCATTAGAATTCATACCAAGTTATATGTGTTTTCCCAGAAGTCAAGTGTGATGAGTTGAAATGCTGTAATTAATGCCCATCCAATATTATCAAAGTTTGTATATCCATTATTTGGATTGATTCCAATGCCAGCCATACATGTAAAGTTTTTGGGGCATCTTCTGCAAATAGAGTAGCAATATTCAGAATCACATTAGTATTATGAACTATAGTTATCAATTTAAGAGATTATGAGTATATTTTGCACCTTTTTAAAAAATAGTATCTCTAGTATTATAATTAATTTTATTTATTTAGAGATACTGTGCAGAACAGACCCTTCCAGCCCAATGAACTGCACTGACTAGCAACCCACACATTTAATCCTAGACTAATCACAGGATAACTGAAAATGGTTAGTTAGCTTACTAACTGGTATGCCTTTAGACTGTGGGAGGAAACCAGAGGATACGTACTGGAATTGTACTCTTAACTCCGATGCCCTGAGCTGTAATAGTGTTGTGCTGACCATTACACCACCAAGGTGCCCTAACGTCTGTAACGTTTTCTTAGCATTCGAGTTTGAATGTTCACTTTTAGAATTTTGGAATGATACACAGCAGAAGATCGTTGATGTTAGTGTTGGTTCTTCCAGCAACCTATCCAATTAATCCTATTTATCTGCCATGTTCTATTCAGCGCACCAAGGTGGAAAAAGTATTGCAAGTAGATGTTTAACAACATCAAGTTGAAAGAGTTTGATGTTGTTAAAAATTAAGCAACATCATAAAGGCGATATGATGTATTGTTGTAGAAGGACTCCATATGGAGACGAGCATGGTATATTTTTAACCTTCTTCAAATGTACCAAAAAGTAGTAATGCCTAATTTCAGCAAACTTCAATGTGAAAATATGATGTGAAACATCAAATTACCATAACTTGAGTAGCAATATATAGAGAAGGTCAGCCAACAAGTTCAAGAAAAACTGAAACCAGCCAGCGTTAATTTAATTAACCACATGCTGATAAAAAGGGCTGTTAAAGTGATTAAGATTGGCAAAGTTAATAGAACAGATAATTACTTCTGTAATTTGTTACCGAACAAGGTACAGCAATTAAAAATTGGCTCCAATTTTTTGACTAGATAAAAATATTTAGATAGAAACCGAGTCTCAGAAAATCAGGAAAAAAAGCTAAAAACATTGCCATCCCAGAATACAGCTAATCACCAGAGATTCCATAGTGATTAATGACATATCTCATTCATGTAAGATCATAAATAAAGTGCACCATTAACTCCCAGCTGCCAAGTGCATAAGACAGACTAGTCGCAACTTTAACTTGATGTCCATGCTTGCTGTTCCTACTTAATTTAATGATCTCATGTGTCGAATCATTTTTGATGTTTGGTTGCATTTGCTTTCCCAGGAGGCAGAGCTGGCCTCAGGTAGTGAATTCTGGGCTCTGCCTTCAGACTGATCTGATGGATTTTTGATAAGTCAAAATAGTCAAAGGCCTTTGAACAATTTTAAAATATTTTTGATGATCACAAAGTTATGAAAACTGTTCAAATTGATTCAAAGGAAAAAATACTAAAAATTAAAATGGCAGCGTAGTGGTGAGCACAATGTTTCACAGTACAGATGACTTGGTTCAATTCCTGGCACTGCCAGAAAGGAGTTTGTACATTCTCCTTGTGACTGTGTAGGTTTCCTCCGGGTACTCTGATTTCCTCCCACAGTCTAAAGGCATATCAGTTGGTAGGTTAATTGATCATTGTAAATTGTCCCATGATTAGGCTAGGATTAAATCAAGCGATTGTGGGGCGGCATAGCTCGAGGAGTTGGAAGGGCCTATTCTGCACTGCATCTCAATAAATAAATAAATAAGCAAAAAATAAATCTATAGATGACAGGTTTAAACACTGAAGATTAATTACAAATGTAAATTAAAAAATGAAAACAAACAGATCTGATTGCACCTCTTTAATGGTCCAATTCAAAGATGGGGCAGCACCCCATGCTCCAGCCGTGGCTGGTGTAAATTTGAGAGGCTTGCAAAATCTGTCTGGCCCCCTTTGCTTAAGACATCGATGCTCAGTCCCTGGGCTCAGTTCTGGATTTTAAGGAATGCTGAAGAAAACGTTTTTTAAGAGACATTACAGCTGCCTGTAACACTGTATGGCACTGAGGCCTTTTGTTTGACTGAAAATTACACACTTTTACACTAAACAGGCACTTCAAATATGGGCTGTCAAGGAGAACAGAATAATAGTTTAAGAAGCTTGAAGGATGGAATTCCTAAGGGTCAGTACCAGCAGCAGTACCCTCCATGGTTCATGTCTACACAATAGAGGTATGAGTGCCCAAGGAACACACACGACGGAAAATATTGTTATCTAGAAATTCATCTCTAGCCATCTGTGCTTAACATGTTGTATTATAATGCATCATGTTAACACTTTCTATTCTACATTTGTACTTGCTGATTAATTTATAGACACTGTATTACCAGGGAAAGCATTACTGATTCCTTTCACATGATTGGTAAATTGGTATCATCACTCTTCCACTTGTAGCATTAATCAAGTGGAAAGCAAGCTGTATATTATAGTGAGTAACAACTTTCCCATGGAATACCTTTCTCGTGAGCACAATTGAGTCTTCCTAAGCATTGTGTTAGATTGCTTCCTCTACTACAACTGTAACATTCAAAACAGAAGAAGATTCTTCAGGACTTGCTGTCATAAATTATCCACCCAGCAGAGCATGGGAACATATATTCCAGTCAGCATAGAACTACCATGCTGGTGGGTGGTGTAGTGGTATCAGCACCAGACTTTGAAGCAAACTGTCCCAAGTTCAAATCTGCAGGGCTCCTTGCATGCTTTCCATCCATGCTGGGTTGAGTGTTGAGTTAGTAACTGGACCTTGTAAAAAAGGAGTCAAATGCTATGGAAATGGCAAAAACATACACAGAAGTACGATGTCTTCTGCAGCTGTTCCCTCCTTACTCCATGCCTCCTCACCACTAGTTGCCTTTGCTTCTCTTAATTTTTATCAGTAACGTCTTCCAATTCCGAAAAGAGATGCTAATCTAAAATGTCAATACTATATTTCTCTCTCCACAACCGGCAAGTCCTCCTAGGTGTTTCAAGCATAGCAATATTGTTCATTTTGAAATAAGGTTTCAATTGTGAGACATAAAGTCAGCAACCCATCAATAAACTCATCATTATTAATGTCTGATCAGCTAAACCTTGATTAAAAGGATTCACCTCTTGAGTGATTGAGGCAGGAACTAGTTTTTAAATCTGTTTAATCATCTTAAAGGAAATGCTACTAAAATTCAGAGGTTCAAAATTCAATGTAAATTTATTATCAAAGTTCATCTGTGCCACCATATATGACCCTGAGATTCATTTTCTTGCAAGCATATTCAATAAATCCAATAACCATAATGGAATCAATGAAAGACAACTCGTGTACAAAAGACAACAAAGTGTGCATCTACAAAAAGAAAGAAAAAAAAGAAATAATAATAATAATAATAATAATAAATATTTAAGAAATAAATATCAAGAGCATGAGATGAAGAGTCATTGAAAGAATCTAGACGTTGTGGCAGAAGTTCAGTGATTGGGTAAGTGAAGTTGAGTGAAGTTGTCCCCACTAGTTCACAGGCCTGAGGCTGAGGGGTAATAACTGTTCCTGAACCAGGTGGTGTAAGCCCTGAGCCACCTGTACCTTCTTCCTGAAGGCAGGAGTGGGAAGAGAGCATGATCTGGGTGATGGGGTTCCCTGGTGAAGGATGCTGCTTTCCTGCCATAACCCTCCTGAAGGATGCTCTCACATCTAGGTCTTTGACTTAAGAATAAAGGTTAGTTAATCACAGTTTGTCAGTTGCTTGGGTTTCCTTTCAGCTGGTTTTAATGGCCAATAATAATTCTGATAATAGGAAAGCTGAGGGAAAGAACTGCCAAGGTTATAGCTGACAAACATACCACAAAAAAGAGCTACCTCAGCGCAACTTTAATGCAAGGAGAAGAAGATAACAATGAAGTCAATTTTTACATCTATAATTGGGAGAATGCTGTTCATAGGAGTATGCATTGACTTAGTCTCACAGTAAACAGAGCTGGTATAATTTAATGTTTATCTGTTACACATTAATTGTGCTGTTTTCTTAGCAATAGCTTTCCTTCATTGTTTACAGTTCTTGAAGCCAGTGCTTACCCGGTGCCTGTTCCATTTCCACAGACCATTATGTCGATATCTTCCTGCACAAGCCAGTTAGCTGTAAAAGTAGAATAGATTTTATTTAGTAAGGGTATATAAGCTGAAAGGAAAAGCTATTTTGTCAATCCATGCACAATATTTTAATTCAGAAAAACTATTCTCACCCTTGTTCATACTACAAGTACCAGGTAATAACCAGTTATTTGTCATATCTGGGCAACATTTAGCATTGAATTGAACTCTACAGAGGAGAATCTCTGTGCTAATTTAGGCAATTTTGACATTACAGGAGCAGTAAACTGGTTTCCAATCCCTGAATTGGGAATTTGGAAAAGTGGATAATGATAAATCATCTTCTCTATCTTTATTAAATATCCTGCTCTCAGCCTGGGAGCTACACCTCGTCTCAACGATTGTTCTTTAGCAATGCAAACACTGCCCAATGTTCCAGCACTTGATCAATACTTTATGATCTCTGCTGTAAATCTAAAATTTGGTACAGTAGAATCATTCTCAGCTCTGATATTGTCCAGTGATTCGTCAAAATAAACTACGAGCTGTCCCCAGCTTACGACTGCCCAACTTATGGATACCCCGCATCAGTACGAGATGCCATAAAATTCTTAAATTCAAAGTACAAGGTAGAGGCATACAATACATTCATTCAGTTAAATGGCAGAAATGGTTTCCATTCTTTCTTCATCTTTAGTAATTGTCCTTTCTTAACAGTCTTATGTGTTTTGATACCATTCATTATAATACACTGGAGGCATGGATATCATATCAAATGATTTTGTGTATTGTACAGACAAAATTGATTTCTGGATGTTGGAAACAATGGAACCCATTGGTACTTGGGGATTGTCTGTGTCAAAGGTTCTCGAAAGGATATATTTCTCATCCTCAACTGCGCTTGAGTACAGCCATCTTGCACCTCAATAGTGCAATTGGTAAGGATATTTCCACAAAATTATTGAGGAGGAATTTGGGAAACTTTGATCTTGTAACAATTTAAATCTAGGTTTCCTCATCAGAATGATGTGCCACTTAGAAGGATGCATCTGACCTAACATGGTTAGTTAAATATGACTCTTGGTTCAACCAACATCCTATCAGCTGATGTTGCAATTGCAATTTTGGTTGTGACCCACAGTTTAGGTAACAGGCACAAGTTTGAAAGCAAAATATAAAACTATGGTTTAAAACAATTTCCACACACAGCTGTTCCCAGATCAGGCCACGCCAAAGAGATTACTCATTCCTGTTAATCTTACTTGCCAAAGTCCTGCAGGTGATATATCAGATTGTTTCAGAAAAACAACCATTAATATATTTTGTACTTATTTTTGCAATTTGGTTGGTAATGCTACATCTAACAGAAAGTGAGTCAGAACTCTAGGCTTTTAGATTTTAATTGAAAGCAAAAAATACAGCAAACAGTCTCCAAAAGTATCTGCAACTAACATATTTAAATAACAGTTACCTTTCATAGTTTCAAATGTATGAAACAATACTTACAATTGTTTTGAACAAAATTTCTCCATTCTTTATGAGTAATATTTATTCCTTGCTCCATATTTTTTACACACTTATGCGTCAGAACACCTTTGAAAATTTGTAGTCCAAACAGTGCAATAATTAGAAGAACAAACATCATGAGAAGGAGGACCTCCATTAACAGCCTGGCAGACTTGAATATAGCACCAATTATGGTCTTTAGTCCTGCAGAAATATAAATTTTCCTTTGACTGAGACTAAATCACAGTTATAATAGAAATAACAGTTGACTTACATTTAGGTTTGTGGAAATAATACTTCTGCTGGTTAGTGGGAGTTAACCACATTCAATTATTATCATATAGCTAATGCTCAATTTCTGAAAATACTATAACAATTTTTGTTTTAAGCAAACAAAGCAAAAAATAATTTCAATCTTTTTTTTGGAGAGGCAATTTCATATCCTCTGGTATTATCATAATATTGCTAGGAATCTGTCAAAATATCTGGAAGATCTCCTGGAACCTGTGTATGCTTAGGTCTGGCTCTAACAAATGGTCTCAGCCTCAAATGTTAACCTCTGTTTTACTATACTCAAAAGCTGTTTAACCTTCTGAGAGTTCCCAGTACTTTCTATTTTTATTTTTGACTCAAAATAATAGCTGTGTTTCTCTCTGTACAGTGTTAGTTTTGCTTGCGGACCATTGCCAATATTTTGGTTTTAATTCAAATTTCCAAATGAACTCATTTCTATTGTAATGTATTCAACAGAATGGAAAGAGGCTCAAAAGAGTATTCCATTGAATTGTTGATACGAGGTATGGAATCTGAATGAAAATTGCTATGCTAAATTACCCCACTCATCTTACCAGGTAAAATAGCAATCATCTTAAGAGCTCGGAAAGCCCTTAATGCAGATAATCCAGGAATCATTGGAAATGCCAACGTCAAATAACTGAAAGCAAACAAATAATGAAATGAACAGCAACATCATGGTATTTTGTTCCACATTAGTAATAAGAATTATTAAGAACTTTATTTACATAATGACATCTGTGATCTTTGGAAATGAAGTCACCATGATGATGGAGGAAACAAAGCTTCAAAAGAAAGCTCTCACAAATAATTACATGATCAGATAATCATTTTTGGTAAGGAGGAGAAATAAATGATCTATCACAACAGGCATTATTATCTTGCTTTCCTTCAGTAAATGAATCACTTTAATTAATCCTTCATGATAAACCAATGCAGCTAAGCTAGCAAAAATAATGGTGTCATTTCCTCTTGTGTGGTGTCATGTTTCCCAGAGGTTACAATCACTTTCTGTTTCAGAAGTAAGGGTGCTATCAACTAAACCATAATTAAAGACTCAGGTTTTTTTTCTTTTTTTGTTTTTCTAACATAATAGAGTTTCAAATGACAGACATATATCAAGAAAATATCTGGTGAGCTGATTTCTGTGGTCAATTCTTGGAACTATTCATTGTTCAAAAATAGCTCCTTTTGAAAGTGTGTTTGTATTATGATTATCTCTGTAGGTAGTCATAGTCATACTTTATTGATCCCGGGGGAAATTGGTTACAGTTGCACCAAAAATAATAAATAGTAATAGAACCATAAATAGTTAAACAGTAATATGTAAATTATGACAGTAAATTATGAAATAAGTCCAGGACCAGCCTATCGGCTCAGGGTGTCTGACCCTCCAAGGGAGGAGTTGTAAAGTTCGATGGCCACAGGCAGGAATGACTTCCTATGACGCTCAGTGCTGCATCTCAGAGGAATGAGTCTCTGGCTGAATGTAATCCTGTGCCCACCCATACATTATGTAGTGGATGGGAGACATTGACCAAGATGGCATGCAACTTAGACAGCATCCTCTTTTCAGACACCACCGTGAGAGAGTCCAGTTCCATCCTCACAACATCACTGGCCTTACCAATGAGTTTGTTGATTCTGTTGGTGTCTGCTACCCTCAGCCTGCTGCCCCAGCACACAACAGCAAACATGATAGCACTGGCCACCACAGACTCGTAGAGCATCCTCAGCATTGTCCGGCAGATGTTAAAGGACCTCATTCTCCTCAGGAAATAGAGATGGCTCTGACCCTTCTTGTAGACAGCCTCAGTGTTCTTAGACCAGTCCAGTTTATTGTCAATTTGTATCCCCAGGTATTTGTAATCCTCCACCATGTCCACACTGACCCCCTGGATGGAAACAGGGGTCACCAGTACCTTAGCTCTCCTCAGGTCTACCACCAGCTCCTTAGTCTTTTTCACATTAAGCTGCAGATAATTCTGCTCACACCATGTGACAAAGTTTCCTACCGTAGCCCTGTACTCAACCTTATCTCCCTTGCTGATGCATCCAACTATGGCAGGTAGGTGTAATATTGTGGCCAAGTGAATTCTTATTAAGTATTAATTGATTTAAATTTGTATTTGGCAGAATTAACTTTCTATAGCATGACTGTCATTTACTTTTTCAGGAGCAAAAGAGCACTCAAGAATGGTGGTTGACGGGTCTGTATGTAAAATGTTTTAAAATCAGCGGAGAAACATATAACATTTTACTGCAGCATCCCATGAAGACTTATTATCCCATTGATATTATGTCGGTTAGATTTAATCTGAACAATTTGACTACGATTCTTTTAGTTTCCAAGAGTGGGAGGGAAATGGAGGATATGGGGGAGGGAGAGGGAGAACTAACTGCAAAATGCCAGAAAAATATGCATATGGATTATACTAGGTGATCAACTCAACTTGGAACAAGCAGGGCCTCAAGTTTATTCTGTCTGCCAATTATGATTTCATTGTCCATTTAGGACCAACAGTGTTGATTCTTTTACAGGATAAACAGGACGTTTATTTTCACCATTGAATCACGCCATTTCAAACTAGCCCTCTAATCTTTTGCCCCAAGAGAAAATTTTTGGGGTGATTATAAACTTGCATGAGAACATGGCACCGCGCACAAGGATGTGGCTTCTTCAGTTGTGTTAACTACACTGGAAGACTAGGTTTACAAAGACTACAGCACAAGGGAGACAACATCCTCTGAAGTTCAGGAGGTGCTCTAATGGTACACTAAATGACCTAGGGATGACAGGGAGTAACAGGAGTGAATATAAGAAATCAAGCACTGAGTACCTAGATACCATGCTGCAAAAAGCTCATGTTTTGTCAAGGTCAGTGAATATATGACACTTCAGTGTATTGTTAAAGGACTGCTTCGCTGACAGGGGTGTCATCTTTCAGATTAAACCACTTTACACAACCTTGAGATGCTTCAAAGCCAAAGATGCTTCATAGTCACAGTTTTCAGACATGAAACCTTCATGGCTAGTGCAGATATAGTGTGCTGAAGGGCCTGTTCCTTTGCTGTACAATTCTATGTTCTATATTTAAAAATGCCGCATGTCACCAACTGCGTCATTAACTCCAAGCACAAGTCAGTGCGGAGAATCAGTCACACACTATTATCCTCCATCAGGTTGGGTTTAAACCTTACTGTATGTTTCGATTCAATCTCAGCATTTATGTCTAACTCACTACCGTATCTGCATACACTTCCAGCTCATCCAACCACGATTGCCACATTATTCAAATAAAATGTATAATACTTATTCATAATCAGTTCTTTCTCTCCCGCAGGACAAGATGACACATGCTAAAGTTAGGAGGACTAACCAGGGAAGAACAGATGAGCCTGCATATCCGAACTTGTCCTGGAGAATGTCGATGGCTTAAGCATGCTACCTTCTCTCAGGATTTCAGCATCGATTCTATTAATCCTGCAATTCTGTCCTTGTTCTTGAGTATGCTGTCTGCTAGCAAACCCAGACTTCTCTTACAAACAAGAGAAAATCTGCAGGTGCTACAACCTGCAACCTGGTCATCTCTGAGGCTGAGGTACGCAGATGTTTCAAATGAGTGGACAGTTGCAAGGCCCCAGGACTGGACGGCATCCCAGGGCAAGTACTCAGGATGTGCGTAGCACAAATGGTAGGTGTGTTTACAGACATTTTTAATCTCTCCCTCTCCCAGTGTAGAGTGTCCTCCTGCTTAAAATGATCCATTATTGTCCCTATACCAAAAATGACCAAGGTAACATGCCTGGACGACTGGCATCCTGTTGCACTCACCTCAATAATAAGCAAATGCTTTGAGAGGCTGGTCAAGGATTGCATCTGCAGCTTGCTACCACCCAAACTGGACTCCATACAATTCACCTACCAACACAACCGATCGATGCAATAGCCACTGCTCTACATACTGTCCTTACACATCTGGATGCTTATGTGAGAATGCTGTTCTTGGACTGCAGTTCAGCGTTCAACACCATAGTTCCATTCAGGCTTGACAAGAAGCTCAGAGACCTTGGCCTTGACCCTGCTTTGTGCAGCTGTATCCTGGACTTCCTATCAAATTGCCAGCAGTTGGTAAGAGTGGGCTCCCTCACCTCCAACCCTCTGACTCTCAATACAGGAGCCCCTCAGGGCTGCGTACTGAGTCCCCTTCTTTACTCCCTGTATACCCATGACTGTATTGCCACCCACAGCTCCAATCTGCTAGTTAAATTTGCTGACGACACTACATTGACTGGCCTTATCTCAAACAATAACGAGGTGGCCTACAGGGAAGAAGTCATCTCTCTGACACACTGGTGTCAAGAAAACAACCTCTCCCTCAATGTCGCAAAAACAAAGGAGCTGGTTATGGACTACAGGAGGAATGGAGATGGGCTAGCCCCCATTGACATTAATGGATCTGTGGTTGAGAGGGTAAACAGTTTCAAGTTGCTCGACATCCACATCACCAAGACCTCACGTGGTCTGTACACACCGGCCGTGTGGTGAAAAAGGTACAATAGCACCTCTTTCACCTCAGTGGTTGAGGAAATTTGGTATGAACCCCCATATCCTAAGAACTTTCTACAGGGGCACAATTGAGAGCATCCTGACTGGCTGCATCACTGCCTGGTATGGAACTGTACCTCCCTTAATCGCAGGATTCTGCAGAGAGTGGTGTGGACAGCCCAGCGCATCTGTAGTTGTGAACTTCCCATGATTCAGGATATTTACAAGGACAGGTGTGTAAAAAGGGCCCGTAGGATCATTGGGAACCCAAGCCATCCCAGCCACCATCTATTCCAGTTGCCACCATCCAGGAAGCGGTATCGCAGCATAAAGGACAGGACCAACAGGCTCTGGGACAGCTTCTTCCACCAGACCATCAGACTCATGAATTCACGTTCACTTGAGTGTACTCTATATTACATTGATTATTATATATTACATTTATTATAAATGACTATGATTGCATATTGCATTTAGATGGAGACATAACATAAACATTTTTACTCCTCATGTATGTGAAGGATGTAAGAAATAGAGTCAATTCAATTCAGTTCAATCCGAGCAACACAAGTGTATGTTGCCCATACTTCTCTTGCCCATGCCCTGCTGATGTAGTCCTTTGTAGAGTTGCTTAGTCATCTTACTGTCACTTCCGATGAATCTTCCATCAGTAATGTTGAAGTCCTTGAGGTATCACTGCATGGAGCATGAGAAATGAATATAGAATGCAAGGGCTAATAGTATGCAGAAGGGTTGATGTCTGAATACAACCTGGAATTGGCCTATGATGTGTGTTGACTTTTAACCTAAGATCAATCTAAAGCTTCCCTCCATTTTTCTATCATCCATGTGTCTATTTAAGACACTCTTAATTATACCTAATACACCTACTTCTACCACTACACCCCCCACTGGTTGTGTAAAAAACTTCGCTCTGACATTTCCACTCTATTTTCCTCCAATCACTTAAAATGATGCCCCATTGTGTAAGTCTCCGGCTGTCCTCTCGATCTATGTCTCATTATCTTGTACACCACTCTCAAGTCACCTCTCATCTTCCTTCAATCCAAAGAGAAAAGACCAAGCTTGCTCAACCCATTTTCATAAGACGTGCTCTCAAATCCAGGCAGCATCCTGGTAAATCTCATTTGCACCCTCTCTACAGCTTCCAAATCCTTCCAATAATGAAGCAACCAAAAATGAACACAATATTCCAAGTGTGCTTTAACCAAGGCCCTATGGAGCTGCAACATTACCTTGTGGCTCTTGAATTCAATCCCCTGATTAATGAATGCCAATAAATCATATGCCTTCTTCACAAACCTATCAACTTGCATGATAACCTTGGGGAATCTTTGGATGTGAACCCCAAGATTCCTGTGTTCCTCCACGTTGCTAAGAATTCTGGCAATAACCCCATATTCTGTGTTCAAATTCAACCTTTGACCTTCCAAAGATAATCACTTCACACTTTTCTGAGTTGAACACCATCTGCCACCTCTCAGCCAGCTCTACATCCTGTCAATATCTCACTTTAACCGATGACAACCTTCTACACTATCCACAACACCACTAGCTTCATGTCATCTGCAAACTTACTAACATTTCCTCATTATAAAAATCACAAAGAGCAGTGGTCCCAGAGCAAACCTTTGTGGATTACCACTGGTCACTGTCCTCCAGGCAGAACATGCTCCATCTACAGCCACTTCCTATCGGCAAATCAGTTCTGAATTTGAATGGGATTCAGAGGGCGAATCTTCATGAATGGAAAGTTTGGAATAAAGTTACTGGTAGAACATTGATCTGTAGGCAAGGAGAAAAAGACCTGTTAAGATTGTCTCCTCCTACATTTTCTCGGTACCACTCTTTCTTGACTGCTCACTGTATAGCTGGTGAGAAAGGCTATGTCCTCAGAAGAATGTAGGAACAAAAGAAAGAAAAGCAGGACTAGGTAATCTAGCTCATAATACCTGCCACTTAATGAGATCATGGCTAATCTTTTAACACTTTCCTGCGCTGTCCAAAACATTTTCTTGTTTTGGCCATAAATATACCCACGCACCGAACTTCCACACCCTCTAGGGTGGAAAATTATCATCTCTGTTTTCAAAGTCTGAATCTTATTTGATTTATCTTTTCATAACCCTTTCAAGCTGTGCAGTGTAGTTGAGCGGAATACATCAAACCACCACTGATTTTGAAACCTATTCTGTAGCTACTGCAGAACATCTTCAGAGCTGTGCAGACAAGTAAAATATGTCAAAAGTAGAAAAATGTTGCCGAGACTCTAAGGGTCAGACAGCATCTGTAGGAAGAGAAATACAGTTAGCATTTCAAAGAAAAGCGCCTACATCAGAACAGGAATCGGAATCAGAGTTCAGTATCAGAATTAGGTTTAATACCATTGGCATATGTTGTGAAATTTGGTGTTTACTGGCAGCAGGATTGTGTAATACGCAATAACAAAAATACTATAAATGACAATAAATATATATATATAAGTAGTGCAAAAAGAGAGCAAATAAAGAAAAAAATTGTGAGGTAGTGTATATAGTTTCATTGTCCATTCAAAGATCCAGAACAAGGAATGGAAAGGAAAATAAGGAAAAATAGAGAAAGTGAGTGAGAGAAAGAAGGAAGATCAAACAAAGCTGCTAAATATAGTTCAGGATTGTATGAAAGGCTATGTAGGTTAGACAGAGTTAAACTGTTAATATTACAGTTGTATATCGTACAGCAGAACTGTCTTGTCATGATGCAGCAGAAAAACAGAGTTATCTTAACGTTGTTTTTTTTTCCATGTTGAGTGCCAAAGGCTGCAATGTGTCCAGATGGAAAGGAAAGAAGAAAATCAAACAGAGGGACAGGAATAAGCTATGAAATGCAGGCCAGAGGTGTAAGAAATGACCAACAGATCAGGCAGAGGGAGTAGAGACCTGAAAAGCTCTATTGTATCAGATGGTCTGCTCGATCAGATTTTGAGTGACATCAGCAAGTGTTTCATTGTATATGTGCTGTGATAATGGGTTGTGCAAGATGTCAAGCATTGACTGGCATTATTGACAGCGGAATATGTGGCCATGCAATAGCTAAAAGTCAAGGTAGTTCCAATATATGCTGAAATTGACAACTGTAACCTCCATAGCTGTTTGTATAAACCACTCAGAGGGCACTGGAGAAAGGAAATGCATGGATAGATTCAAGTGGCATCTTACATAGTATTTCCTGTTGAAGTTTTAGTTGGAGGATTGATTCCAGATTCCTGATGGATATAGATTTCTGTTGGAACCTGTTCCAGTAACTTGCCCTGCTTGGGCGATCCTGTTGTTTATCCCAATATTGCTGCTTTTCAGGAAAATTCTAACACTAACACCTGAGAGCAAATGGTTTACAGGGAAATCTTCAAGTTATCAAAAATTGCAAACTGTAACTTCCTGCACCCTGAGAGAACCAGGGGAAACATCAAGTACAAATGAAAAAAGCCATCAAGAGTGAAGACATCTATATTGTTGAAAATCTCCTCAAACAGCATTGGCTGTATATCCTTCCTGCATTGTATTATGTTACTTTTTTATATGTGAATTGTTTCAGCATTTTGGTAAATTTTGTAAGTTATCTAAGTTTTGTAAGTTAAAGTTTGCAAGTTGTGTATTAGGGCCCTGTATGAAATTCTACCAAAGAAGAAAGGTTCCAAGCATTTTCAGTGAAAATGAAATTCATTTGATTAAAACGATGATTCTTGCCCATTTATTTTATATGTCTAGAGGTAATGTAGTTGTTAGCACAGCACTTTATAGTACCAATGACCTGGGTTTAATTCTCACCACAGTCTGCAAGTAGTTAGTACATTCTCACCGTGACCGTATAGAACTCCTCCAGGTTCTCTGGTTTCCTCCCACAGTCCAAAAACGTTCCGGTTAGTAGGTTAATTGGTCATTGTAAATTGTCCCACAATTAGGCTAGGATTAAATCTGGGGTTGCTGGGTGGTGGCTCAAAGGGCTGGAAGAGCCTATTCCTTGCTGTATCTCAATAAATAAATAAATAAATTTATTGGCTGAATCTGGCCTCTGTGATGTTGGTCACTTCAGAAGAAAGTTGAGATGAAGCACCAATTTAGAAGAGTTAAAGATGTGTGTAAATATTTTAGCACTCACAGGATGGGATCCTTCAAAATTATGGAGGTTCTTGGAGACCATTACTTTAATTGCCCACACCGATCGTAATTAAATGTGGCAGACTTGTGAAGCCAAAATATGCCTTTTTAGCTATGTGTACACCTAACTCCATCTATTGTATGCTACATTTGTTGTTTAGCACACACATTGCTCTGTGTTGGAGCTCTGCCAGCATAATGCCTCAATTTTAGTCAAGAACTTTTTACATCTGAATGAAATTATTTCTCATTTTTCTGCATTCTGGAGAGTATAGCCAATCTTGTGTAATCTCACCTCATTGGACACATAGTGGTGCCACAACAACACTTCTCACCCAATGTCAGCAAGACCAAAGACTTGAGGAGGAGGAAGCCAGAAACCCATGAGCCAGTTCTCATCAGGGGATCAGAGCTGGAGAGGGTCAGCAACTTTAAATTCTTCAGTGCTATTATTTCAGGGGACCTGTCCGTGGTCCAGCACATAAGAGCCATTATAAAGAAAGCATGTTAGCACCTCTACTTTCTCAGAAGTTTGTAAAGATTTGGCATGTCATCTAAAACTTTGATGAACTTCTATAGATGTGTATTGGGGAGTATATTGACTGGTCGCATAGACATAGTCATAGTCATAGTCATACTTTATTGATCCCGGGGGAAATTGGTTTTCGTTCGTTACAGTTGCTCCACAAATAATAAATAGTAATAGAACCATAAATAGATAAATAATAAATAGTAATAGAACCATAAATAGTTAAATAGGGCCTGGCATCAGGGCCTGGTATGGAAGCACCAATGCCCTTGAAGGGAAGAGCCTAGGAAAACTAATGGATACGTCCTAGTCCATCACAGGTAAAGCTCTCCCCACCATTGTCGCAAGAAAACAGCATCCATCATCAACAGCCCCACCATCCAGGACATGTTCTGTTCTTGCTGCTGGCATCAGGAAGAAGATATGGGAGCCCCAGGACCCACATCATCAGGTCGGGAACAGCTATTATCCCTCAACTATCAGGCTTTTGAACCAGAGGGGATGGTTTCACTCAACTTCACTTGCCCCATCATCGAAATGTTTCCACAACTGGTGGACTTACTTTTTAGAAATAATTTTTAAATTATTTCTTTTTTTTTTGTATTTGCACATTGTTGTCTTTTTTGGTGATATATATGTACTTTGATAATAGATTTACTTTGAACTTTGGAAGTCCTCTGTAAATGCATCTTGTGAATCTATTCTGTATTGACTGTGCTGCCAGAACACACTTCTATAGGAAGGTAAATTAAAGTGTACAAATGCACTGGATTCCGGTTAATTGCACCATTGATTGATTGGTGCAGCTGCTTATTTGGGCCAACACTTAAAGAACAAAAACTAATTGGGAAAATAGCCAGGATCCCCTTAATTTATTTGGTCACTATGCCACTTAATTGAGCAAGGAGATTGTTGCCAAATAATTTCTAACTAGCATCAATCGTGTGCACTTGTGTGGCCGTTAGACTCTACACCGTTCTTAGAAAGCACAGTTTTTAAATAGCATCAGTTGCATGTGTTGTGTTCAAAAAGCAGTGATTATTGTCGCTGATAGTTGGTAAGAAATAAGTAGTAAAACAATTCAGAACAGTTTTGTTCACTGTGGTTTCAATCATTCAGCCTTGGAGATGCTGAAATGGCCTGGAGTGAAAATGAAATAATTTCATTACTTCAACAAGTTAGACACTACAAAGAATTTGAAGGTATTAACAATCATCTTGAATATTACAATGAAAATGAAGATTTGGAGGATGTAGACATCAACAGTATTGTATAAAGGCAGTCCATTGTCTGCACTAGATGTCTGCGATGATTTTGTTCATTGCGTACACTGGATGAACTCCTCCACCAATAACTATAATACACAATTTTATAGTACTGTATTAGTATTGATAGTCTTCTAATTTGTTCTATTTTTCACTTAAATACTTAATTTGTTACCAATTAAATGGTATTCTGTTTTTTAAAAATATATTTTTTAAACTATTTCCATGAAACTTTGGCTAATTAGACCAAAATGTATTGGTTCTGATGTGTCCCAATTAACTGGAATCCACTGTACTTTAAATAGAAACCCTGCACAATCTCAACAAAACCTCCCTACTTCTGAACTCCAAACTCCTTGCAATAAATGCCAATACATCATTTGCCTTTCTAGTTATTTACTGTACATGCAAGTTTATTTCTTGTGTTGGCACATAAAAATCACACTGTTTTTAAATATTCATTACTTTCTCACTGTCTGGCAGGTATTTGTTTTTTCCTCTCTACTCTTCCCACAGCTAGTTAAGCTGCTGCCTGATAGCTCCAGATGGTGTCTGTGGAGTTTTCACATTCTCCCTGTAACCACATAGGTTTCCTCCAGGCCCTTTGGTTTTGTTCTACATTCCAAAAATGTGTGGGTTTATTGGTCAAATGGCCACTGTAAATTGTTCCTCATTTGTAGATGACTGGTCGAATTTGGGAGAAGTTGATGGGAATGTGGGGAGTTAGTGTAGGATTGGTATAAATGGGTGCCTGGGGATTTAAATGAGTTAGAGTAGGATTGGTATAAATAGGTGCTTGATGGTTGGCATAGATTTGATGGAGAAGGCATGGCAGCGTCTTTACTTTCTTCGAAGTTTTGCAGGTTCGGCATTGCACATTTTTTTGTCAGTCTTGGTTTATGTATAGTTTTTCATTGATTCTATTATATTTCTTTGTTCCACTATGAATGCCCAAAAGAAATTGAATCTCACGGTAGTATATGGTGACATATATTTACTGCAATAATAAACTTAGTTTTTGAACTTTTTTGAACTTTCTGTTTCCAAACTGTAAAGCACTATGAGTTGATGATTATTCCACCTTGCATCTTCTTATGCAGTTGCTTAATCTGTCTGTAGTCCCTTTGCAAACTCTAGGTATTCTTCTCATTGCTCACTTCCCCTTCTAGCTTTGTATCATCCATAAACTATTTCCTGGATTATAGAATACTATACTAATTAAGTGATTTTACAAGACATTGTGGTTCAATCACTTGCTTTTGCTCTTCTGTTTTCATAAATTTATCCAACCATTATGGGTAACCAACAATAGAAGGAGATTTGTCCAGACAATTGTCTGTACAGTTTCAAAACCGTTCTCATCAACATATTTTCAGTATTTAATGAGAGAAGTATTTTGTACAAAAAACACAGAACTTAACCTTTCATTTAACATGACATAATTTTGGAATCTGTTGCACACATCTCCTTTCAATTAGCAGGGAAGAAAAATTGTAACTGTGAGTCACCTCAGTTGCTCTCACACAGCTGCCAGCAGCTAAATAATATGAATTGGCAAAGGTGAAAGCCCAGATTGTGCTCATAATCAATGTGTGAGATGTGTGCATTACACCAATCAGTTCCAATTCAACCATCAGAACAATCCAAAGACTTTTGCTTTTAATATAAATGTTTTCCCCTTCAGTGACCTGGAGAAGAAGAAAAAAATAACAGAAACGGATAAAACATGAATAATTTAAACACGGGAGGGTATTATGTACCTGATGTACCAACTAAACAGTTGGAAACGATCTGCTTATTATTTTCCAAAATAAGCCTGCAAGTGGAGTAGAACTTGAAGTTTCACCATTTCATTCTTTGAACTGTTTGATCCTTTCACATGCATTTTCAGTTTACTTTATTTTGTGTGTAATTTTACATTCAATGGTGTGCAACTGGTTCTTAAATCTTTTAACCACTAAACCTTGCCATAATCAGTTCTCAGGAATCAAACTTGAATAATCACTTACAGCTAAGTGCTATTAAAAATTGCAGGTACAAAGCAAACATGAAGCATTCTGAAGTCAATATCTTTAGAACAATAACAAAATTTCACTTACGCTAACAAAACTACTGTAAAGTCCAACCAGTTCCAAGGATTTCGGAGGTATGAAAATGTGTGCAGGGCAAAGCCTCGAGCCAATACTTTAATAATTACTTCCAAAGTATATATTGCTGTAAAAAGGAGACTGACAAAGATAAATAGAATATTAGGAATATACATATATGCAAGTAGTTTTGCTTCAATATGCTTCATGAATAAATCTGGTTTGCTATGTTTCAAAGTTCTGGCTGCAATTAACTTGATCTGTATCTTGGGGGAAGGGTTCAACATTTACTAATTGTTGAAAACAAAACAAGGAAAAACAAATTAAGAGCACCAGAAAGCAATACAGTTTCAACAATGATTTGTATTATAACAGAAGGGAAAAAGTACCCTTGAACGGGGACATATGCATTTAAGGCGGTGGGTGTGAGGTGTTGGGAGTGGGGCTGATGAGAATACCAGCTGTGTAACTGTGTCTCCCCAAAAGCAGTCAAAGTTAACTTCTTACCTTAAGGATGGAAATAAAATGTGAAGACAGGGTGAAATATTTGAACATGACCAATTATGCTTCCTTGATGGAATTTGAACTGGGTTAGGAGATACTACTTTGTGACAAAAATATCATTTTGGCTCATGTAATTCTGATCCATAATTCACCCAATTTTGTTTCATTATAAAAATTTCTTCAACAATCCATTACTGTTCCTTTAGATGGAACTAAACCACTCAGTGTAGTCAGGCTAATTTTGAATGTTGGTCAATAATCTTATTAGCTCTGTACTAGATAAAGGAAAATTATCTCCAGAGGTTCCAATTGCATTGGTGTTTAGTGTTCATTACAATTTCCTTTTTGTATACATATTGTTTAATTCTCCCCCCTCCTCTTTGCGTTACCATATTCTGCTATTCCTTTCCTACCAAACCCACCACCACTTCCACCTCATCTTTCTTGATTCTCTTTTTATTTACTTCTAGGTCAAATGCATAGATCCAACACATCCAATGTGAAAGACATTAAGGAAACACAAGGTATTACAATACAGTATTTCATTCTACAACCTTTTCTCCTAAAAAACACACAGAAATTCAAAGGTCACATAAGTGGCAAGTTTATCTGACTGTCTCTTGCTTTTTTTTCTCCATAAAAGGGAAAAATGGAAGAATATCCATTAAAGCAGTAATTAAGAATTGGAAGTTTGAATTGGAAAGAGACCAATCCTCCTACTACATTTCAATGGGTTTCCCAAACTATATCATGTTTAAATTTAGAAAAAATCAGAAGTGTCATTTTTGATCCTTCAGTTAAATTTGAAGAGACTTGGAAGCCATTTATTCAACATTTTCATATGATGTAGTTTGACCTTTTCTGAATCCTTTTTATTAACTTAGTATATATGAATGGAGGAGCGGAGTTGATGACATTAATGAATGTATTCGATCTAATATATTAGTTCAGCCCTGTTTTGTTCTGTTTGTTTTTTTCTTTGTGATATCCTTTTCTTTTTATTTCTTTTCTCTTCATGATTAATTATATTAACAGCTTGGAAGTCTATTACACTTGTACTATTTGTAGTTTCCTTGTATATGTTTATTACCAATAATGTAATTTCAGTCTCTTTATATCACTATTGTTATTATGTTTATAAACTTGAAAACTAATAAAAAGATTAAAAAAGGAAAAAGAAGGAAGTTTGGAGATAGAGAGAGAGAGTGAGTGGGAGAAGGAGGTGGAGGAGAGAGAGATTTGACTTAAACAGCATAACTGTAACAGTTACATATGTTTAGTGATTCAGGTAATACCAAAACTATAGAACTGGCTTCAGAAAATGGAATACTATGGCTATTGTGCTTCTAACCGGAGTCACTTCACATACCATCAGAACCAGGTTGCTACAGGCAGGTGATCAATGATGATCCCATCTGATGACTTATGATGATTATAATTATAATAATGATGATCATTACAGGTTTATTGAATGATTGAAACTGCATTTTCACTGCACGGGCAATAATCTGAATATGCTGGGTACCCAGGTCCATTGATATTGTCAGATAATGAACTACATGGAAAAATTATAGCACAGAAAAAGGCCATTTGGCCCATCAGATCTATGGTAATCTTTAAACTCCACAGGAGCCTCCCCCGCCTTATTTAATCCCACATTAATTAATACTTCCATGCTTTTCTCCTTCAAACACTGCAAGGCAGATATCTTATTTGCCTCAGCTACTCCATTTGGCAGTGAATTCTCATCACTCTCTCAGAAGAGGGTTTTGCAATAAATAATAAAACGTGCTGCCAAAAATGTCTTTCCCCCTTATGTAAATGTGACCAGTAAAAGTTTCCTCTGGTCTGTGCCTTTAATACAAACACAAAACAGAGAAAACGGAACATTTTGTTTCTGTGACATACAATCCAAACCAGTGCAACCCCACATCATACTAGCTACTTAATTAACTAATCTTTATATAACTGTGTAGCATATATATTAAAGTACATGCTAGATGACATATACTCACTCAATAATGACAAAATTTTTATTCATTGCCAGCAGTAGCATATTCACAAAGATTGTTCCAATGATAACTAAATTAAAATATGTATCCATGTGCTAAGGAAAACAAACAGAACTCTTAGAAATGAAAACAGAAAAAAACATTCAACCAAACCTGAAAACATTACATAAGAAGATAATTTAATCAATCAGAGAGCATGCTACTTAAATTTACCTGAATATCTCATAGTTGCCAAAATATACTGTGGTGGTTGATGATCGAACACTTGCTATAAATTGATTGTAATATAATGGTACACTTCAACATAAATGTTTTTCTGTTGTAGATACTATTCTTAAAAAACAAAGTAGAATTGTGGTAAGTAGTTCCAGAGTGATACTGGAAACAAAGTGATGGTTTTGTATACAAAAGTAATGGGTTTTCCTGAATCACTCAAAAGGCAGTGCTATCCTAATGAATGTAGTCCTCGTCATTGTTGAGGGCAGAAATTGGTGGGGGGGGGGATGGGGAGAGGGGGGAGGGCAAAACCTGCTGCTCTGTGATAGAGGTAGATCATCAGTACACGAAGGTTTTTGGTGATTTTATGTAATTACTTTGAACATCTGATCAAATCTAAGAAATAAGAAAAATTCCCAATCACATTTCAAGAACTTGCGTTCAAACTGTTGCATCTAGGGCTTTTTTAAAAACCTTCCATGGCATGCAAGCTATAATAAAAAGTTTGGCCTTTTTCCATAACAATTGAATCCTGAGGCAATATTGAAGAACCAGTTCTTGAACATATGTGTACTATTAGAAGACAAAGACCTAAAAATTAATTCAGGCCGGTAGGCTGTCACAAAATTGGTCTCGGAATCAAACTCTTAATGGGAATGGTTAGGCATGTGTCAAACTTGATAATAGACTTCTGTTCTTGTTTACATGAGGCCAATGAACTGAAGGAGCCGGCGGAGCATCATGTGGCAGCTCACCAGCTGAGAGCTTGGAAGAAGGAACAAAAAGGATGAATTGACTGCTGGAGGGGGCTTGGGGGAAGCATTACATTAGGGTTATGAAACTGAAAAGGCTGAGAGCAATTGAATGGGGCTTAAGCAGTTACTAGTAATGGTCTTAGCAATTCAGTGGGGCTGAGAATGATCTTCCACATTTATTCTCTTCATTCAGTTCAATTTATTTTAGAAGGTGTTTCATTTTGGTGATGGTCTTCGAAACACTGTTACAGTCTTCTCGGTTTTGTAAAGCGATGGAATGGCTTTAAAACTTTCATAGCCTATAGAACTAACACTAGTTTCAGGTAGTAGCCTCGGATTGTCTTTTCTCTGTTATTATCCGTACCCATGTGTGGCATTTCTGGCAATCAATGAACACGTTTGTTTTCCACATTCTCAAACTGGATGCATTGTTAACTGAAAATGGGGACATCCATCAAACAACTCATCCACTAGCGATGTTATAATCAAACTTTGTTGTACGGACATCATGGTTTGTATTGAAATTATATAACTTATTAGAATGCAGAAATCCAAAACACTTTCAGGAAAGCAATTTAAAAAGGATATTGATGAGTCACTGTGCGAATTGCCACCTTTCTCACTAAACGGTTATGTGCAAATAAAAAGAGAGATTTCTGACAGCTGAAGCGAAACAAATACTGGGCACCGAATCTCGTCGACAGCACACAGAATGTCTGAGAACATAAAAATAAAAATTAGACAAAACTTCAACAGCTGTTCAGTATTAGTAGTAGATTGTTGGCACAAGATAAAACAGTTTAAACAAACATTTCTGATTATCAGTAGAACATCCCATGGCACAAGTTCTTCTTAGTTTGTAAATTTTAAAAAAGTACATTTCCTTATATAGTTGAAACTTCTAAACATTCATCATATTATAAAGTTTCATGTACAGTATAATTAAACACTAGTGAATGCTGCTGTTGGATTTTCTATGAATGTACAGCTGCCTGTATGCTTTGGGAATAGCTAGATAACTCAAGTTCAGAAAAGCCATCAATAATATTAAAAAAACTTAGTTGTTATTGTTATTATACAAAATATGACAGCTAGCTTATGACAGTTGAATTTCAATACTCATACAAACAGATGTAGGAAATGGCACAAATAGATCTGGGGAAATTGAAGCCAAAAATAATCAAAGTACATGGCACTCATTATAAAGAAATGGAAAAGGATGAGCAAATTGTTGCTTAAGTAATCTTCTAAAGTAATACAACAAAAGCATAATGAATAATTTATTCACATATTTTGTAGCTTTCAGTACCAGTAAAGTTTGTAATATTCTTGTATATTATAGTTCGGAAACATCTGGAATGGTGAAGGCTAAACCCTGGAATCACTTAAGACATAATTTGGATATCACGAAGAGGATTTGTGGAGTCCTTTTGGATAGATTAATGAACATTGGCCAAGTGGTCTTCATCCATAATTGTAATGTGATCGGTCATTAAGGACATCCAAACACACTAAGGAAGATTTATTGGGTTTAATAAAAACCTTACAGTGATGAAAGTGACAAGCATGGTAGTTTCTGACACGATAAGTACAGGTGAGTGGGTGATAAAGTTTTCAGGATCATATGATACCACTGAACTTCAGTGTAGCATCACCAATTACTTTGATGATCAAGCCATTACAAGTATGCTTGTAATTTAATACAGCAATTTACTTAATTTGATTTTTTTTCTAACAGCCATTTTTGATCAGGGAACAAAATGACAGCTGGATTTAGAAACACAATCACTCCCAAGGAGGAAAATATACCTGTGAGTGCAGGTGTATCTGCCACAATAGTTTGAAAGGCTTTGGAGATATGCTCACATGAGTACTTATCATGTAATGCTAATGAAAGACTAGGTTTGGGATGCTCAGGGTATTTGTTTATTAACCTAAAGACTTGAAAAAGATAATTTGGCATAAATAGTCTTGTATTGTTAATGTACTGGAAGTTTTACGGAAGGTCATAACCTATGCTCATGGTTTCTCATTAGAGAACGAATAGATTCTATTGTGCAGACTTGTTGAAGGTAGATTAACTTGTAATTAGAGCATGTTCAGACATTGGTATTACATTAAGAGGACACAATGAAGCATATCTGAAGATACAGGTGATAGAGCTGCTTGGGGAAATTCTAACCATCATTCTCTGGTTATTACAGGTTATTAAAGACCAAAGGCTTTTGGTGGTCCTGAGGAGTTTCACTTATATGCAATTTATACCTGAATCTGATATTCACCCTGTTATAAAAGGTTTTGTTTTATTTAGCCATTGTTTTGATTTAATGGAGAGTATTATTCAGATGTTTAAGTGATCCCTAGTTCTCCAAGTTGTATTAAAGATAATGGATGCTTATCAATACTCTGCAGTACATGAAGTAGAGCATTAGGGAAAATAAAGACTAAGTCGTATACGTAAATCCAACAATGACAGTCAGAGAGAGCTTGTATTTTTATTGTTCCCAGTGTATCTTACAGTCAAAGCATTTAAATATAATTACTGTTTTAACTTCTGACATTCATTCATTTCTACTTCAATGTATGGCCCTACGTATGTCTGTGTTGTCTTTGTTGAAAGAGTAATCTCTGAAGTATTGTCCAATTTGGATTAAACAATCTGATAACCGAAACAATGCCTGATCCAGAGGTGCAGAGATTTAAACTGCAGCAGTAGCAAATCTTACATTGATCAGAACGAAGTCAATCCAGATTCAGAATTTAGCCTGCCATTAGTCTGCAGTGGAAGTGTAGCAATGGACATCTTATAAATGCAAGCGAGGCTAAATAACAACTTAATGGGTTGCTATACTGGAATTCAAGCTGGGTTAAAACTTCGTCCTCATGTCTGCAGCCTTCTCTTTATCAGTTTCCTCAATCACTGTTGAAGAAAGTGTTGAATCATAGAATTATTATGAAGTAGGTAGGTTGCCAAACACATGTTGGATCCTCAGAGAGCATTCAGTCAGACCATTTTCCTGCTCTCTCCCCAAGGCCCTGCAAAGTACTTTTGCTCAAGTGTCTATGCAAATCCTTTTAGAAAGAATGAATTCCAAAGCATGAACAGATTCAGACTACAACCTTCCGCACCCGTGTCTTTTGCACATAATTAATCCTTGAACCATATGCCAATGCTAATATTTTATTGAGTTTCTAAATAAAGTCCTAATTTCAATATAAATTAGGGAACTGGAATTGCCCCCATGATAATAATATTGGGATTGGGATTGTTTAATGGCTTCACAAGATGGTAAAATACACCTAATTTTTTTGCTGTTTTTTGTAACCATTCCATTCAAAATTTGCCCCTTTTTCTATTGCCGAGGCCCAAGCAGATCTTCTGTCAGGTTGCTATTTCAGAATCAGAATCAGAATCAGGTTTATTATCATCGGCATATCACGTGAATTTTGTTCACTTAGCAGCAGCAGTTCAATGCAATACATAATCTAGCAGAGAGAGAGAAAAATAAATAAAATAAAACATAGTAATAAATAAACAAGTAAATCAAGTATGTATATTGAATAGATTATTAAAAACCTGCAAAAACAGAAATACTGTATATTAAAAAAAGTGAGGTAGTGTCCAAAGCTTCAAAGTCCATTTAGGAATCGGATGGCAGAGGGGAAGAAGCTGTTTCTGAATCACTGAGTGTGTGCCTTCAGGCTTCTGTCTCTTCTACCTGATGGTAACAGAGAGAAAAGGACATGGCCTGGGTGCTGGAGGTCTTTAATAATGGACGCTGCCTATCTGAGACACTGCTCCCTAAAGATGTCCTGGGTATTTTGTAGGCTAGTGCCTAAGATGGAGCTGACTAGAGTTACATCCTTCTGCAGCTTCTTCCGGTCCTGTGCAGTAGCCCCTCCATACCTGACAGTGATGCAGCCTGTCAGAATGCTCTCCACACTACAACTATAGAAGTTTTTGAGTGTATTTGTTGACATGCCAAATCGCTTCAAACTCCTAATAAAGTATAGCCGCTGTCTTGCCTTCTTTATGACTGCATCAGTGTGTTGGGACCAGGTTAGATCCTCAGAGATCTTGGCATCCAGGAACTTGAAGCTGCTCACTCTCTCCACTTCTGATCCCTCTATGAGGACTGGTATGTGTTCCTTCGTCTTAACCTTCCTGAAGACCACAATCAGCTCTTTCGTCTTACTGACGTTGAGTGCCAGGTTGTTGCTGTGGCACCACTCCACTAGTTAGCATATCTCACTCCTGTACGCCCTCTCGTCACCACCTGAGATTCTACCAACAATGGTTGTATTGTCAGCAAATTTGTAGATGGTATTTGAGCTATGCCGAGCCACACAGTCATGTGTCTACAGAGAGTAGAGCAGTGGGCTAACTACACACCCCTGAGGTGCACCAGTGTCACAGTATTTTCTTGCAACAATGTATCGACTCTCTCTCTCTCTGTCACTGTCTCTCTCTCTCTCTCCCCCTCTCTCTATCTCCCTCTCACTCTCTCTCTCCCCCTCTCTCACTCTCTCTCTTTCTTTCTCTCTCCTTTCCTTTCTTTTCTCCTGCATGGATCAAACCTATTTTGGCAGATCTACTACTACATCGATTTGCAAAGTGGGAAGGGTGCATAGTCCAATGTTTGATCAAAGTATGATTATGAAGGCTTGGAAGCTTGAAATTCAAGTGCATTCACCTGTGATAGACGCAAGGCATCTATCTTAAATATATCGTAAAACAACTTATTTTTGAAAGGACGACTTCAAATGGTAATAATGGATAATAGAAGTAAAAACCTTCCCTATTGTTAATAAAGGAACTGGTTTTCAATCTGTGCCTTCTTCCTTAGCATAACTTGTGTTGTCTAGACCTCCACTCAGTGATTTTAAATCCTGCCTTAAAGTTCTTATATAAATGTAAATTGTTCTGTTGTTAATACTGTACAGTTGTTGAATTGGTTATGATTGCTCTTTCTTGACTTTTATCTCTGTCCACATGCAGTACCGGGGATGTATTGAATATTGATTCCGACTTTCCACTGGGCTCCTGCTTTACGTATTTAGATGACAATATTTCCTCCCAGTTTTGCTGCATTATAAACCACGCTTTTGCACAATGTATAGCACTCAGGTTAATTATCTTGGACTACCATTTATCATCAGATTGCTAAAGGAAGTAAGGAAGGTTTTATATCAACTTCTGGATCCTGTATTTAATGGCTTATCAGGAAGCTAGTATCTCTCCGATATTGAAAAAGAAAACAAATCTTAGATACGACAGAATTCAGACAGAAAAAATTGAGTCATTGCTAAGCATTATGCCATTTTGAGAGGTTAGCACACACTCAAGAATCCTAATCTATTTAGGAAATGGAGCTCCTGCAAACACTAGACAAATGGGATTTTTGAGAAAATTAATGGATATTGGTCGACCATAAATACTGTGTACCCTAACTTCTGGGAGACACAATCTTAGCTGAGAAACTCTCAGCATCTACTATATCATGGGGGATCAGATGTCATGTATTATATCCAACTGGAAACTGGAAACAATTACACAAACAGAGGGACATTATTTATATAAATAGATATGTGTGGACCTTCAAAGTTCAGAATCAGGATGATTGTCATTGGTCATCTTCAAAGAAAATCTGGATGAAAGTCATTGATGTTGCAAATGAAATCTCTGGTCATCTATGCACCATGCTGTGATATTCATCAAATATTATGAACATACGAATGCAGAAGATGGAGTAAATTAATCAACCCCATGAGGCTGTCAGAATTAGAATCTAATTCATCTATGTGCAAGAGGTATCAATGTTGGGAGCCACAGTTAATATATTATCATGGCCTAATGCAGTTTGATGAAAGATTGTGTAAGATTGTGTAAAATTTAAAACTATTTGGTGAGGATATACTTAGTGTATTGTGTATAGTTCTAATTTCCTTAAGTAGCAGAGAATCTTAGAGATGATTCAAAGGACTATGATCAAAACAATACTAAATTTCAAGAATATTTATACAATTCCATTCGTCAGAGGATTGGAGGCATTTTAAATTAAGGATCACAGTGGATACCGCGCCTGTCTGCAAATGGAGTAGCAGCAATCTTGTGTTGCTCTTAGTTTTGTCTCTCTCCCCCGAGTTTAAACTTCGAATTTAAAATTTTTATTTGCTGATTCTTGAGGGGGAACACTTCTTTTTGGATTCCAGACCTAACCAGTTCCCCTCTACCACCACTCTGCTCCGTCTAGCGGAATTAGTCCTTACTCTTAATAATTTCTCCTTTGGCTCCTCCCACTTCCTCCAAACTAACGGTGTAGCCATGGGCACCTGTATGGGTCCTAGCTATGCCTGCCTTTTTGTTGGCTTTGTGGAATAATCTATGTTCCGTACCTATTCTGGTATCTGTCCCCCACTTTTCCTTCGCTACATAGACGACTGCATTGGCGCTGCTTCCTGCACGCATGCTGAGCTCGTTGACTTCATTAACTTTGCCTCCAACTTTCACCCTGCCCTCAAGTTTATCTGGTCCATTTCAAACACCTCCCTCCCCTTTCTAGATCTTTCTGTCTCTCTCTCTGGAGACAGCTTATCTACTGATGTCTACTATAAGCCTACTGACTCTCACAGCTATCTGGACTATTCCTCTTCTCACTCTGGCTCTTGCAAAAATGCCACCCCCTTCTCGCAATTCCTCCGTCTCCGCCGCATCTGCTCTCAGGATGAGGCTTTTCATTCCAGGACGAAGCAGATGTCCTCCTTTTTTAAAGAAAGGGGCTTCCCTTCCTCCACCATCAACTCTGCTCTCAAATGCACCTCCCCCATTTCAGGCACATCTGCTCTCACTCCATCCTCCCGCCATCCCACTAGGAATAAGGTTCCCCTTGTCCTCACCTACCACCCTACCAGCCTCCGGGTCCAACATATAATTCTCCCTAACTTCCGCCACCTCCAACAGGATCCCACCACTAAGCACATCTTTCCCTCCCCACCTCTCTCTGCTGTCTGCAGGGATCGCTCCCTACCCAACTCCCTTGTCCATTCGTCCCCCCCATCCCTCCCCACCGATCTCCCTCCTGGCACTTATCCTTGTAAATGGAACAAGTGCTACACATGCCCTTACACTTCCTCCCTCGCTACCATTCAGGGCCCCAGACAGTCCTTTCAGGTGAGGCAACACTTCACCTGTGAGTCGGCTGGGGTGATATACTGGGTCCGGTGCTCCCGATATGGCCTTCTATATATTGGCGAGACCCGAGGCAGACTGGGAGATTGTTTCGCTGAACACCTATGCTCTGTCCGCCAGAGAAAGCAGGATCTTCCAGTGGCCACACATTTTAATTCCACGTCCTATTCCCATTCTGATATGTCTATCCACGACCTCCTCTACTGTAAAGATGAAGCCACACTCAGGTTGGAGGAACAACACCTTATATTCCGTCTGGGTAGCCTCCAACCTGATGGCATGAACATTGACTTCTCAAACTTCCGCTAATGACCCACCTCCCCCTCGTACCCCATTCGTTATTTATTTATGTACACACATTCTTTTTCTCTCTCTCCTTTTTCTCCCTCTGTCCCCCTCACTATACCCCTTGCCCATCCTCTGGTTTTTTCCCCCCGCTCCCCCTTTTCTTTCTCCCTTGGCCTCCTGTCCCATGATCCTCTCATATCCCTTTTGCCAATCAACTGTCCAGCTCTTGGCTCCATCCCTCCCCCTCCTGTCTTCTCCTATTATTTTGGATCTCCTCCTCCTGCTCCCACTTTCAAATCTCTTAATAGCTCTTCTTTCAGTTAGTCCTGATGAAGGGTCTCAGCCCGAAACGTTGACTGAAACGTTGACTGTACCTCTTCCTAGAGGTGCTGCCTGGCCTGCTGCGTTCACCAGCAACTTTTATGTGTCAGGCTTTATAAAGGGTTGTTATTCTTTTTCAAATGTTCGGAGACTATCTAACATTATATATTCGTCCTCTTTTAAAACTCCACAAAGCATCGTCTCTTTGGATGCTAAAAAAGCATTCGATCCAGTCGAATGGAAATATTTATTTAATGTTTTAGAGAAATTTGGTTTTGGTATTAATTTTAATAATTGTATTAGAATGATATTTAAAGCTCCTATTGCTACTGTTATCACTAACAACTGTAGGTCTCCTTTTTTCAACTTTCACGGGGGACAAGACAAGGTTGTCCATTGTCCTTGTTATTTAATTTTATATTAGAACCCCCTTGCTATTGCTCTTTGTGGAGCTAAAAATATTCATGGGATCTGTGTAAATGAGACTATTCATAAGATTTCTCCGCTGACGATTTATTGGTTTATATATCTAATCCTGAAGAACCTATTCCTGCCTTGCTAAAATTATTCAATGAATTTGGAGATTTTTCAGGGAAAAGACTAAGGAGCTTGTGGTAGACCTGAGGAGAGCTAAGGTACCGGAGACCCCTGTTTCCATCCAGGGGATCAGTATGGACATGGTGGAGGAGTACAAATACCTGGGGATACGAATTGACAATAAACTGGACTGGTCTAAGAACACTGAAGCTGTCTACAAGAAGGGTCAGAGCCGTCTCTATTTCCTGTGGAGACTGAGGTCCTTTAACATCTGCCGGACGATGCTGAGGATGTTCTACGAGTCTGTGGTGGCCAGTGCTATCATGTTTGCTGTTGTGTGCTGGGGCAGCAGGCTGAGGGTAGCAGACACCAACAGAATCAACAAACTCATTCATAAGGCCAGTGATGTTGTAGGGATGGAACTGGACTCTCTCACGGTGGTGTCTGAAAAGAGGATGCTGTCTAAGTTGCATGCCATCTTGGTCAATGTCTCCCATCCACTACATAATGTACTGGGTGGGCACAGGAGTACATTCAGCTAGAGACTCATTCCACCGAGATGCAACACAGAGCATCATAGGAAGTCATTCCTGCCTGTGGCCATCAAACTTTACAACTCCTAACTTGGAGGTTCACACACCCTGAGCTGATAGGCTGGTCCTGGACTTACTTCATAATTTACTGGCATAATTTACATATTACTATTTAACTATTTATGGTTCTATTACTATTTATTATTTATGGTGCAACTGTAACGAAAATCAATTTCCCCCGGGATCAATAAAGTATGACTATGACTATGACTATGACTATATAAAATAAATTTTAGTAAAAGTGAATTGGTTCCTTTAAATGACTCTGTCTCTATATAGAACATAGAACATAGGATAGTACAGCACAGTACAGGCCCTTCGGCCCACAATGTTGTGCCGACCCTCAAACCCTGCCTCCCATATAAGCCCCCAACTTAAATTCCTCCATATACCTGTCTAGTAGTCTCTTAAACTTCACTAGTGTATCCGCCTCCACCACTGACTCAGGCAGTGCATTCCACGACCAACCACTCTCTGAGTAAAAAACCTTCCTCTAATATCCCCCTTGAACTTCCCACCCCTTACCTTAAAGCCATGTCCTCTTGTATTGAGCAGTGGTGCCCTGGGGAAGAGGCGCTGGCTATCCACTCTATCTATTCCTCTTATTATCTTGTACACCTCTATCATGTCTCCTCTCATCCTCCTTCTCTCCAAAGAGTAAAGCCCTAGCTCCCTTAATCTCTGATCATAATGCATACTTTCTAAACCAGGCAGCATCCTGGTAAATCTCCTCTGTACCCTTTCCAATGCTTCCACATCCTTCCTATAGTGAGGCGACCAGAACTGGACACAGTACTCCAAGTGTGGCCTAACCAGAGTTTTATACAGCTGCATCATTACATCGTGACTCTTAAACTCTATCCCTCGACTTATGAAAGCTAACACCCCATAAGCTTTCTTAACTACCCTATCCACCTGTGAGGCAACTTTCAGCGATCTGTGGACATCTACCCCGAGATCTCTCTGCTCCACCACACTACCAAGCATCCTGCCATTTACTTTGTACTCTGCCTTGGAGTTTGTCCTTCCAAAGCGTACCACCTCACACTTCTCCGGGTTGAACTCCATCTGCCACTTCTCAGCCCACTCCTGCATCCTATCAATGTCTCTGCAATCTTTGACAAACCTCTACTCTATCTACAACACTACCAACCTTTGTGTCGTCTGCAAACTTGCCAACCCACCCCTCTACCCCCACATCCAGGTCGTTAATAAAAATCACGAAAAGTAGAGGTCCCAGAACAGATCCTTGTGGGACACCACTGGTCACAATCCTCCAATCTGAATGTACTCTCTCCACCACCACCCTCTGCCTTCTGCAGGCAAGCCAATTCTGAATACACCTGGCCAAACTTCCCTGGATCCCATGCCTTCTAACTTTCTGAATAAGCCTACCGTGTGGAACCTTGTCAAATGCCTTACGAAAATCCATATAGATCACATCCACTACACTACCCTCATCTATATGCCTGGTCACCTCCTCAAAGAACTCTATCAGGCTTGTTAGACACGATCTGCCCTTCACAAAGCAATGCTGACTGTCCCTGATCAGACCATGATTCTCTAAATGCCTATAGATCCAACAGCTTTCCCACCACAGACATAAGGCTCACTGATCTGTAATTACCTGGACTATCCCTACTACCTTTTTTGAACAAGGGGACAACATTCGCCTCCCTCCAATCCTCCGGTACCATTCCTGTGGACAACGAGAACATAAAGATCCTAGCCAGAGGCTCAGCAACCTCTTCTCTCACCTCGTGGAGCAGCCTGGGGAATATTCTGACTGGCCCCGGGGACTTATCTGTCCTAATGTATTTTAACAACTCCAACACCTCCACTCCCTTAATATCAACATGCTCCAGAACATCAACCTCACTGATATTGTCCTCACCATCATCAAGTTCCCTCTCATTGGTGAACACCGAAGAGAAGTATTCATTGAGGACCTCGCTCACTTCCACAGCCTCCAGGCACATCTTCCCACCTTTATCTCTAATCGGTCCTACCTTCACTCCTGTCATCCTTTTTTTCTTCAGTTAATTGAAGCATGCCTTGGAGTTTTCCTTTACCCTACTCACCAAGGCCTTCTCATACCCCCTTCTTGCTCTTCTCAGCCCCTTCTTAAGCTCCTTTCTTGCCTCCCTATATTCCTCAATAGACCCATCTGTCCTTGCTTCCTAAACCTCATTATGCTACCTTCTTCCACCTGACTAGATTTTCCACCTCACTTGTCACCCATGGTTCCTTCACCCTACCATTCTTTATCTTCCTCACTGGGACAAATTTATCCCTAACATCCCGCAAGAGATCTCTAAACATCTCTAAAAATATATGATAATACTCCTTTCAAAGTCACGGATTCTTTTAGATATTTAGGTGTTATAATCACCAAAGAATATAAGGATCTTTATAAAGCCAATTTTGTTCCCTTGGTAGACTCCATGAAGTATTTATTTAGTAGATGGAGTCCACTTACATTTTCACTTGTCGGTCGTATCCATATAGTTAAAATGATGATTTTACCAAAATTTTTATATTCTTTCAGAATATCCGTGTTTTTTTGAGTAAGAAGTTTTTTGATCAGATTGATTCTATTATTTTATCTTTTATTTGGAATAATAAAAGACCAAGAATTAGTAAATACTACTCACAAAATTTGAAAAAGGATAGAGGTCTTGCTTTGCCTAATTTAAGAAGGTATTACTAGGCTGTTAATGTGCGATACATGCCCTTTTGGTTATATTGGGTTGATAAGAACAATTGGCCAATTTGAAAGCTGGAATTGAAAGCTGTGAAACAGTTTTATTTAACCTTGTTATTGGGAGTTGCTTTACCTATACAATTAGCTAAAGTTACTAATTTAAACCCATACCCTGTGATTAAGCACTTTTTACAAATTTGGCTCCAGTTCTGCAATTTCTTTAATTTGTAGTTTAATTTATCGAAATTAGTTTTTTAAGCCTTCTTTGAGTGATCCAATTTTTTTACTTTGGAAAAATAAAGGTATTAATTCTTTTTTGGATGCATTTACTTTCTTTCTTTTTAAATCTTTTTATTGAATAAGTATACAAAAAGGTAAGCCATATAGACACTAATACACTGTTAGAATATAATAAAATTACAGAAGATATTAATACAAAAAAATACTACAAACAATGTAATTTAAACATAACATACCAAGGTAACATAATAGTATACTAATTTTTATATATATATCAATAGAGAAAAGGAACCCCCCCCCCAAAAAAAACCCACTGTGCAACTAACTAAAAGCAAAGCAAAGCAATGGGCTAACTTGAAACCAAACAGAGTTAAACTTAAAATCACGCCCTCAATCCCGACCTCCATTAAAAACAGTAAAAAAAAAACAAGAAGGGTATATATTACATTAAATGAAAATATTGAATAAAAGATCTCCAAGTCTGTTCAAATTTAAATGAGGAGTCATAAAGATTGCTTCTAATTTTCTCCAGATTCAAGCATAATATCGTCTGAGAAAACCAAAAAAAGGTAGTTGGAGCATTAGGCTCTTTCCAATGTTGTAAGATACATCTTTTCGCCATTAAAGTAAGAAATGCAATCATTCTACGGGCTGAAGGGGAAAGATTACTGGAAATTTTAGGTAGTCCAAAGATAGCAGTAATAGGGTGAGGAGAGATATCTATATTCAATACCTTGGAGATAATATTAAAAACGTCTCTCCAAAAAGTTTCCAAAGTAGGGCAAGACGAAAACATATGAGTTAAAGAGGCTATCTGCCCCGGACATCTATCACAAAAAGGATTAATATGGATGCATTTAAAGAAGATAGATTGATATCTTTTGAACAATTAGTTGATAAATATTCTCTTTCATTCTCACACTTTTTACAATACCTTCAAGTTAGGCATTTCTTACAAAAATATTTAAGTAATTTTCCTTATGTATTGGAGACTGACCTGTTAGATACTATTATGAGTATGAACCCTTCGATGAAGGCTTCTATTGGAAGAATTTATAAATTATTATTACAATGGGATAAGCGTCCTTTATTTAAGATTAAACAAAATTGGGAAAAGGAACTCAATTTGACTTTTATGACGGAGGACTGGACGCAGATTCTGAAGCTGGTTAACTCTTCTTCGATCTGTGCTAGTCATTCACTGATTCAATTTAAAATTGTACATCGTTACCATTTGATGAAGGAGAGACTGTTTAAAATATTTCCTAATGTTGATAGTTATTGTGATAGATGTAAAACTGAGACAGCTACACTGACACACATGTTTTGGTCTTTTTCGATACTGGAACAGTTCTGGAAGTCAGTTTTTTTGACAATTTCTAAAGCACTTAAAATTAATTTACAACCTAACAAATTAACTGTGCTCTTTGGAATAATTCCTCAAAATGTCCATGGTATCTCTGTGTCTGACCAACATGTTATTGCATTAGTTACATTGATAGCTAGGAGGGCCATTTTGTTGAAGTGGAAAGATACATCAGCTCCCACTTTGTCACAATGGTACTCTCAAGTGATGCTATGTCTTAGTTTGGAGAAAATTAGAAGTCGAACCTTTGAACCTTCATTTGATTTTGAGAGAAGATGGGGTTCATTTGCTCGTTATTGTCATTTGAGTTAATGGATAGATTTCCTCCACGATCTAATTGTAAATTACTGGTATTTTTTTTCTTGCTGGTGGTTTGATGTTTATCTTTAGAAGCTTTTTGCATGATGCATGGCTCTGGGTTATAAATCCTAATGGCGTTTTTCCCCACTTTCTCTGCTTAGTAGGGTTTTTTATTATCACCAAAAATTTTTCAATCCTTAAAATAATGTTTTTTTTTCCTTCAGACATTGTAAGTGTTGTTTACTTCAATGTACTCATGTTATTTTTGAATAATATAATAATAATAAAAAGATTTGAAGAAAAAAAATTAAGGACCACAGTGATTGAAAGGAAACTGATTCTGTCTTATTGTAAAATGCAGGGATTTAAAATACAAAAGTAAGGAGATAGTTATGTGACAGGATCTATTTTCTTCTCAGAGAATTATTATCTGCTAGAATAGATTTTTAAAGTATGGATTCACCGCAATACTCCAAAATCGAACCAGGCAGAATAACAACAGAAAAAGAAGTATTTCAATGAATGATGAAAGGATTTGTATCAATGATTACGTTTCGCAACCTTTGGATAAATCCAAGAACTTCATAGCCAATGAACAACCATTGATGTATTGTTCCTATGCTAAGGAATGCACCGTTAATCAATGAACCTGGGCCGGTGGTGTTGTAAAGTTATGCATTAACTGCTATGCTACAGTGCCGCCCCTCTTGCTGCTGGAGAGGAGAGTTGTGTTTTACTCTGATTGGTGCTCTTTATTTGGTCTCTCTTCTTTATCTATAAGAAATTATTCATTCAAGAGTTTGATCCATATGTGCTCATCATATCCTGGTACATTTATTATTCTTATATGATAATAATTAGAAGGGTAAGATATTGTGGGACATCACTGCAGAGGTCCCATCAAACAGAAAGAGGAAAAGGGTAATACAGAAAGAAATAAGTGAAAGAGAGAAGCAGAATAGGAAAATTACAAAGTAGATTATGGAACCATGAAAATAAGTTTAGAAAAACAATCAAAAATAATTATTAGTAATGGCTGAAGGATAACTATTGCCAAGGACTGAAAAGAGCTCACTGTTATTCCTTGAATAATGTTATGGAATGTTAAGTCCAATTAAAAAGTAACATAGGACCTTAACATTATGTCTCCCTCAAAAGACAATTGACAGTAAAACATTCTGGCTGTAATTCATTGAATAGTCAGGCTAGTTTATAAAATCAGATATCAAGAATGGAACTTCAACTCGTACACTTCCACCAGAGCCAAGACTGAAGTTATTAAATCTCAGTTGCCAAGAAGCTGGAAGTAGTGAATCAGCTTGGTTATTGGAGCTTGTTTGGTTGATGTTGGGTTAGTAGACAAATTTCTAAGAATTAACATGGAAGTTTAGTGTATTTTACTAGATTGCTCCTTTGAGTTTCATTCCTGGTCAGCTACGCTAAACACTTAATGTGGTGTTTTGCATTCTGTCTTCAAAATTAATTCCATTTGCATGTATAGCTCTCATAACCAAGCATCCAAATTTAAGGCATTTGCCTTTGTTGACTCTGGACATTAATGATGCAAGTAATTACATTGGTTTTGGATGGGTTGGGCTTAATGTATTGGTTGGCTGTTTTCCATTCACATGTTCCTCTAATTCTGTTTACCCCTCTTCTGTTTTCCAACATCATTTTTAATTGTTTTTCAAAACTTATTTTCATGGTTCCATAATCTTCTTGGTTATTTTCCTATTCCGTTTCTCTCTTTCACTTGTTTCTTTCTGCATTACCCTTTCCCCCTTTCTGTTTGATGGGACTTCTGCAGTGGTGTCCCACAATATCTTACCCTTCTAATCATTATCATGTAAGAATATTAAATATGTCAGGAAATGGTGAGCATATATGGATCAAACTCTTGAATGATTCATTTCTTATAGATAAAGAAGAGAGACCAAATAGAGAGCAGCAATCACAGTAAATCACAATTCTCCTCTCCAGTAGCAAGAGAGCGGCATTTTAATGTAAGCAGTTAATGCAGAACTTTACAATACCACTGACCTGGGTTCAGCTCCTGCCACTGACTGTATGGAGTTTGTAATTATTCCTGCTACTGTGTTGGTTTCCTCTCATATTGTAAAGATGTAGGGTTAGTGGGTTAATTAGTCACATGGGTGTACTTGGGTGGTGTGCGCTTGTTGGGCTGGAAGACTCTGTTACCATGCTGTATCTCTAAAGAAAAGATTTACAAGAACAGCAAAGGGTATATAGAGACAAAGGGACTTAGGAACCCTAGTTCAAGGTTCTGTGAAGGGTTAACATAAGTAGGTTGAATCAGTAATAAAGAAGGCAAATGTCATTTTAGCATTCATTTTTCAATTGAGAATATGAAAAAGCAAGGATGTATTGCTGAGGTTTTATAAGGCACTAATCAGCCTGCATCTGGAATATTCTGAGCAATTTTAGGTGCCACATCAATGAAAAGAAATGTTGGCCCTGGAGAGGGTCCAGAGGAAGTTAATAAGAATGATCCCAGCAATCAAACATTTAACATTTGAGGAGCATTTGATGTCTCTGGACCTGTAATTGAAAGAGTTCAGAAGGATGAGGGGGAATCTCATTGAAAATTACCAGACACTGAAAGGTCTGGGTGGAATGGATGTAGAGAAGGTTTTTCCATTTGTAGGATGGTCTAGGATCCAAGGACACAGCCTCAGAATAAAGGGATGTCCTTTTAAAATTGATATAAGGAGGAATTTCTTCAGCCAGTAGATGGTGAATATGTGGAATTCGTTGCCACAGAGGGCTGTGGAAGCCAAGTCACTGGAGTCTACTTAAGACAAATATTGATTGATTCTTGATTGGTAAGGTGGTTAACAGTTATGGGAAGATGACGGAACAGTAAGGTTGAAAACAATCAAGAGAAAACACGATGGACTGAATAGCCTAATTCTACTCCTATAGCTTATGGTCTCATAGAGACAGCGGATGCTGAGATCTGGAGCAAAAAATTAAGTGCAGGAGGAACTCATAGGGTCAGGCAGCATCTGTGGAGGCAAAGGGATAGTGAAGACTTCATGCCAAATTTCTGTGTCAGGAGTGAGAGCTTGAAGGTGATATAGCTAGCATAAAGATATAAGGGGAAGGTGAGGCAGGGGCTGGCAAGAGATAGATGAATCAAGACGAGAAGAAGTTGATGGGCAAATTGAACTGGGTGGGGAAGGAAGAGGAGATAGTGACAGAGGCTGGGAGGTAGTTGGTAGAGACACAAAGGGTTGCAAATTATAGAATCTGATTATAAGGAAGATGAAGAGTAAAACTGGATTAGGGTACAGGGCAGGTGCAAACAGTGGGAGGTGGGGATAGGATAGGGGAATGATTAGGTAGACTGTGTGGGAGGTGGGTAGATGGAGCCAGCTAGGGGAAAGAAACTGGATAACAGGGAATGTAGGAGGAGGTTTCCACCATAACTCCCCCTTTTCTCAATATTTACTCAATAAAGACCTAGAGAGTGACAAAAAATATTGAGAAATCTTTTACCTTCCTTCTAAAATTTGAAGTGGTCAGATAAGATACATCTGGAACTTGAAAAAGTTGCCATGAATTAGATATTAAGTCAACCTTGGAAACCTTGGGAGGGGTCCACTTGTCTCCCTGCCCTGGCATTGCCGATGAAAGCATGATCTGGGATATGATGCATGCTACATTCATCAATTTACCCTCTCCCTTATTTAGCTTTTCTTCCATTTGTTTTCCAGTTCTTCTCCTCATTTATGATTCCCACTCCCGTTGTGTTTTACTTTGCCTCTCAGTTTGCACTTTCTTCTGTGCATTTCTCTACTTCTCACCATGATTCTGCTTTCTTCCCTCTCCAACACTGCCTTCTCAGTCTTTATGCATCTTTTGCTGGAACTACTGCAATCATCAATTGTTGGTCTTGGTCAATAGTGCTCAAACTACCTACTCTCCCAATAGCTAGCACTTTGTGTTTGTGTGGCCATTGCAAAGGATGACTGCAATGATCAAATCACCAACATTAACATGCCAAGCAACTGTTGATTTGTTACCTGATATGATGTAAGTAGCTTCTATGGTCAGGATGTCCATAACTGGACATACTCTGGGTGCGGATGGAGACTGGGGATCACCAAGGCTGAAAATAAGGACTTCTCAAAGTACTCCAGACTGAAACATATCGGACTTCATACCAGACAGGGCAAGATTTGGTGAATACTGACTCCATTCTTAACTGTTTTTGAGAATGATGAATTCAAAAAAAAATTCTACTCTCTGTCCTCCTCTATTTAGAACATCCACTGTAGATAGGTCATAGGTGCTACTGATTCAAGAACCAACTTCACTAAATAAGATCTCTGTAACCTGAGAACACTGTATACAACAGGTAAACTAGAATGCGCAAGAGATTCTGCATGTGCTGGAAATCTTGACCAACACACACAAAATGCTGGAGGATTTCAGTAGGTCAGGCAGCATCAATGAATGTTTCAGAAACGTTGACTATTTATTCTCCTCCATAGATGCTGCCTGACCTACTGAATTTCTTCAGCATTTTGTGTAGGCAAGCTTCAAGAACCTGCTGTTAATTTGAACAGTTACAAATGGAATTTTCAGAGCTTGCATAGAACTTGCTAACAGGTGAGGGAAACTAGATTTTGTATAGCGAAGATGAAAGTGGTCATAAGAGGTGTTTGGTTCCTAATACAAAAACACTTGATTACCCTTTACCCTTTACTTTGCAACAAACACAAACATCAAAGAAAAATATGCTTGCTTTACATGGTGACTGGAACATGAAAGTTGGTACCTAAGCACATACAGGTTAGGGATAATGTACGGAATAAAACTAATGTTGGAGGGCTGCGATTGTCAGAATTTATATTACTGTATACCTTTATACAGGCAAATTGGTTTACCCACATTAATCAACAAAAAGAATGACATGGTTGTTTTGTGATGACATCTGCCAGGATCAAATGGGGCACATTCTCATGGCTAATCAATTCTGTTCAATTATTAACCTGGATAAGATCAGATCACTTGCTGATATTGGCAGTGAAAACAAACTAATAATGATGACAGTATTATGGAACTGAGGAACATTGCAAATAATAATTTACCATGAGTTAAGTGTGAGCAAGAAAGTCCCAAAGATCCCACAAAGCCATAGACTTTTAACTTACATTTGAATCACTTCCTAGGATAATAGTTACAAAACATTACTTTTAGATTTATTTGGGTAATCAGAGAAAGAAGAGATGATGTGCTTAAGAGATCCAAGAATGAATAAGCATACTGTGAAAATATTAAAGTATGATAAATCCTGAATGCTACACGTTATGTTCAGAATTCTGCAGACTGCATGCCAAAACCAGCATTGTGTAGAATGGACTAAAGAAAGAAAGTTATACTCTTGATAGGTATGAAAAAAAATTTAAAACAATAACAGCATAAAACACACTTGAAGGTCTGAAGAGAGTAATTACAGTACACAGGCATGAAAAATTACAACAGATGTTAAGGAAGGAAAACTGCTTACAGAAAATAAAACTTACACAAGAGAAATACAGTGTGTTTTACCAAAGTATGGTGCTTCTGGGATCAAAGCAAGTAAAATGCCACAGAACAAATATACAACATTAAATTCCTGTACTAAAAGAAAGCTCATGGTACAATTTTGTGTGAAAGGCTTTGGCTCACGAGGAGGACCACCAGCATGAAAAATTGTTTAGTGACGCAAGTAGCAGTCAATTATTTGCAACTTCTGTTGGAGTAAGGGAGCTGCAGAAAATTTAAGGAAAAGCATGTGGCAAAAATTGAAGTCAAAGCTTCAGGTTCTTTATCTGAATGCACACAACATTTACAACAAGATAGATGAACTGACAGCACGAGTAAAAATAAGCACTTTTGATTTAATATGTTCAGGAGAAGGAAACCAGAGATTCATGAGCCAGTCCTCATTGGAGATCAGAGGTGGAGAGGGTCAGCAAACCTCTGCCACCCCATCAGGGATAAGTTTCCTCTTGTCCTCACCTACCTCTCCACCAGACTTTGTGTCCAGCACATAATTCTCCGTAAGTTCTACACCTCCAATGGGATCCCATCACCAAGCACATCTTTCTCTTTCTACTTTCCGCTTTCTGCAGGGATTGCTCCCTACATGGCTCCGTTGTCCATTTGATCTCCATCTGGTTCTTATCCTTGCAAGTGGAACAAATGCCTCAGCTACCCCTATACCTCCCCTCTCACTACGATTCAGGGCCCCAAACAGTCCTTCCAGGTGAGGCGACACTTCAGCTGTGAGACTGTTGGAGTCATCTACTGTAACGGGTGATCCCGGTGAGAATTCCTTTATATCAGTGAGACCCGATGTACATTGGGAGATGGCTTCACCGAGTGTCTATGTTCCGTCCACCAGAAAAAGTGGGATCTCCCAGTGGCCACTCAGTCCCAGTCCCAGTCCCATTCTGACATTTCCGTCCATGGCCTTCTCAACTGGCCCAGTGAGGCCACACTCAGTATTAGGAGCAATACCTTATATTCCATCTGGATAGCCTCCAATCTGATGTCATGAACATCGATTTCTCGAACTTCTGGTAATTGCCCGCCCCACCACTCTCCTTTACCATTCCTGTTTAACTGCCCTCACCTTATCTCTTTACCTGCCCATCACCTCCTCTGGTGCTCCTTCCCCTCCCCTTTCTTCCATGGTCTTCTACCGTCTTCTATCAGATTCTCCCTTCTCCAGCTCTTTATATTGTTCACCAGTCAACTTCCCAGCTCTTTACTTCATCCCTCCCTGGCCCCTGGTTTTACCTATCACTTACCACCTTGTACTTCTTCCTCCTCTCACCCCCAACTTCTTACCATGGCTTCTCATCTTTTTTTCCAGTCCTGATGAAGGGTAGAAATAGGAAGTGCGGGGTGTGGGAACTATAAGGCTGGTAGCAGTGGATGGGAGATGCCTTGAGTGGATAAAGTCGGTGATGGTGTGGGAGACAATGGCCTGGTGCTTCTTAGTGGGGTCATGATCGAGGGGTAAATAAGAGGAGGTATCCGCGAGTTGTTGCATTGTCTCCCGCACCATCACCGACTTTATCCGTTCAGGGGATCTTGCACACTTTATAGTTCCCACACCCCGCACTTCCCGTTTCTACCTCCTACCCAAGATCCTCAAACCTGCCTGTCCAGGTAGACCCATTATCTCAGCTCGCTCCTGCCCCACCGAACTCATTTCTGCATATCTTGACACTGTTTTATCCCCCTTTGTTCAATCCCTTCCTACCTATGTTCATGACACTTCTCACGCTCTGAAACTTTTCGATGATTTTAAATTCCCTGGCCCCCACCGCTTTATTTTCACCATGGATGTCCAGTCCCTATATACTTCCATCCCCCATCAGGAAGGTCTCAAAGCTCTCCGCTTCTTTTTGGATTCCAGACCTAACCAGTTCCCCTCTACCACCACTCTGCTCTGTCTAGCGGAATTAGTCCTTACTCTTAATAATTTCTCCTTTGGCTCCTCCCACTTCCTCCAAACTAAAGGTGTAGCCATGGGCACCCGTATGGGTCCCAGCTATGCCTGCCTTTTTGTTGGCATTGTAGAACAATCTATGTTTCAAACCTATTCTGGTAACTGACCCCACATTTCCTTCGCTACATCGACGACTGCATTGGCGCTGCTTCCTGCATGCATGCTGAGCTCGTTGACTTCATTAACTTTGCCTCCAACTTTCACCCTGTCCTCAAGTTTACCTGGTCCATTTCTGACACCTCCCTCCCCTTTCTAGATCTTTCTGTCTCTATCTCTGGAGACAGCTTATCTACTGATGTCTACTATAAGCCTACCGACTCTCACAGCTATCTGGACTATTCCTCTTCTCACCCTGTCTCTTGCAAAAATGCCATCCCCTTCTCGCAATTCCTCCGTCTCAGCCGCATCTGCTGTCAGGATGAGGCTTTTTATTCCAGGACGAAGGAAATGTCCTCCTTTTTTAAAGAAAGGGGCTTCCCTTCCTCCACCATCAACTCTGCTCTCAAACGCATCTCCCCCATTTCACGTACATCTGCTCTCACTCCATCCTCCCGCCACCAAACTAGGAATAGGGTTCCCCTTGACCTCAACTACCACCCCACCAGACTCCGGGTCCAACATATAATTCTCCGTAACTTCCACCACCTCCAACGGGATCCCACTACTAAACACATCTTTCCCTCCCCCCCACCTCTGCTTTCCACAGGGATCGCTCCCTACGCGACTCCCTTGTCCATTCGTCCCCCCCATCCCTCCCCACCGATCTCCCTCCTGGCACTTATCCTTGTAAATGGAACAAGTGCTACACATGCCCTTACACTTCCTCCCTCGCTACCATTCAGGGCCCCAGACAGTCCTTCCAGGTGAGGCGACACTTCACCTGTGAGTCGGCTGGGTTGATATACTGCGTCCAGTGCTCCCGATGCAGCCTTCTATATATTGGCGAGACCCGACGCAGACTGGGAGATCATTTCGCTAAACACCTACGTTCTGTCCGCCAGAGAAAGCAGGATCTCCCAGTGGCCACACATTTTAATTCCACGTCCTATTCCCATTCTGATATATCTATCCACAGCCTCCTCTACTGTAAAGATGAAGCCACACTCAGGTTGGAAGAACAACACCTTATATTCTGTCTGGGTAGCCTCCAACCTGATGGCATGAACATTGACTTCTCAAACTTCTGCTAATGCCCCACCTCCCACTCGTACCCCATCCGTTTATTTATTTATACACACACATTCTTTTTTTCTCTCTCTCCTTTTTCTCCCTCTGTTCCTCTCACTATACTCCTTGCCCAACCTCTGGGTTTCCCCCCTCCCCCTTTCTTACTCCCTAGGCTTCCTGTCCCATGATCCTCTCATATCCCTTTTGCCAATCAACTGTCCAGCTCTTGGCTCCATCCCTCCCCCTCCTGTCTTCTCCTATCATTTCGGATCTCCCCCTCCTCCTTCCACTTTCAAATCTCTTACTAGCTCTTCTTTCAGTTAGTCCTGACGAAGGGTCTCAGCCCGAAACGTTGACTGTATCTCTTCCTAGAGATGCTGCCTGGCCTGCTGCAATCACCAGCAACTTTTATGTGTGTTGCTTGAAATTCCAGCATCTGCAGGTTTCCTTGTGTTTGATGTAGACTTTCAATGATTATACTATGGTTATTATTTTATTATGGATTTATTGAATATGCCTTAAGACAATTAATCTCCGAGTTGTATATGGTGACATTTATGTACTTTGATAATAAATTTACTTTGAACTACTGCAGAGATGGGATTGCGGGTGAATAGCACTGAGAACTCAATCTCTCATGCGAAGTGGCAATTCCAGAACAACTTGAATCACAGAAGGATGCTCAACACCTGCAGCAGGGCTTGAATGCTATAACCTCCTGCAAACTAAAATCAAGCTACATATGTGACAACAAGTTTTTGCTCCCATTTGAGGTCAATGCCTTTTATGTTAGCTTTGACAGACAGAACATGCACGCACCTTCATTAACTCCCACAGCCCTTGATGACCTTGTGACTTCAATCTCCAAGGACGATGTGAGAGTATCCTTTAGGACGGTGATCCCATGGAAAGCATCTTCTGGCCCAGGCAGTGCACCTGACCGAGTACTGAAGACCTGTGCTAATCAACAAGCTAACCTCTTGTTTCAGCAGTTTGAGGCACCGATCTGCTTCAAGCGGGCTTTAATCACGCTGCTGCTCTAGAAGAACATGGTAACCTGCCTCAGTGACTACATCCAGTAGCACTTACATCCACTGTGATAAAGTGCTTTGACCCGGTTGGTCATGAAGCCTATCAGCTATTGCCTGAGGAGCAACTTGGATCCACTCATATTTGCCTACCATCATCACAGGTCAACAGCAGCTACCAATTCATTGGCTCTTCATTCAGCCCTGGAACATCTGGAAAATAAAGATGCATACTCCAGGATGCTCTTCATTGACTACTGCTCTGCATTCAACACTATCAACCCCTTGTAAATAATCAATAAGCTCCAAGACCTAGGCCTCGATACCTCCTTGTGCACCTCGATACTTGATTTCCTCACTTGCAGACCCTAGTCAGTTTGGATTGGCAATCTCTATCAGTACAAGGGCACCACAAGCCTGTTTGCTTAGCTTCCTGCACTATTTGCTTTATGCTTATGACTTCGAGGCTAATGCTATGTCTAATTATTTCTGATGACACCACTGTTATTGTTATTGGCCAAATCAAGAGTGGTGATGAATTGCATATAGGAGGGAGACTGAAAATCCGGTTGATTTGTGCCACAACAACAGCCCCTCACTGAATGTCAGCAAACCCAAAGAGATGATTATTGACTAACATCATATTCAGAGGAGGAGAGGGACAATAACTTTAAATTCTTTGGTGTTACCATTTTGGACGATCTGTCCTGGGACCAGTGTGTAAGTGCCATTACAAAGAAGGCATGGCAGGGTCTCTACTTTCTAGAAGTTTGAGCAGATTTGGCATTTCACCTGAAACTTTGACAGACTTCTATAGATGCACAGTGGAGACTATCCTGAATGGTTGCATCATGGCCTGGTATGGAAAGTCCAATGTCCAAGAACAGAAAAGTCTACAGAGAGTAGTGAATACTGCACAGCCCAGTCCATCATAGTCCTCCCCAGCACTGAGCATGTTCTATGTTTACATGTTTTACTACATTGAACTACTGCATTGTGATCATTACTCATTAAATCTGTTATGAATCCCATTTTGTTACATACGATCAAATCCAGAATAGCTTGTCCCATTGATAGGTTCCATAACATGCTGCACCAAGAAGTAATCCCAGAAACACTTCACATGGAAAATCTACAGCACATTACAGGCTCTTCAGCCCACGATGTTGTGCCGACCATGTAACCTACTCTAGAAGCTGCCTAGAATTACCCTACCGCATAGCCCTCTATTTTGCTAAGCTCCATGTACCTATGTAAGAGTCTCTTAAAAGACCCTGTCATATCCACCTCTACCACCTTCGCTGACAGTGCATTCCACGCACCCACCACTCTCTGTGTGAAAATCTTACCTCTGCATTCCCCCTTGTACCTACTTCCAAGCACCTTAAAACTATGCCCCCTCATGTTAGCCATTTTAGTCCTGGGAAAAAGCGTCTATATCCATATGATCAATGCCTCTCATCATCTTATACACCTCTATCAGGTTACCTCTCATTCTCTATCACTCCAAGGAGAAAAGGCCAAGTTCACTCAACCTTTTCTCATAAGGCGTGCTCTCCAATCCGGGCAACATCCTTGTAAATCTCCTCTGCATTCTCTCTAGAGCATCCACATCCTTCCTGTAATGAGGTGACCAGAACTGAACACAGTACTCCAAATGGGATCTAACTAAGGTCTTATATAGCTGTAACATTACCTCACGGCTCTTGAACTCAATCCCACGATTGATAAAGGCCAACACACCGTACGCCTTCTTAACCATACTGTCAGCCTGCACAGCAGCTTTGAGTGTCCTATGGACATGGACCCCAAGATCTCGCTGATCCTCCACAATACCAAGAGTCTTATCATTAATATTATACTCTGTCTTCAAATTTGACCTAACTAAATAAACTACTTCACACTTATCTGGGTTGAACTCCATCTGCCACTTCTCAACCCAATTCTGCATCCTATCAATGTCCTGCTGTAACCTCTGACAACCCTCCAGACTTTTCACAACACCTCCAACTTTTGTATAATTAGCAAACTTACTAACCCCCCCTTCTACTTCCTCATCCAGGTCATTTATAAAAATCACAAAGAGGAGGGGTCCCAGAACAGATCCCTGTGGAACACCACTGGTCACCGTCCTCCATGCAGAATACAAACCATCCGCAACAACCCTTTGCCTTCTGTGGTCAAGCCAATTCTGGATCCACAAAGTAAGGTCTCCTTGGATCCCATGCGGAACCTTATCAAATGCCTTACTGAAATCCATATACACTACATCAGGGGTCCCCAACCTTTTTTGCACCACAGATCGGTTTAATATTGACAATATTCCTGTGGACCGGCCGACGGGGGTGGTGTTCAAGTAGGGTTGCCAACTTTCTCACTCCCAAATAAGGGCCAACAGTAGCAGTCAAACACGGGACACTTGTGTTTACCCCGAGAAAGGCTACCATGACCATGAAGCCTTTCGCGGACACCTGTGTGCGCATGCGTGTACATGCTGATTTTTTTTCTACAAATCGGTTTTGGCTTAATCTTCCTGATTCTGTTAAGTGAAACTACATTGCACATACATTATTTCTAATTTATATAGGCTGTGTATTTATCATCTCATTCCTGCTTTTACTATATGTTAGCGTTACTTTAGGGTTTTATGTGTTATTTGATATGATTTGGTAGGTTATTTCAAGTTCAACAGTGCGTGACAGGGAATGAGGAAAGGTGCAGCTGATTCATATTGTTTCATATCGCCATATCATATCGTTTCCTCGCGGCCCGGTAGCACATGCTTTGAGGCCCGGTACCGGTCTGCAGCCCGGTGGTTGGGGACCACTGCACTACATCTACTGCTCTACCTTCATTAATGTGTTTTGGTACATCCTCAAAGAATTCAGTCAGGTCCATAGGCATGATCTGCCCTTGACAAAGCCATGCTGATTCTCCCTCATCAGATTATGTCTCTCCAGATGTTCATAAATCCTGTCTCTCAGGATTTTCATCAACAACTTGCCCACGACTGAAGTAAGACTCACTGGTTTATAATTTCCTGGGTTATCTTTTCCCCCTTTCTTGAACAAGGGAACAACGTTTGCAATCTTCCAATCCTCTGGTACTTCTCCCGTCCCTATTGATGATGCAAAGATCATCACGAGGCTCAGCAATCTCCTCCCTTGTTTCCCACAGTAGCCTGGGCTATATCTCATTTGGTCCCAGTGACTTATCTAACTTAATACATTTCAAAAGCTCCAACACATCCTCTTTCTTGATGTCAATACACTCAAGTGTTTCAGTCCACTTTAAGTCATCCCCACAATTGCCAAGGTCCTTTACACTGCTGAATACAGAAGCAAAGTATTCATTAATTACCTCCGCTACCTCCTCCAACTCCACGCACATGTTTCCACTCTCATTTCAAGTTGAGAGCCAGTGCCCTTAATAGTGTCAGAAGGATATGAAGGAAGAATTGTCTAGAATGAACTGGGAAAATACAAACTGGCAACAGTAGTGGTAAACCAGAGGATTTTCAATTTTTTCAGGAACCAGCAGCCAAGGGCTAAAATGATAGTAAGGATAGACAATATTCAGCAGCTGGGTAAATATTAAAGCTACTTAGTGTTGGAACATGCACCACTATTTCACTAATAGTGTTTACAATTACTGCACGTTGTGGTCATCTCTACTATGTTTTATATTTAACAGACATTTGAAGAGAATTTGTAATGTGTTGTGATAGTAGATTCTTGCATGGCTTGCATACAGATAGGATTTATTTATATACCAAGCTGCAGATCATTATCTTCACACCAAGAAAATCTTGCAATAAATTGGAACCCATGAACCATTGTTAAAGGTCATGCAAAAAAGAAGACTGCAGTTGTTTGGATATATCACAAGATGGCCAGAAATCTAGTCTGTACCATCATACAGAATGTTGTGAATTAAATTACTTTCTCAGGCAGTCTCCTATGCATACATAATGACTTATTTTCACTGCAGTTCTGTGCATTCTGAGATTACCTGTGTGGGACTGTAGGGTGTACCATTTTGTACCACTGCAGGTGGAGCTCGATGGGGCGATTGGATGGCTGATTTGGAATACTGGGTGCCCCTTTTGCTATTTGTTCTCCATTGGAGACTATCAACCTTTAAGACTCTTCCATATCCATTTCCATTTGAGTGATCTTGAACCATGAGGTCTGGGATCAAGGTTGGCGACTCCAAGGGTACTCCCTCTCACTTGTACTTTTCTGTTGGGACTTGTGGTACTGAGGGATTGTGATGCAGCATCTAACAAACTGCAAGGTAAAATTTTGTGAGCATGACTATGAGGCCTATTGCTTGACTAGTCTGTGGGAAAGTTCACACTATTTAGAATCTCCTAGATTACTGTGATGAGGATTTTGCAAGGTCTACTGGGCTGGCATCTACTTTGCGGTGTCTGAACACAATGCCCAGATTAATGCTAGGCAGTTGACTGTCATTAACTCCTTTGTGTTTTGTTTTCTCTCTTCGTGGACAAACCCAAGGCGTTTGGGCTGCAGATCATCTTGACAGTTTTGCAGAATTTGTACACCCCATGGCTGCGTCCGGTTGCTGTATCTCCTGCTCTTTTTACACCTTCATCTGTTCCTGAATTCACGAGTTAAAACGGAATAGAGCGGAACAGCCATTAACTAAGTTTCACCTGACAGAGCACAAACTAGCACGGGGTGGAATGAAGGAATATCGTTGTAAATGTCTGTTATCAGTAGCCACAGGAGTGACCTGATGACAGCGATACACGCAGCTCTTCCAAAGACTCTGGCCAGGGGTTGGCAAGCCTCCACTTTCCACAAATAACAAGTCATGTCAGTAAACACACCCTTTGGTCTGGCGTTGCTTCCTTTTGATTTTGATTAAATCTACTTTTCCACCCCCCCCCCCGCAATATTTGTTTTTTTTCCAATGTTGTGACATCTGAAAGTAGCCGGAAGAGTACTTCTCTCTCAGGAAGAGGCACGAGAGCTGGACGAGTCTGAGCCCGGTTGTTCGCTGATCGATTTTGGCAGAAGGTGCGGTTTCCAAGTCTTCTGAATGACCGCCCAGGTAAGGCCCAGGACCCCGGCGTTCGCCCACAGACACCAGCTGACAACCGGCGCCTCACCGGAGCTGCTCCTTTTGGCAGCCTGCGCAGCCTGGAGCTGGATTTGTGAGACGCGCGGAGCTGGCCCGCGCTGTCTCGCGTTAAAGCTGGCCCCATCTCCTCCGCCGTCGAGGCCTTCAGCCGCTCCGACTTCACAGCACCGAAGGCTCCCGACGGCGGGTCTGTGGAAAGTATGGGGCAGGTAAGCCGTACGGCTGGGATTTTTGGGGAATGAATGAACATGCTCGGAATCCCCTCGGTTTACTTTGGCGCTCAGGCTGACCTGCAGTCGGTACTTAATATTTTGCCTTTCCTACAATATTAAGGGTGCGCCATTCGATTAATAAATATTTTTACCACTCGTAAGTTGGCTCCTGGGCAAAAATCGCATATTGCAGGGATATGGGGCTGTAACAGTTCTTGTGATTCCTGATATCCCTGCATTCCGGGTTAATGTTTCTCAAAGTCACTGAGCTAGTAGCTGTTATATGGCAGTCCTTTAAATCACTGCTGATTTTTAAAAAAATGTATTTTTTGTTGGGGGTAGATTGTTACCGTTCAGCATGAACAAAACATGAAGCAATGAGAGCTTTTTGTGAAAGTTATAAATAAAAGTTTCAGAAATAACTTGATCTTTGAATGATAAAGAACAAATAATTGATTTGGAATGCCTTGTGCATTACATAAAGTTTACAGGATAATTAATGCCTCCCATTACTTTGCTGTACATCATCACAATTTAGAATGTTTTATCAAAGTGCATCATTGACTATCCAAGCATTAAACAAATACAGGTATAGAATCATAGAAATATACAGCCTTAAGTCTGGCTCTTTCAGTTCACTATGTCACTGCTGATGGTGATGCCTTTCTACCCTAATTTTATTTGGCTGCATTAGGCCTGTGTCTATCTCTGTTTTATCTTAACCCATTTACCTGTCCAAATACCTTTTAAATGTTGTACCTGCTTCCACCAACTCCTCTGGGAACTTGATCCAGATATGCACCATCTTCTTTGTGGAAAAACTTGCCCCTCATGTTTCCCCTCTCACCTTTCACCTTAAACATCAGGCTTCTAGTTCTAGACACTGCTGCCCTGGGGAAAAAATTCTTGAGCGTGCCTTTCATAACTTTGTAAAAGGTAGCTTCCTCAGTCTCCTGTACTGTAGTGAGAATAAACCCAACCTTACTACAGCCCTCTGTTCCAGGCTGCACCCTGATGTCTTCTGCACTAGCTTTATAGTCACCACATTCTCTATTTAGTCTACCCAATGTTTTGTGCAACTGCAATGTGACATCATAACTCTTACACTCAATGCCAGGAATTAAGGAAAGTACTGTACACTAAATGCTTTTTTCACTATCCTCCTCACCCATGTTGCTACTTTCAGTGAGCTATGGATTTACATCCTGAATTCTGTATGTACATCAATACTCCCAAGGTCCTTACCATTTACTCTAAGTCCCCTACCAGAATTTGACTTCCTGGCTTCATTCTCCTTCCTTTTCAGTCCTGATGAAGGGTTTTGATACATCCGCATAGATGTTGCCTGATTGCTGAGTTTTTCCAGCACTTTGTTCATGTTGTCTCACACTTGTCTGGTTAAATTCCATTTGCTTCTGCTTCACCCAACTTCCCAGCTGATCTATATCCCGTTGCATTCTTAAACAACCTTCTTTGCAATTTTCAAGCCTTTTTTGCATCCAGTTTGACAGCTAGCCTCTGATCCATTTTGTCTTAACCTTCTGGATCACATCAAAAAGTTGCCTGTAAGCTGTCATCTTTTTCTCTGTCTCAGAGAGATACTTAAAGATACATAAGAGACACTTCTTTATATAAACAACAATTTATATTTGTGTATTGTAGATATGGTAATCCCCCCCATACTTCACAGAAATATATAAAACAAAATTACATTTGATTTACCTCAAAAAGCATGAGGGTGTTAGGATAGATATTGAAAGCTTGGTCATAAAGGTAGGTCTTATGGAATTCCTTCAAAGAGAAAGATTGGTGGACAGAGGAGTTTAGTGAGAGAAAACCAGAACATAAAGTGCCTTGTAAAGTATTCAGCCCCCAACCCCTTGTTCACAGAAACAAGTATTACAATCAGGGATTTTGACAGAGAATTTTTATTTGTGAATCAAATGGCCCTTTTTTCACAGTAGAGCCCCCAAGAAAATTGGGGAAAAACTAAAAATTCAAAAACTGAAATGTCAGCAGTTCAAAAGTATTCACCCCCCCCCCCACCCCCACCACTTTGCCAAGTACATAATGGAACCACTTCACACAGCTATTACAGCCAGTAGTCTTTTTGGATAAATTTTTATTAGTTTTGCACAATGTGGTGGAGCAAGATTTACGCATTCCTCCTTGCAAAATTGCTCAAGTTGTGCCAGATTAGTTGGGGAGTGGCGGTGGACAGCAGTCTTGAGATCTTGCCAGAGATGTTTGATCGAATTAAGTTCAGGACTGACTGGGTCACTCAAGGACATCAATTTTCTTCATTTGAAGCCACTCCATGGTTGCTCTGGCAGTGTGCTTTGGGTTGCTGTCCTGTTGAAAGACAAACTTGCTCCCTGGTCAGGTGGTTTTTATCCAGGATCTCTCTGTATTTAGCAGCATTCACCTTCCCATCAATCATGACCAGACTTACAGTCCCTGCTGCTAAAAAGCATCCCCATTGCATGATGCTCCTCCACTATACTTTTCAGTAGGGATGGTGTCACCTGTTTGATCTACTGTATTGGACTTTTGCTATACGTACCGCTTAGTGTTAAGGCCAAAAAATTCCACTTTAGTTTTATCCAACCTTCTTCCACGTCTTCACAGTATGTTTTAAGTGATACCATACAAAATCTTTACGGGCCAGCATATGCTTTTTTTTTAGCCAGGACTTCTTCCTTTCCACTCTTTCATAAACACCCTTTTGGGCAATGCTTCATCTTCATCTTCATTTGCAGCCATTGACTTCTGTAGCTCACTCAGAGTGGCTGTTGCATCACAGGCGCCTCTCTTACAAGCGCCACTCTTCACCTGCAACAAAGTGCAACAAAGGGTCTGTGCAGCCAGACCTTGGCAGTGTGGCCGTGGTTTCATAATTTTTCCACTTTTTCATGATGGACTGCACTGAGCTCTGAGGTATATTCAGTGCCTTTCAAATGGACTTGTACCCTTCCCCAGATCTGTGCTTTCTATTTCTTCTATTATAAATTCCCTGACTTGTCTTGAATGCTCTTTTGTCTTTATTTTGGTTTGGTCTGGTGAAAGATTTCCATACTGTTGGACCTTACAGAGCGAGGGAGTACTTATCTTATGAATTTATTGGAAACAGGTGATCCTTCAGTTTTCTACATCAAGAATTGAGTGAGTTGGTAAGGTAATATGTAGTATTACACCTGAGGAAGTTTAGCACAGTAATTACAAAAGGGGATGAAGACATTTTCAGACTCAAAATTTTGGTTTTTAATTTTTAGTAAATTGTTGACAGGTTTTGGAATTTTTCTTGTGATTTGATATAGTGTACAATGTTTTATAGATTTGCTCAAAAATCTTACTTCAAAATATTTTTATAATTTCATGATGAAATAGGCCATAGTCAACAAAATACTGCATGTTCTTTGAAACAATAATAAGTAGGATAGACAAAGGAGAATCGGTTGATGTTTGTACTTGGATTCTCAGAAGGCCCTTGACAAGGTGCCACACATAAGGCTGCTTAACAAGCTACGAGCCCATGGTATTACAGGAAAGATTCTAGTATGGATAAAGCAGTGGCTGATTGTCAGGAGGCAAAGTGTGGGAATAAAGGCAGCCTTTTATGGTTGGCTGCCAGTGACTAGTAGGGTCTGAGTTGGGACCTGTTTTTTTTTTGTTATATGTCAGTGATTTGGATGATGAAATTGATGGCTTTGTTGCAAAGTTTACAGAGGATATGAAGATAGGTGGAGGGCCAGGTAGTTCTGAGGAAGCAGAGAGGCTACTGAAGGACTTAGACTGAATAGGAGAATGGGCACAAAAATGGCAGATGAAATACAGTGTTGGGAAGTGTATAGTCAGGCACTTAAGTGGAAGAAATGAGAGGGTTGACTATTTTCTAAATGGAGAGAAAATACAAACAAACTGAGGCACAAGGGGACTTGGAAATACTTATGCAGGATTCCCTAAAGGTTCATTTGCAGGTTGAATCTGTGGTGAAGGCGGCAAATGTGATGTTAGTATTCATTACGAGAGGACTAGAAGTTAAAACAAGGATATAATGTAAGGCTTGATAAAGCACTGGTGAGGCCTCACTTGGAGTTTTGTGAGCAGTTTTGGGCCCCATATCTTATAAAGGATGTGCTGAAACTGGAGAGGATTCCAAGGAGGTTCACAAAAATGATTCCAGGATTGAATGGCTTGTCATATGAAGAGCGTTTAATGGCTCTGTGCCTGTATTCACTGGAATTCAGATGAATGAGGTGGAATTGAGAGGAAGTTTCCTATGGTGGGAGAGTATAAGACCAGAGGACACAGCCTCAGAATAGCGGGACATCCTTTTAAAACAGAGATGAGGAGAAATTTCTTTAGCCAGAGAGTGGTGAATCTGTGAAATTCTTTGCCACAGGCAGCTGTGGAGGCCACATCTTTATATTTAAGGTGAGGATGATAGATTCTTGATTAGCCAGGGCTTGAAGGGATATAGGGAGAAGGCAGGAGATTGGGGCTGCGAGAAAAAGTGGATCAGCCATGATAAAATGGTGGAGCATACCTGCTAAGTGGTCTAATTCTGCTCCTATATCTTATGGTCTTAGATTTAGAAAATGAGACAGTAAAATGTGAAAATAGTTGTGGGGGCTGAATACTTTTTCAAGGTACTGTAAGGCCTTAGCAATTGAAGCTCAGGTGTCAATAATAGAGTAGTTGCATTTGCTAATGAATAAGAGACCAGGAATGGAAGAGTAGATATTTTGGGTATTTGGAAGTGAAAATGCTAGAGAGAGCAAAGACTGTGAGGATCAGTAGAATATAGCACTTTTAAAATTGCTTGAATTTTACTGTTGAGGTTATAACTACTACTTACCCTCTTAGGTATGTGGATATAAACAAACTAAATTGTTGCTTCTATACTGCTAATTAACATCACTAGTTTGCTATTTGATTAACATTTCAATAGAACAATTAAAAATATTAAATATTTTTACTATTTTTGCAAGGTTAAAGTGGCTTTCTGATTTCTGCAACATGCTTCAGACTGAAAGCCATTAAATTCACTTGAAAAATGTAGAACTTTTCACCTTTTCTCATAATATTTGAGTTCATTTAGGCATGGAGCTCTAATCATGTTAAGTACACTTATTGCAATGGGAGGTAGAAAAGGCATTCAAAAAGGGCGATAGTCATGGGGGATTTCAATATGCAGATAGATTAGGAAAATAAGGTTGGTGCTGGATCCCAAGAAAGTGAATTTGTAGAATGTCCACGAGATGACTTTTTAGAGCAGTTTCTGGTTAAGCACAATAGGGGAACAATATTTCTGGGTTGGGTATTATGTATTCACCCTGATTTGATTAGGGAGTTTAAGATAAAGGAGCGCTTAGGAGCCAGTGATATAATATGATAGAATTCACTGCAGTTTGAGAAGGAGAAGCTAGTGGTGGTGGCCTCCGTTGGTCGTGGTTGACCACGGGTACATGCGCCTCTGGTAGTTACTGTTTTGTGGCCTCTCCAGGGCATGCGCCAGGGCAGAGTTGATATGGAGATCCGTCTGTTGCCCATGCAGTGGGATCCCCCTTTCCATGCTGATGACAGGTCCATAGGAACGGCGAAAGTCGACACAGTTTGGTGCCAGCAGCATCGCAGGAGTTGCTTTGCTGGTGCTGGATACAGCAGTCAGCTGCCTTCGGGACTCCGACTCCAGATTTTTCCTTGGGGGTTTACTCCCAAAGCCTTTCCCTTGAGTGGGTATAGCTGCAAGGCAGCGGAGGTTTGAAATCGGAGTTTTCCCTCTCGTAGATGAGCTACCATCCGTGGTTAATGAGCCCCATCTGCCTGGAGCAACTGGTTTTAAAGTGCCAGTGGCCCACCTTTGCCCCTTCTCCTGTCAGTGAGAACAGCTCCGCCTGGCATAAGAACTATGCCACACGTGAAGGCCAGGAAGCTGAAACCAAATATATTAGTATTACAGTGGAGTAAAGGGAATTACAGGAGGATGAGAGAGGAGCTGGCCAATGTCGATTGGTTGGGAATACTCGCAGGCATGGTGGCGGAACAGCAATGGGCAGGTTTCTAGGATCAATTTGGAAGGTGCAGGAAGGATACATCCCAAAGATGAAGAAATATTCTAAAGGGAGGATGAGGCAACCGTGGATAACAAGGGAAGTCAAAGATAGCATAAAACTAAAAGAGAAGGCACGTAATATAGCAAAAATTAGTGAGGATTGGGAAGCTTTTATAAACCAACAGAAGACAACTAAATAGCTATAAAGAGAGAGAAAAGATGAAATATAAAGGTAAGCTAGCCAATAATATAAAAGGATCAAAAAGTTTTTTTCAGATATACGAAAAGTAAAAGAGAGATGAGAGTGGATATCAGATCACTGGAAAAGGATGCTGGAGAGGTAGTAATGAGAGACAAATAATTGGCTGATGAAGTATTTTGCATCAGTCTTCACCGTAGAAGAGACTAGCAGAATGCCAGAAATGCGAGAATGTAAGGGTCAGAAGTGAGTGTTGTTACTATTACTAAGGAGAAAGCATTTGAGAAGCTGAACAGTTCGAAGGTACATAAGGTACCTGGACCAGGTGGACTACATCTCAGGGTTCTGAAAGAGGTAGCTAAGGAGATTGTGGAGGCATTAGTAATGATTTTTCAAGAATTACTAGATTCTGGAATGGTCCTGGAGGACTGGAGAATTGCAAAGGTCACTCCACTCTAAGAACGGAGGCAGGCAGAAGAAAGGAAATGATAGACTAATTAGCCTGACTTCAATGGTTGGAGTCTGTTAATTAGGGATGAAGTTTCGGGGTACTTGGAGTCCCATTTCATAGTAGGCCGAAGTGAGCATGGTTTCCTGCAGTTCTGATTGAAAATCTCCAGAACCTGGGCTTCTATACCTTCCTCTGCAACTGGATCCTTCACTTCTTAATTGGTAGACTACGATCTGGGTGGATAGGAAACAAAATCTCCACCTCATTGACAATCAACACTGGTGCACTTCAGGGATATGTGCTTAGTCCACTGCTCTACTCTACACCCGTGGCTGCGTGGCTAGGTAAAGTTCAAATGTCATCCATAAATTTGACGATGATACAATTGTTGGCATAATTTCAAATGGTGACAAGAAGGCACACAGGAGTGAGATATATCAGCTAGTTGAGCAGTGTCATAGCAACACCCTTGCACTCAACAACAGTAAGACCAAAGAACTGATTGTGGACTTCAGAAAGGGTAAGATGAGGGAACACACAGCAGTCCTCATAGAGGCATCAGAAGTGGAGAGAGTGAACATTTTCAAATTCCTTGGTGTAAATATCTCTGAGGATCTAACCTGGATCTAATATATCAATGCAACTGCAAAGAAGGCATGACAGCTGCTATATTTCATTAGGAAGTTGAGAAGCTTTAGTATGTCTCCAAAAACGCTTGTTATTTTCTACACCTGTACTTTGGAGAGCATTCTAAATGGCTGCATCACCGTCTAGTACGAGGGAGGGGTTACTGCACAGGATTGAAGTAAGCTGCAGACAGCTGTAAGCTTAGTCAGCTCCATCATGAGCACTAACCTCCACTGTATCCAGGACATCTTCAAGGAGCGATCCCTGAAAAAGGCGGCATTCAACATTAAGGACCCCCATCACCCAGGTCATGACTTGTTCTCATTGCTACCATCAGGAAAGAGGGACAGAAACATGAAGGCACGCACTTAATGATTCTTCCCCCAACCCCCCACCATCTGATTTCTGAATGCACGTTGAACCTGTGAACACAACCTCACTACTTTCTTTTATTTCCATTTTTGCACTACTTATTTAATTTATATGTATATACTTGTATGTAATTCACATTTTTTTCCTCTCTATCATGTATTGCATTGCACTGCTGCCGCTAAGTTGACAAATTTCGTGACATTCCGGTGATATTAAACCTGTTTCTAATTCTGACAAATCTGTTGAAATTCTTTGAGAAAATAACAGGCAGGATAGACAAAGGAGAGTCAGTGGATGTTGTTTATTTGGATTTTCAGAAAGCCTTTGACAAGGTACCACACATAAGGCTGCTCAACAAGATAGGAGCCCATGATATTACAGGGAAGGTACTAGCATGATAGAAGATTGGCTGACTGGCAGACGGCAAAGAGTCAGAATAAATGGGGCCTTTTCTGGTTGGCTGGCAGTGACTAGTGGTGTGCCTCAGGGTTCGGTGTTGGGACCACTTCTTTTCTTGTATATGTCAATTATTTGGATGACGGAATTGACAGTTTTGTGGCCAAGTTTGTGGATGATCAAAGATAGCTGGAGGGGCAGATTGTGCTGAGGAAGTAGGGTGTCTGCAGAAGGATTTTGGCAGATCGGGAGAATAGGCAAAGAAGTGGCAGATGGAATATAATGTTGGGAAGTGCATGGTTATGCATTTTGGTAGTAGGAATAAAGGAGTGGACTATTTTCTAAATTCAAAAAACAGGTGCAAAGGGATCTGGGAGTCCTCTTGAAGGATTCCGTAAAGGCTAACTTGCTGGTTGAGTCAGTGGTAAGGAAGGCAAATGCAATTTCGACATTAATTTTGAGAGAACTAGTATACAAAAGCAAGGACGTAATGCTGAGGCTTTATAAAGCATTGGTCAGACTGCACTTGGAGTATTGTGAGTAGTTTTGGGTCACTTATCTAAGAAAAGATGTGCTGGCATTGGACAAGGTCTATAGGAGGTTCATAAGAATGATTCCATGAATGAACGGGTTAACATATGAGGAGCATTTGATGGTTTGGACCTGTATACAGAGTTTAGAAGAATAAGGGGAGATCTCATAGAAATCTATTGAATATTGAATGGCCTAGATACAGTGGGTGTGGAGGGGATATTTCCTCTAGTGGCGTGTCTAGGACCAGAGGCACAGCCTGAGAATAGAGGGACATCTATTTAAAACGAGTTGAGGAAAAATTTCTTTAGCCAGAGGCTATGACTGTGTGGAATTATTGCCAAAGATCGCTGTGTAGGTCAAATCATTGGGTATATTTAAGGCAGAGATTGATATGTTCTTGATTAATCTGGGCATCAAAGGTTAGGGGGGTGAAGGCAGGAGAATGGGGTTGAGAGGGACAATAGATCAGCCAGGAAGGAATGGCAGAGCAGATTCAATAGGCCGAATGGCCTAATTCTGATCCTATGTCTTATGGTCTTATGTGGATCTTTGATACTTAAATAGGAACTTACATATCATAAATAATATACACTAAGAGAATGGTGGGTGTAGAGTGAGGCCAGTATCTTAGTACAAACCCTTTATTAGGAGCCTTGCATTAATTGTTGAAAATATATTTCTGATAAAATACATATTTTGAAATGTACTTTATATATACAAATGATTTGAGAAGTCCACACTTGATTTGATAACAAGTGCTTATTCTTCATTGAGTTCTTTTCACATGAGAATAGGTAAATAAGTTCTTCATTTTGAGTATTTGTAGTTTTGCAGCATTAAATACTTGTCTTTTAACAACAGGTTACAGTGCTGTATTTTGCCAAGAGTGCTGAACTCTCAGGAATTCATTCTGAGGTGCTTACTGTTCCACATCAGCTTACTTCTTTACAACTATGGGAGGAAATCGTTAGGAAACATCCCAGGTAATGCAATTTGATATCTTCATAAGAAAGTCTTTTTTCCCTGGAAGACTAATCCTGATCTTGAGTTTGTGATTTCACTTCTATTAGGAATGCTGGAATTAGTATTTTGATTTTCTAATTTGCATTAAGAAAAATATTTTTGTACAGTGCCCTAAACTACAATAAAGACATTGGGTCCTAGTTATATTGAGTTACTGGGCATCTGATCCTCAGTAAACTTATCCATGTGACGAAGCTTTCCATTCTCCTAATATCTGTATTGGTTTATTATCAATTTAAGAGCACAAGAAGTAGGACCACAAGTAGGTCATGGGGCCCTTTTGCTGTTCTGCTATCCAGTGAAATGATTGGTGATCTGATCTTTTTCTCAACTTCATTTTGTGGCTCAGTTGCTTATCATCTAAGTATATATATTTTTTTATCTCAGCCTTGAAAATAACTCAATGATTTGTCCTTGACAGCTCTCTGAGATAGAGAACTATATAAAGATTTGCAACTGACTAGAAGAAATACCTCCTCATAGAATCAGAGTCACAAAGCAGAGAAATGGCTACTTGGCCCACCAGGTCCATGCTGACTTTTTTGCTGTCTACTCTAATCCTATTTGCCCTTATTTGGATTTCTATCTGAAATGAGTTCCTTCTTTTAAGACTGAACCCCCTTTTCCTGGATTTCCACCATGAGGGAAAGCATCATGTTAGCATATTATTTGTTAATTCCTTTCAGAATCTTATTTAATTCAATAAGATAATATCTCATTCCTCTAAGTTCCAGTCAGCGTTGCCCCAACCAGCTGGTTATTTGTCATAAAATTATCTCTTCACTACAGTAAATAGCCTTGTGAACTGTGTTTGAATCACCTCCAATGCGAGAATATCCCTCCACAAGTAATTTCAAAGTAAATGTATTATCAAAGTATCATCATTTACAACCCTGAGATTCATTTTCTTGCAGGCATGCACAGTAATTTTAAGAAGCACAATAGAGTTGATTTAAAGACTGCACCCAATGGAACGGACAAACATCAGTGTGCAAAATACGATAAACTGCAAACACAAAAAAAGAAAAAAAAATGAAAAAAGTAAATAAATATAGCAATAGATATCAAAAACATGAGAGGAAGAGACCTTGAATGTGAGTCCATAGGTTGTGGGAACAGTTCAGTGTTGGGGTGAGTGAAGTTTATTGAAGTTAGTCCCTCTGGTTCAAGAGCCTGACAGTTGCAAGGTAATAACTGCTCTTGAACCTGATGGTCTGGGTCTTGAGGCTCTTGTACCTTATTCCTAATGGAAACTACTGTAAATCCAAACATGTTATTCTAGATGTGATGTCATTGATGTTCTCTGCATCTGTTTTCAAGACTTCCCTACTGATTCCTGGGGCACCTAGGTTGATACAACTTAACAACTTCAAAAGTACCCATTTATTTCTGACTGTCTTCTATCAGTTGGTCAATGTTCTATGCTTGCTAATCTGTTAGCCACCTTCCTTTTACTCAGCAAACTTTTATGTAGCACTTTATCAAATACTTTTCGTAAAAAAAACTAAACGCTATCTTTTGATTCAACCTTCTCTACCCTGCTGATGCCAAATCACAAGAACTTGAATCACATTTTTAATAGATTTCATACTTGTGAAAAATGTCTGAGATGCTTTTCTATGCAGCTGAATGTATACATACAGAAGATTATGGAATCAGAGAACAGCAAAGAACAGAAAAAAAGTAATTTTATTGAATAGTCCTGACAATTTTCATCCAGTTAACCTCACTTCACTGTTCTTTCCCGGTTCTTTGCCTGCTGCAAATATCTCATGTTCACTTATGTACTCAGTTCCCTATAGAAGCTGTGAATTCAAAATCCTAATCACATTGCTGATAATAGGTTTTCCTCAGTTCACTTGTCAACCAGTCTTCAGGTTATCAGCATCAGCTATTTGATACAAATTTTCTATATTTCTTATATCAAAACCTACATAATTTTAACACCATCAAAATTGTCTTTTAATATTCCCTTCTGTAAGGAGAACAATCCAGCATTCTTAATTTAACCATATAATCTTAATCCCTGCTGCTTGTATCCATTTTAATAAATATCTTCTGTACCTTTTTAAAAGCTTTCATGTTCTTGTGGAACCCTAAATTGGAAGCAGTTATCCAACAAAGCAAAAATGAATCTTTATTAGGGGTAGCATTACCTCCTGTTATTGAACTTTTGTCCTGATGTATAAAAACACTTTTAATATTTCTGCGCTAAATTTCAAACAAAAGTTTTTGCTATTTTTCTTATCAAAGGCTATTTGGCTTGATGATAATTCATTAGACTGAGAACTGTTTTCCACAAATCCCTTAGGATCTAATGCACTTAAGTTTGCATTTAAAATGAATGAAAAGTCTATTTGTCTGCATTTGTATATCTGGCTGAAACAAAGTTTGTATCACTTATAAAATAATCTCTTTGAAAATAAAGCTGGTTTTAACTCCTTAAATACCTTTGCAAAATAAAAGAAAATATTGTCATGATAAATTTTTCATTATGTTGCGCCTGTGGATTTCTCCTGTGAAAGAAACTGAGCAGAAAGTCACTACCGTAGTCTCTAATTCTCCATCTTAGTACAATTGATTCAGCTGCTTTTCTATCACTTGATCCTGACGCATGTTCACTGTTCTGGGTTGAGTGGAGGGTGGATTATTTTTGTTGTTTTTAGATACATGTGATTGTACAGTTTTTTAATAATTTATTCTAATACTGTACCTAGGTTACAGCACCATGTTATAGCATTAATATGGTGCTGTAACCATGGTAAAGATTCAAGATTGTTCAGTATCATTTCCTGTACATAAGCACAAGGAAAATGAAATAATAGTTACTTCAGATCTGATGCAGCATAAAACAAGTACAAAAGGTAAAGAACACAGTAATAATAAAAAACACACAATAAATATAAATACACAAGATAGCATATATACATAGATTGATTGTATGTCCATAAAGTGACATAAAGTAACTGTGAGGAAATAATAAAATAGTGGTGGAGTTAGTGGGTGGAGGTGGAGCTGCTTGGGGAAAGTAACTGTGTTTTGAGTATGGTGGTCCTGGCATGGATGCTACATAGATTTCTCCCTGATGGGAGTGTGACCAGCAGTCCGGGAGCAGGGTGTGTGGATCATACATGATGTTACCGGCTCTTTACCGACACCTTTCTGTATATATGCCCTTAGAGGAGGGTGAGCTGGTGCTCGTGATGCATTGGGCTATTTTGACTATGTGTTGTGGAGCCTTCCTGTCTGCCACAGTGCAGTTTCCATACCAAAGTCTAAGAGTGCAGTGGCTCTCTATTCAGAGGGCTTTGGATAACTGAAATCCCTGTCTAGAAAGTTAGAAATACTATCTAAGAATTTAAAGCTAGCACCATTATTGGGAGCCTGAGTAGCTCCTGTGTCCCAGCGTGCCACCATCTGGATATCTAAACTAAATGTTTACACTCAAAATCTGTATGCAGTGTGAATGATCTCATCCACTTGTCCCGTACTTTAATCTTTTCCACTGGCAGCAGAAAAAATATGAGGAATATTCAGCCATGAATATTTGGGCGTCAAGGTAGCATAGGGTTAGTGTGATGCTAATACAGCTGGGGTGTTGGAGTTCAGAGTTCATTTGTGGTTTGTATGTTCTTCCCATGACCTTGTAAATTTCCTCCAGGAGCTCTGATTTCCTATGACCGTTTAAGATGCACTGGTTAGTAGGTTAATCGGACATTGTAAATTGCACTCTGATTATGCTAAGGTTAAGTTGGTGGGTTGTTGGGCCGGAGGGCCTAAATAAAAAAAATACAATGATGGATATTCTATATATTGACTTGGAACTTAGTGGGAGATGCTGGTATTTCATTGCCAATAGTCTGTATTTCTCCAAGTGGGTGCCACCATACTTGGGATTTCTTGTAAATTAGGAGGCCCTGAACATTCTGACTGCTCTGAGCTGAGTTTTTACAGACGTCTTCCCAATTTGGACCCCTTATGGAATTTAGACTAGTAGCAGTTCCTTAGCACTTGCACTGCTAAATTTGTTGACTGAACACATTGGAGTAGTAAGCCTGTTCAGTTAAGTCAGGGGTTCCCAACCTGAGGTGCACAGAGCCCTTGGTGAATGGTAGGGGTCCATGGCATAAAAAAGGTTGGGAGTCCCTGATTTAAATGGAGTGCAAGAGCTTTAAGGAAGAAAAGTTTTCTTGTATATTTTAAAATTAATTTTTAGTTTTAAGTGCATTTATTTTTACTGTTTTTTATTCTTTGATACTTTAAAATTGTTCCCCGAATTTTATCTTTTTAAAATTACCGTTGAATGTTTTTGGATATCAGTTTTGACGGTTGGCAGAGTTGGTGTTTGTGTTGGCCATTTGTAGAAACTTGTTTTGGATCTTTTCGGGATGTGTCCAGATAAATGCCAGAAAGTTGCCAGGCTCTCCTCCATTTTTCATTAGAAGTGCTATTTTGTGAAATGTTGAAACCTGCACATTTGATTAAAACTGTCACCTTATATTTGTTTTTACAAAATGTTCTACACACTAAACGTAAGAAGTCAATATTGCTTAGGCTATGGTTTTCATATGAAAAGCAACAATGATTCTAAGTCCTTAATTTTGCCACGCAAATTGATAGTATTATAGTATTATATCCAGTTGCTCCTCCACTTGATGGAATTCATTGGTAAAATGCAGCATTTCAGAGCACTCAATCAAGAATTGACTATATTTTCTCAAGGGGAGAGAATAAATTGGAATAACGCACAATTTTGTTTGGAAACCTGAAATCACATTTAGAGAACCTTGTAGACCATTACTGGGGAGAACCTGAATGATCCAGTTGAAATCAGAAAAGTTAAGCCCTGAATATTAAACGACACAAATACATTGAATGTTTTTCCTTTCTTACCGGATCCACAGACTTGGTACCATAAGGGATCACATCATTCTTGCTGTTCGTCAGGAATTCATCATCCTGGGAGATCAGCTTCTGTTCCTCGAGCCAGGAGACGAGATTGCTGTCATCCCCCCTATCAGTGGGGGCTAGTTCCTGGGATACATAAGCAGGTATTTCTAGCTTCTCTTCAAATATAATATCAGGTGCAGGAGGGCGAATGTTAAAATTCCTGATTGACTCTTTTATTTTAGCTAGATCCAAAGATTCCGTTGATCCATGTCTTCTGATCTTTCCTTTTCGTCTACATCCTCTTGGTTTTGAGTCCTTATTATATGGAGCCATATTATTTTTATGTAGATGTCACTGTAAACAAACATGACTTATTAGAGTTGAATCAAAAAAAACAGTAGACTAGGAATATTTAGTTATTTTATTAGGGAAAGGGCTTTGATGTCGTATAAATCTTTCCAGAGCCTGGAGCATTTTGTACCACCACATTAAATAAAAACCAAACTAAAAAACAGAAAAATATGGAAACATTCAGCTGGTCAGAAGGCATCTATGGAAAGAGAAACAGAGTAAATATTTTGGGTTGAAAACTTTAAATTGGAACTGGAATGGAGGAAAGAGATGGTAACTATGGGCATAGCATCTAAGGAAAGGCCTACTGGTCCTGGAGAAGGTCCAGATGAGATTCACAAGAATGGTCATAGGAATGAAATGCTTAACAAATAAAGAGCATTTTATGTTTCTAGACATCTGCTTGATAAAGTTTAGAAGGATGGGGGGGGGGGGAATCTCATTGAGACCTACTTGATACTGAAAGGCCTGGATAGAGTAAACATGGAGAGGATGTTTCCATTAATAGGAGAGTCTAGGATTCAAGAGCACAGCCTCAGAATAAAAGGATGTCCTTTCAAACTGGGATGAATTTCTTTAAAAAATAGGTTGGTAAGTCTGTGGAATTTGTTTTCACTGATGGTTGTGGACATAGGGAGTGATCAAGGCAGAGACTGATAGGTTTAAGTGTTATAGGGAGAAGATGAGAGAATGGTGTTCTTTTTAAAAAAAAAAAGCCATGCTTGACCATGTCTTGTGGTCTTCTAATTTGAAGTTACAGTGTTGTTAAACAACCCATGCTGATTATAACCTTAAATTTGATAAGGTCTTATTGGGAGGAAGTGTGCCCTTTAGCATTCCAATTAGAAACTGCTGGCTGATGTGTCAAAGAAAAGCATACCAATTCCATTTTCACTGATGATGTCTATTTCCTACAGGCGTCTTATTGTGTGAAACTACTGCCATCATGTGCGGAAATGCCTAATTATGATAAAGCTGTTAACGTGGCATCATTAGCATTTGTTTATTCAATTTGCCTTGGTCTTGGTTGTGAAACCAAATATATTTTTCTGTTTTATCTTAATTCTTTATTTCAGAGTATTTCTGATGAATTATGTAAATTTTTATGGTACTGTGGTGTGATAACCAAGATTTATTTTCTTCTTATTTTGCAAACTTTGAAGTTACAAATTCAGAATGACATGTTAAACTAAGTTTTAAAAGTATCAGAATCCTGTTATTGGCATTGCCATTCTTTGAGGTGTATCACAGTCACTTTCAGGCAACCAGGAAATTATTCTGAGTATCTTCACTAGACTTATTTAAACGTAAAACGTAGAACATTCCAGCACAATATAGTCCCTTTGGTCCATGATTTTATGCTGACCTTTTAAGACTACTCTAAGATCAATATAACCCTTTCCTCCTTCATAACCCTCCATTTTTCTCTCATCTATGTGCCTATCTAAGAGTTTTTTAAATGCCCCTAATGCATCTGCCTCTATCACCACCCCTGCCAGGGTGTTCATTGCACCCACCACCTACCTCTGACATCCTTCAATCACCTTAAAGTCCCTTGGATTAGCCGTTATGGGCCTTGGAAAAATGTCTTTGGCTATCCACCCTTTCTATGCCTCTTATCAGAATCAGAATCCTTTATTATCACCAAGTATGTGGACACATACAGGGAATTTGATGCCGGTTTCCTTGAGCTCTCGCTGTACAGAATAAAAAAAAAACAAACAAAACAATAGTGCAAATAATCATGGACTATATACAATGGGGTATATCTGTGTATGTACAGCTGGACTTGGTTTATAATAGACTAAAATTCAAGTGTTCATAAGACTGATGGCATACGGAAAGAAACTGTTAGCCCATCTCTCATTCTTCTTCACTCCAAAGGTTAAAGCCTTTGCTCACTCAGCGTTTCTTCATAAGACATGCCCTTTCGTCCAGGTAGCATCCTGGTAAACCTCCTCTGCACCCTCTCTAAGTTTTCACATCCTTCTTGTAATGAGGCGACCAGAACTAAGTGTGGTCTAACTAGGATTTTATAGAACTGCAACATTACCTCGTGACTTGAGTAGCTCAAATGTTTGAGCACATACTCTGTTTTAACATCAACATGTTCAAGAATACCTGCCTGTTTTATGCTGTCCTCACAAACATCAAGGCCTCTCTTGCTGGTGAATCCTGTATTCATTAAGGACGTCTCCGAGTCCAGGCATACGTTTCCTCTACAATCCCTGATCAGTCCTGCCTTCACTCTGGCCATCCTCTTGTTCTTCACAAACATGTAGAACACCTTGTGGCTTTCTTTAATTCTACTTGCCAAGGCCTTCTCATGCCCCTTCTAACTCTCCTAAGTCCATTCTTCAGCTATCTGGCAACTCTCTAGAGCCCAGTCTGCTACTTGCTTCCTAAACCTTAAGTAAGCTTTTTTCCCTTTTTTTCCCTCTTGACTAGGTATTTCACATCTCTTGTCAACCATGGTTCCTTCACCTGCCTCAAAGGGACAACCCTATCTAAAACCCCCAGCAAGTGCTCCCTAAGCAACCTCCACATTTCTGCTGTACATTTCCCTGAGTACATCTGCTCCCAATGTACTCTCCAGTTCCTGACTAATTATAATTCCCCCTCTTCCAATTAAATACTGTCACATACTGTCTACTTCTATCCCTCTCTAAGGTCTGGGATTAGTGGTCATTGTCTCTGAAATGCTGTCCTACTGAGAGGTCTGATACCTGATCTGATTAATTGCATAGCACCAAACCCAATATGTCATAGAAACACAGAAAACCTACAGCACAATACAGTCCTTTCGGCCCACAAAGTAGTGCCGAACATGTCCCTACTTTAGAAATTACTAGGGTTACCCATCACCCTCTACTTTTCTTCTCTTGTCATCCTGTCTACATATTGTGTTAGAAATCCTTTCTGGACACACCCAAGAAATTCTGGCCCATGCATACCTTTTGCACTAATGAGCTAGCAATCAATATCAGGGAAGTTGAAGTTCCCTGTGACAACAACCCTGTTATTTTTGCACCTTTCCAAAATCTGCATCCTGATCTGTTCCTCATTGTCTCTATTGCTATTGGGAAGTCGATTGAATACTTTCAGAGTGATTGCTCCCTTCCTATTTTTGACAATAATTCTAAATTATCTATTAATTCATGATTAAAAAACTATGGCTGATACTGATATAACTTTTCCTTAGAAGACCATGACACAGATTAAATTAATATGTTTAGGGATCATGATTTAATGGAAGGAGTAAAAGTACCTCACAGGAAGAGTAAACTGTTAGAGAGTAGGAATTGAGCCGAGAATCTGGAATAGAATGTTTTTCAAATGTAACAGCAGAATGTTTTGTTACGTCTCCATGGGTTTAAAAAAAATTAACTGAAAAGCACCAAAATTGACCTGCTGTAAGACGTGTTATTATGGTGAGCATACCTGTCCTAGTAAGACACAATGTTCACATCCCTGATCATCATCATCATCAGTGGCTATGCCCAAATTGAGCTTTGATTGCCATGGCCCACACACTCCTGTACATCCCTGATACTAGTAGTAAATTCGAACCGTATTGCCCCTTTAATCATGACCCATTTTTAAATTGCACACTCCCTTCCAGTGTAAGTCAATTCACACTCTCTTACTCAAAAGCAAGAAAATGGTGCACATTCTAACTTCCGTTTGTAATTTGAATGGTGCGTGACTCCTTTAAGGTGAATAAAATATGCGTATAAACAAAAGAGCAAGGGTGATAACGCATTTTGAGAAGACCAACAGAGTTAAGAAGCATGCAGAAGAAAAGGCAAATAGAAGAATTGGGAAACAGGTTTAGAGATACAAACAGTGTGTATAAAAACATGAACAGTGGAAATTTGTGTTAAACTGGAAGATAAATGAAGACAGGACTGTATTGATAAAGTTATCCAATTGATTCTATTTAGTATTGTTTAATTATCACAATGACATTGTACGATTCTTACTTTCTGAGGTAACTTCACAGTTAGTGTATTCACACACTGTTAACTTTTCTATAGTTTGTCTCATTAGAAGTAAACAGCAAGTATTGGCTTTAGAGTCAGCAGTGTATGGCTTTTCCAAATAATGCAAAATTAAAGTTCCATTAACATTAATGGAGCAGAGCACTCAAAAAACGGTTAATTTGTTTAACTTTTGGAAACACTCAGATGATCACTTTCATTCAGATCTAGTAAATGGCATTGGCAAGTACAGCAATAACCACTTTTGTACATTGGATAGAGAGGGATGTAAATTCTCTTTATCCAAGGACTGCAAGTCAGCTATAAGAGAAGGTAATTTCTTGCAGCAACATAAAAAAATAGGTAAACACCAAGATTTGCATAAATTTCACAATTTTTAACATAGTTGTGTTTTGATTGCATCAAATCGGTTATTTCTATAGTAATATTTTAGCAGATTACTGCATAAATAAGATCTGTTGAATTAATTGTGAAAAAAATCCATATCTGGAGCTTAGCCTTTTGGACGATACCTCACTATTCAATATTTTATAGAAGTGCTTGTATATCTAGATAATGACTAGATAACGTTTGAAGCTCCCATCAGCATCTAACCATTGACAATGGAACATATTTATCCTTTTTTCACTTGCAGAATATCTATTTCAACTCGAGTCTCTCACAAGCTTGACACAGTAAAAGTAAATTAATGGTTCTTACTTGGTAAACTTTACTTTTAGGTCATTGCCAAATAAATTTGTTTGCATTCAGTGTGAAAAGGTATGTCAGATTACAAAGAAAGCCCTTGGTGTTACTTTTCTTTTAAAACAAATAACCTGCTTTTCCAGATTAACATAATGTTTCTTTTTCACTTTTGGGCATCCTTGTTATTTCAGCAATACTGAATTTTAGATACGATTATGTTTCTTTTATGCTTGAATAAGACCAGCTCTGTTTCTTCCAAACTCAGAGGATATAGGTATAATGTTTTTTATTAGTTCATGAAAGAACGGTCCTTCTATTCAATAATTAGTGTTGCAACTCTCTTCTGGACTGTCTCCAATGATGGTGCATCTTTTCTTAAATTAGATGTGCAAACTTTACGTTGTATTCCAGGTATGTCCTTATCAACATTCCATATAACAACAACATTACTCATCTATTTCTAAACCCCAACTGCTCCGCAATAATAGCCAATGTGCAATTTGCTTTCCTACGTGCTGTACAAATTTTTGAGTTCCTTGCACAAGAGCACCTCGACACCTCTGTACTCTCTATTAAAGCCTGCACTTTGGTTCATTTTGCCAAAGTGCATGAACTTGTACTTTCCCTTATTAAATGCCATTTGCCAACGTTTTATCCATTCTCACAACCTATCACTGTCATGTTGTGCGATGTAAAAACATATATATATATTTAAATCAGAGCACGACCTCTTGCCTATTTTTGTGTTATCAGCAAACTTGGATACCCTTGGAAGGGTGTAGTCAGTCAGTCAAGGTGATGGTGAAAGGAGACTTGATAGTGATGGGGACAGACAGGAGATTCTGTGGCCTCAGAAGAGATGCCTGATGGTGTGTTGATTCCTGGGTGCCAGGGTAAAAGATGTCCCTGAGCGACTGCAGGAAATTCTTGAAGGGGAGGGTGTACAGCCAGCTGTTTTTGTATACATTGGTACAAATGACTTGGGTAGTACAAGGGATGAGGTTCTGTAGAATGAGTATTGGGAGTTAGATAAGAAACCAGATCCTTAAGCATAGTGATTGCCAGATTCCTCCTGGTACCACCTGCTAGATAGACAAGCCAGATGACTATGTGGCTGAGAGTCTGGTACAGAGGGCAGGGATTCAGGTTCTTAGATCATTGAGATCTCTTCTGGGGTAAAGACAACCTGTACATGAAGGTCAGGATGCCCTTGAACCAGAGGAGAATCAATATCCTAGTGGGATATTTGCTTTTGCCACAAATACTGTTTGAAACTAGATTGTTAGGGGGTTGGCATTTGAGAGAGTGAAGCCCATCATAAGACAGGGGTATGTGCAGCAGCCAAAGAGTGTAAGCCTAGCAATTGGGATAGCCATGGTTACAGTAAAAATGAAGATAGAATCACTGCTTTAGTTGTATCTATTTCAATGCATGTAGCTTAACAGCGAAGCAGATGAACTGATGGTGTGGATTTTCTCAGCACTGGGATATCATGGCCATAGCAAAAATGTGGCTGAGAGAAGGACAGGACTGGCAGTGCAATATTCCAGAATATTTATACTTTAGGCATGAAAGAACAACAGTTAAGAGTGGAGGGGGTGTTGCTTTTTTGATAAGGGAGGATATACCAGCAGTGAAGATATTCTTGAGAGATATTCTTGGAGGGTCAGACACGCTGAGCCAATAGGCTGTTCCTGGATGTATTTCCTGGCATAATTTACATATTACTATTTAACTATTTATGGTTTTATTACTATTTAATTATTTATGGTGCAACTGTAATGAAAACCAATTTCCCCCGGGATCAATAAAGTATGACTATGACTATGACTATGACTATGGCCAAGTAGCCTAATTCTTCTCCTATGTCTTATGGTCTTGCATGGAGACACTAGTCAGGAAAAAAGAAGCAAGTATTTACACAATTGAGTATGAATGCACCACTGAGTATGAATGATGAACATAAAATTTGAGACCATGCTTAAGATAGAAATCGGGATGGCAAAAAGAGGATATGAGATGGCTTTGGCAGGCAGGGTTAAAGATAGTCCCTAGAGGTTCTTCAGTCATAAATAACAGTGAAAGAGTGACTAGATAGAGATCAGGTCCTCGTAACAACTATCAGGCCTGCCTATGTGTGGAGCCCTAGTAGATGGCTGAGATTTTTAATGTCTCTTTTTTTACTTAACCCCATTGCTTTGACATTCATGGTATTCTCAGTGCTTACTTGGGTGAATATCATGAATGCCAAAAAAAAAAGGTTTATAAGTAGAGAGAAATTGGATCATATACACATTATAAGGAAGGAGGTGTATGCAGCCTTGAACCATATAGTGGTGGACAAATCCTTAGATGTGGTCTCGACTTTATAGGAAGAAATTGTGGAAGCCCTTGTGGAGATACTTGCTTTGTTGTTCTCCACTATTGAAGTTCCAGGAGCTAGAGGGTGGCTAATGTTGTTCCATTGTTCAAGGAAGGTAGCAAGGATAGGCCAGGGAACAGCAGGATGGTGAGCCTGCCTTCAGTTGCAGGGAAGTTACTGGAGGAAATTCTAAGTGGCAAGATTTACCATCACTGATCAGGAATAGTCAGCATGGTTTTGTGCATGGGAGGACATGTTTGACAAATCTTTTGGAGCTTTTTGAAGAGTTAGCTTAGGGGAAAGGTGGAGGTAGAGCAGCATCATGGACAGCATAATGCTTCACACTGCCAGTAATTGGAAGATTGGGGTTCAATTCCCACCACTCTCTATAAGGAGTTTGCATGTTTTCCCATTGACCATGTGTGCTTCCTTTAAGTGCTACAGTTTTCTCCCACATTCCAAAGACATGCAGGTTTTGATTAATAAATTGTGCTATGTTGGTGCGGAAGCATGGAGCCACTTGTGGGCTGCCCCCAGCACATCCTTGGAATGTGTTGGTCATTGATGCAAAACGATGCATTTCACTGCATGTTTCGATGTAATGCACCTTGGACAGTCAAACTACGGTAGGACTTATACAGGTTCAGACAATTCAGACAAGTGTTGTGGAAGAGAGGGACCTGGGAATATAAATGCACAGTTTGCTGAAAGTGGCTATGCGGTTAGACAGGCAGAAGAAAGCATTTAGCATGTTGGCCTTTATTAGACAAGGCATCAAGTTTATGAGTAGGGACATTAAGTTGTAGTTATACAAGTCATTGGTGAGACTACACTTGCAGTATTATGTACAGTTTGATCACCCTATTATAGGACAGAAATTGTCAAGCTGGAGAGGATGCAGAAGAGATTTATGCTTTGACTACAGGGCCTGAGATATAGGGAGAGGTTGAACACACTGGATCATTATTCCTTTAGTGCAGGAGAATGATGGGTATGGATACGGTTGACGGTCATAGTCTTTTCCCCAGCATTGGGTAGTCCAAAACTTGAGGGTACAGACACAAGAAAAGAGGGAAGAGATTTAAAAGAAACCTGAGAGGTAACTTGTTTACATGGAGGGTGGTAAGTATCTGGAATGAGCTGCCGGAGGAATTGGTTGAGGTGGGTACAATTGCATAATTTAAGAGGGGAGGGGCTTGGAGGATTATGTGCCAAATGTGGGCTTCTAGGACTAACAGGAAGGATACTGTGATTGACATGGACCAGATGGGTCAAATGGCTTGTTTTGCTGCTGTATTACTCTATGACTATTAGTCTGACTTAGAGCCTGAAAGAAGGCCATTTACTCTGCCTGCCTGTCTTCTGTGTGATAACTAATCTTCAATTCATTTTAATATACTTCTCCATCCCAAAGCTTTTATCTTGTGCACCAGCCATTAATGTTGGGTGTGTTAAGATATAGCATGAAGAACTTATGTAATGTCTTCTAAAGGAATTTCTACCCATGTTCTTGTTGTCTCTCAGCAAGTTAATTTGCTAAACAATATATTAAACAGTTTAGAAACACAAGTATTTTTGGATGACAGTATACAAGGAATAGAGCATCATTTATGTTTATTACCGAACAAATGCAGAACAAATACATAGAAATATTTTAAATTAATTTATTCATTATTTCAAAAGGATTCTGCATTGCTGAAGTAACTTGATGCCAAAATGTATACAAGGACAACCTTGCTCAAAAGTCAGTGCAATAGATAGGTAAATTTACTGCTTGTCAGAGTCAGAATCAGGTGTAATATCACTGGCATATGTTATGAAATTTGTTATCTTGCAGCAGTATGTTGCGATACATAATTTGAAAATATATATATAAATTACAATAGGAAATACATATAAAATAAGTAATGCAAAAAAAGTGAGGTAGTGTCCACGGGTTCAATGACCATTCAGAATTCTGATTGCGGGGCTTGTTAAATTATGTCTCTCTTTTCTCCAGTTACCATGTGCGAACTGGAAGAAGAACCCAAGGATCTGATAAAAGTGACTTATGAGAAGCTTTCCACCGATGAAGTGGCAGAATCAGTAAAATCTCCATCTTGTGGGGCAGTATCTTTGTTTATTGGTAAGATATGGAGCTGTCCAATTAGAATTTGACCACAGCATGACTTTATGAGTAACTTTATTTTTCTAGATGTTAATTGAATCTGTAGTTCTAGACTGTTGCTGAATGGATGCGCTAGCCTGAATCTAAATTTTCAGTAAGTAAAAGAAATATGGAAAATGCTGGAAATATTCCACAGGTCTAAGTGCATTTGTGGGAATTGAGTTAATCTTTCAAGTTGACAACCCTTTGCCAAAACTGGGCAGGAGACAAGGGAAGCTGGGGAGGAAGAATGTCTCCAATAAGGTAAAACCAGAGTAATTATGGAGATAAGCCCTGAACAGGGTTATATGTTCATTGAGTGAATTGGAGCAGTTAGAAATTAAGAACATAGAGAAAGGGATACAGGAGTTGCAAAATGCAGAGTTGTAAGACATGCTGGATATGCTATCCACTTTCAGAGAAAAAAGTGAAAAATGGAGAAATGTTGCAATGAGCCTCTTTCCTAGCTTGAGGATCATCAGCTCATCTTCTGTCTGGGCACATTGAGGCTTCTGGACTCAATTATTTTGCAATTATTTTGTGTTTTTATATTTGTAATTAATTTACATTACTTAGTAGAGATCTATTTTCGCTTTGACCTGAAACAGTCTTTTTCTGTTGATCAGTGTCAAAAAAGCCTGGTTAAATCTACTGTGATTCAATGTTGTAAAACAATAAAACATAAAACTTCCAAGTGAGGTGAAAAGTTTTGATTGAGGGATGACTGCGCAAGTGCGTGGACGTCAGCGAGTTAGACCAGCGCGACGTTTAAAAGGAGACAGATTTACAGAGTGCGTGGATGTCAGTGAGTTAGACCAGCGCGAAGTTTAAGAGGAGACAGCTTTGTAGAGTGGGCGACAGAGTAGGAGGGCTTGGCTCAACTGGGCTTCGGCAATAACGGGTTGAGGCCAGGTAGGTTATCTGTGAAGAATAGAAACAGGAAGTATGTCCGTGAGGCTGGTGTTCTGTGCTGGGTGTCAGATGTGGGTAGTCTGGGAGACTCCCAGCCTCCCGGACAGCCACGTCTGTGCCAGGTGCATTGAGCTGCAGCTCCTTAGTGACCGGGTTAGGGAACTGGAGCCGCAGCTTGATGACCTTCGTCTGGTCATGGAAAATGAAGAGGTGATCGAAAGGAGTTATAGGCAGGTAGTCACACTGGGGTCTCGGGAGACGGATAAATGGGTAACAGTCAGGAGAGGGAGGGGCAAGAGGCAGATATTAGAGAGTACCCCTGTGGCTGTCCCCCTTAACATTAAGTACTCCTGTTTGAGTACTGTTGGGGGGGGGAATGGCCTACCTAGGGGAAGCAACATTGGCCTCGTCTCTAGCACTGAGTCTGGCCCTGTGGCTCAGAAGGGTAGGGAAAGGAAGAAGGCAGCAGTAATAGGGGACTCTATAGTTAGGGGGTCAGACAGGCGTTTTTGTGGATGCAGGAAAGAAACGCGGATGGTAGTTTGCCTCCCAGGTGCTAGGGTCTGGGATGTTTCTGATCGCGTCCACGATATCCTGAAGTGGGAGAGGGTGAACAGCCAGAGCCCGTGTACATATTGGTACCAATGACATAGATAGGAGGTCCTGAAAACAGACCACAGGGAGTTAGGAAGGAAGTGGAGAAGCAGGGCCTCAAAGGTAGTAATCCTACTGCCTGTGCCACGCGACAGTGAGTATAGGAATAGAGTGAGGTGAGGATAAATGCATGGCTGAGAGATTGGAGCAGGGGGCAAGGATTCAGGTTTCGAGGTCATTGGGACCCCTTTTGGGGCAGGTGTGACCTGTACAAAAAGGACAGGTTGCACTTGAATCCGAGGGGAATCAATATCCTGGTGGGGAGGTTTGCTACGGCTATTGGGGAGGGTTTAAACTAGAAATGTTGGGGGGGTGGGAACCGAACTGAAGAGACGGAGGAAGGGGCTGTTCGCTCACAAATAGAGAAAGCTTGGAGACAGTGTGAGAGGGAGGATAGGCAGGTGATGGAGAAGGGATGCGCTCAGACCGATGGTTTGAGATGTGTCTATTTTAATGCAAAAAGCATCATGAACAAGACGGATGAGCTTAGAGTGTGGATCAGTACTTGGAGCTATAATGTTGAGGCCATTACAGAGACTTGGTCCAGGGGCAGGAATGGTTACTGAGAGTGCTAGGCTATAGATGTTTCAGAAAGGACAGGGAGGGAGGCAAAAGAGATGGGGGCATGGCCCTGCTGATCAGAGATAGTGTCATTGCTGCAGAAAAGAAGGAAGTCATGGAGGGATTGTCTACTGAGTCTCTGTGGGTGGAAGTTAGAAACAGGAAGGGGTCAATAACTCTACTGTGTGTTTTTTATAGACCACCCAATAGTAACAGGGACATAGAGGAGCAGATAGGGAGACAGATTCTGGAAGGGTGTAATAATAACAGGGTTAGAAACATAGAAAACCTACAGCATAATACAGGCCTTTTGGCCCACAGAGCTGTGCTGAACGTATCCTTACCTTAGAAATTACCTAGGGTTACCCATAGCCCTCTATTTTTCTAAGCTCCATGTACCTATCCAGGAATCTCTTAAAAGACCCTATCATTTCCGCCTCCACCACTGCCGCCGGCAGCCCATTCCACGCACTCACCACTCTCTGGAGAAGAGGAGAAGGAAGACTCCAAAACATCTTACTCGAAGAACCAAAGAGCATTGAGGATCCACAGCATCAGGCAGGAGATGAAAGCGCTGAAGTCCCAATACAAGGAGGCAGGAGAAGAGGAGCAATTGGCTTGGCCCAGCTGATGTGCATACTACGAAAGAAGATCAGGGTCCTCCGCCGGGCAGAGTGGCATCGGAGGCGGCATTGTGAAAGGGCCCGAAAATATGCTGCCTTTATCGCCAACCCCTTCAAGTTCACCAAGGAGTTGCTGGGGGAGAAGCGCAGTGGGAAACTGGCCTGTTCGCAGGAAGACATAGACCAACATCTGAAGAAGATATACAATGATCCTGAAAGAGAGCAGGAGATGGGAGAGTGCGACATCCTAATAGACCCACCTGAACCGGATGTGCAGTTCGACATGTCAGAGCTGCAACTAAAGGAAGTCAGAGAGGTCGTCTGCAAAGCAAGGGCAAGCTCGGCTCCAGGACCAAGCAACACCTCGTACAAAGTGTACAAGAACTGCCCCAAACTCCTGCTGCGTCTGTGGAAGATCCTGAGAATCTTCTGGAGAAGGGGGAAGATCCCAGAACAGTGGAGAGAGGCTGAAGGGGTGTGGATCCCGAAGGAGAAAATGCCACCCAGATAGATCAGTTTCGCATCATCTCCCTGCTGTGTGTCGAGGCGAAGATACTCTTCAGTGCAGTTTCCAACCGGTTGTCAACCTACCTAGCAAAGAACACCTATATTGAGACATCAGTCCAGAAAGGTGGCATTTCAGGGATGCCGGGCTGTCTGGAGCACATCGGTGTGGTGACACAGCTCATCAGGGAGGCCAGAGAGAACAAGGGCAACCTGTCAGTGTTGTGGCTTGACCTGGCAAATGCATATGGCTCCATTCCACACAAGCTGGTGCAGCTCACACTGACCAAATATCACTTCCCCAGCAGAATCAGAGACCTTATCGCTGATTATTACAGCAACTTCAGGACGAGGGTCTCTTCAGGAGCAATTACATCAACCTGGCACAAGGTGGAGGTCAGCATCATCACAGGGTGCACTATCTCAGTGGCACTGTTCTCCCTAGCCACGAACATGCTCACTAAGTCTGTTGAACCAGAGTGCAGAGGGCCCAGAATGAATTCCGCTCAATGGCAACCACCTATCAGGGCATTCATGGATGACCTCACAGTCACCACAGAATCAGTCCCAGGCTGCCGGAGGATTCTTCAAGGGCTCGAAAAGCTGGTGGAGTGGGCCCGGATGCGTTTCAAACCTGCCAAATCAAGATCGATGGTGCTGAGGAAAGGGAAGGTGGAGAACAAGTTCCGGTTCAGCATCGCAGGCACAACCATCCCAACCATCACAGAAAAGCCAGTCAAGAGCTTAGGCAAAGTTTTTGACAGCTCTCTAAGGGACACAACATCCATTCAGGCAACCTGCACCGAGTTGGATGGCTGGATGAAATCTGTGGACAAGTCTGGCCTACCTGAGAAGTTTAAAGCCTCGGTGTATCAGCATGGCATTCTTCCCAGAATCCTGTGGCTCCTCCTCGTCTATGCAGTTCCGATCTCGACAGTCGAAACCTTAGAGAGGAGGGTTAGCAACCACCTCAGGAGATGGCTGGGGCTGCCAAAGAGCCTGAGCAGCATCGCACTCTATGGACACCACAACAAACTGCAACTGCCCTTCAAATCCTTGGAGGAAGAATTCAAGGTAACAAGAGCCAGAGAAATGCTACAATATAGGGACTCAAGTGACCCGAAGGTGGCTAGAGCAGGGATCCAAGTAAGTACTGGCAGGAAGTGGAGGGCAGAGGAAGCTGTTCAGGAGGCAGAGGCGAGGCTGCGTCACAGGAGGCCGGTGGGAGTGGTCACACAAGGCCGAGCTGGGCTAGGATCCTTTCCAACTCCCCAAATGGACACCAGAGGGAAGGAAAGGCATCGTCTAGTTCAGGAGGAGGTGCGAGCAGTAGTGGAGGAGATGACAGCCTGGAAGGCGGTGGGAATGAAGCAACAGGGAGCTTGGACAAGATGGGAGAATGCGGTTGAGAGGAAAGTGACCTGGGCTGATCTTTAGAAAGCCGAACCACACCGCATCCAATTTCTCATCCAGGCAGTGTACGATGTGCTTCCAAGCCCATCAAACCTGCACACATGGGGCAAGGCAGAGTCATCTGCGTACCCACTGTGCTCTAAGCGAGGAACCCTGGAGCACATCCTCGGCGGCTGTGCAAGGGCACCTGGTGAGGGACGGTACAGTTGGAGGCATGATCAGGTCCTGAAGACCATCGCTGAAGCTGTCAGCGCAGGAGTTGAGTGGGCGAAGCGGTCCCGACCCTCCAAGCAGACCATTGCCTTTGTCAGAGCTGGGGAGCAGCCAATACCTGCCAAAAGAACATCTGCAGGCATTCTGACCTCTGCAAGGGACTGGCAGCTGTTGGTGGACCTCGAAGGGCAGCTGAAGTTCCCCAACCATATCGCAGCCACCACCCTGCGGCCAGACATTGTCCTAGTGTCTGAGTCTACTAAGCAAGTGGTGCTGCTGGAGCTGACAGTCCCATGGGAAGATAGCTTGGAGGAGGCCTTTGAAAGGAAGCTCTTCAAGTACGCAGGACTAGTCAGCAACTGTCAGGCTGGATGGAGAGCGAGATGTCTCCCAGTGGAGGTTGGTTGTAGCCCGTTCTTTAGTTAGAGCCTTCAGCATTTTGGGCATCGAGGGAGAGAGGAAGAGGAGAGCCATCCGCAGTACCACCGATGTGGCAGAGTGGGCCTCAAGATGGCTGTGGCTCAAAAGAGGGGAGCCATGGAGTCATAAGTAGCTAGCCATCTGGACACAAGCTGGGGTCTGATCAGCCCCGGCTGGGTCACCTGGAGGAGGTTGTATGATGTTGAAAGACCCGAAACACCCGATGATTCCAGGAACATCACTGAAGATGTGTCCAGAAGCATCAATAGATGTATGTACACAGCTGCATAAAAAAAAAAACTTACCCCTGACATTTCCTCTGTACCTACTTCCAAGCACCTTAAAACTATGCCCTCTCATGCTGGCCATTTCATCCCTAGGAAAAAGCCTCTGACTGTCCACATGATCAATGCCTCTCATCATCTTGAACACCTCTATCAGGTTACATCTCATTCTCTGTTGCTTCAAGGAGGAAAGGCGGCGTTCACTCAACCTATTCTCATAAGGTATGCTCCCCAATCCAGGCAACATCCTTGTCAATTTCCTCTGCACCCTTTCTATGGTTTCCATGTCCTTCCTGTAGTGAGGCGACCAGAATTGAGTACAGTACCCCAAGTGGGGTCTGACCAGTGTCCTGTATAGCTGTAACATTACCTCTCGGCTTGTAAGCTCAATCCCATGCTTGATGAAGGCCAATGCAATTCTTAATGACAGAGTCAACCTGCGCCGCAGCTTTGAGTGTCCTATGGACTCGGACCCCAAGATCCCTCTGATCCTCCACACTGCCAAGAGTCTTACCATTTATGCTATATTCTGCCATCATATTTGACCTACCAAAATGAACCACCTCACACTTATCTGGGTTGAACTGCATCTGTCACTTCTCAGCCCAGTTTTGCATCCTATCAATGTCCCGTTGTAACCTCTGACAGCTCTCCACACTATCCACAACACCTCCAACCTTTGTGTCATCAGCAAATTTACTATCCCATCCCTCCACTTCCTGATCAAGGTCATTTATAAAAATCACGAAGAGATCTGGTGTGGGAGATTTGTCGTGGTGGGAGATTTTAATTTCCTAAATATTGATTGGCATCTCCCTAGAGCAAGGGGTTTATATGGGGTGGAGTTTCTTAGGTGTGTTCAGGAAAGTTTCCTGACACAATATGTAGATAAGCCTGCAAGAGGAGAGGCTGTATTTGATCTGGTATTGGGAAATGAACCTGGTCAAGTGCATATCTCTCAGTGGGAGAGCATTTTGGAGTTAGTGGTAATAATTCTATCTCCTTTAACATAACATTGGAGAGGGATAGGAGCAGACAAGTTAGGAAAGTGTTTAATTGGAGTAAGGAGAAATGTGAAACTATCAGGTGGGAATTTGGAAGCATAAATTGGGAACAGATGTTCTCAGGGAAATATAGGGCAGAAATGTGGCAAATGTTCAGGGGATATTTGCATGGCAGTCTGCATAGGTATGTTCCAATGAGACAGGGAAAGGATGGTAGGGTACAGGAAACATGGTGTACAAAGGCTGTTGAAAACCTAGTCAAGAAGAAAAGAAAAGCTTAGGAAAGATTCAAAAAACTAGGTGGTTGATAGAGATCTAGAAGATTAGAAGGCTAACAGGAAGGAGCTTAAGAATGAAATTAGGAGAACCAGAAGGGGACATGAGAAGGCTTTGGTGAGCAGGATTAAGGAGAACCCTAAGGCATTCTACAAGTATGTGAAGAGCAAGAGGATAAGACGTGAGAGAATAGGACCAATCAAGTGTGACAGTGGAAAAGTGTGTATGGAACCGAAGGAGATAGCAGAGGTACGTAATGAATACTTGGCTTCAGTATTCACTATGGAAAAGGATCTTGGTGATTGTAGGGATGACTTACAGTGGATTGAAAAGCTTGAGTATGTAGACATTAAGAAAGAGTATGTGCTGGAGCTTTTGGAAAGCATCAAGTTGGATAAGTCTCTGGGACTGGATGAGATGTAGCCCAGGCTACTGTGGGAGGCAGGGGAGGAGATTGCTGAGCCTCTGGCAATGATCCTTGCATCAATGGGGACAGGAGAAGTTCTGGAGGATTGGAGGGTTGCAGATGTTGTTTCCTTATTCAAGGAAAGGAGTAAAGATAGCCCAGGAAATTATAGACCAGTGAGTCTTACTTCAGTGGTTGGTAAGTTGATGGAAAAGATCCTGAGAGACAGGATTTATGAGCATTTGGAGAGGCATAATATGATTAGGAATAGTTAGCATGGGCTTATCAAAGGCAGGTCATGCCTTGCAACCCTGATTGAATGTTTTGAGGATGTGACAAAAACATTGACGAAGGTAGAGCAGTAAATGTACTGTATATGGATTTCAGCAAGGCATTTGATAAGGTACCTCATGGAAGGCTTATTGAAAAAGTAAGGAGGCATGAGATCCAAGGGAACCTTGCTTTGTGGATCCAGAATTGGCTTGCCCACAGACGGCAAAGAATGGTTGTAGTTGGGTCATATTCTGCATGGAGGTCGGTGACCAGTGGTGTGCCATGAGGGGTCTGTTCTGGGATCCCTTCCCCGTGATTTTTATAAATGACCTGGATAAGGAAGTGGAGGGATGGGTTAGTAAATTTGCTGATGACACAAAGGTTGGGGGTGTTGTGGATAGTGTGGAGGGTTGTCAGAGGTTACAGCGGGACATTGATAGGATGCAAAACTGGGCTGAGAAGTGGCAGATGGAGTTCAACCCAGATAAGTGTGAGGTGGTTCATTTTGGCAGGTCAAATATGATGGCAGAATATAGTAGTAATGGTAAGACTCTTGGCAGTGTGGAGGATCAGAGGGATCTTGGGGTCCGAGTCCATAGGACGCTCAAAACAGCTGCGCAGGTTGACTCTGTGGGTTAAGAAGGCATACGGTGCATTGGCCTTCATCAATCGTGGGACTGAGTTTAAGAGCCGAGAGGTAATGTTACAGCTATATAACACCCTGGTCAGACCCCACTTGGAGTACTGTGCTCAGTTCTGATCACCTCACTATAGAAAGGATGTGGAAACTATAGAAAGGGTGCAGAGGAAATTTACAAGGATGTTGCCTGGATTGGGCAGCATGCTTTATGAGAATAGGTTGAATGAACTCAGCCTTATCTCCTTGGAGTGGCGGAGGGTGAGAGGTGACCTGATAGAGGTGTACAAGATGATGAGAGGCGTTGATTGTGTGGATAGTCTTAGGCTTTTTCCCAGGGTTGAAATGGCTAACATGAGAGGGCACAGTTTTAAGGTGCTTGGAGGTAAGTACAGAGGAGATGTCAAGGGTAAGTTTTTTACGCAGAGTGGTGAGTGCGTGGAATAGGTGCCGGCGACGGTGGTGGAGGCAGTTATGATAGGGTCTTTTAAGAGACTCCTGGATAGGTACATGGAGGTTAGAAAAATAGAGGGTATGGGTAACCTTAGGAAATTTCTATTTAAGTTCATGTTTGGCACAGCATTGTGGGCTGAAGAGCCGGTATTGTGCTGTAGGTTTTCCATGTTTCCATGAGTACTTTTTATAGGCACTGTATAATCAGTGATTTAGATGAGAAAGTACAAGGCATGATTAATAAGTTTGCTGATGACAGTAAAGATGATTGTCAAGGGGATCTTGATCATCTGGGTAAGTGGCAAATGGAATCGAATTTGGTTAAGTGAAAGGTGTTGCATTTTGGGAAGACAAATCTTTCATAGTAAGCAGTAGTATCCTGGAAAGTGTTGTAGAACAGAGGGACTTTGAAGTAGAAGTAAATAGTTTCTAAAAATTGGGATCACAGATAGACAGTGTTGAAAAAGGATTTTGGCATGCTGGTCTTCGTCAGTCAGTCTGGATGCTGGGATGCTATGTTGCAGTTGTAGAAGATGTTGTAGATGAAGTTATTTACAGCTTATCCCAGTGGTTAGCTCAGTTTATTCTTTCTGTCACATCCCACCTCTCCCATCACTCTGTAACTTCTTTTCTGTCCTGACGAAGGGTCTTTGACTGGAAAAATCAATTCTGTTTCTCGCCCTACAGATGAAGGCTGATGAAAATATTTTCAGCATTTTTTAAATTTTGGATTTCCAGGAACTGCAGCTTTTTTGATTTTCCATTTCAGTTAGTATATCAGTTAACAATATCTCTGGATATAGTGATGACTTCATTTTAATGCTGCATCAGTAACTCTGACAGTAATTTATTGACCTGTTCAGTTTAGTCCTTTAACAAGAATAATTCAGGCATTATCTCAAATCCCTCCTTTTATACTCAGTGTCTAATGCTAAGTTGATAAAGACTTAAGAGATGGTAATTATGAAGCAGCCTGGTTTTGTAGTAGTTGTGGAATCAAATTCACCAGTAAATAGATCACTAACAGAGCTGATGCTTCACAGCTCCAATCACCTGGTTAATTATGACTTTTACTGCCTTTGTGAAATCTGTACGTCCTTATATTTGTCCACATTGGTTTCTCCCACTTTCCTCAGACACTCCAAAGGTGTCAAGGTTTTTGGTTAATTGGCTACTGTAAATTTACCCAATATGTAGTCAAGTTGTCAAGTCTGGGAGAGTAGATGAAAAATTGGTGAAAGTAACATGAGATTTGAGTTGGATTACTTTGAATGTGTGCTTGAAGATTAAATGGGACAAAAGGCCTGCTAATATATGACAATATGATTTCCATTTCCTTGTGTATATATCACTAGCAGGAGAGACTAAACACAGGTAAGGTCACTTGCTGTACAGTCAGCTGAAAGTAAGTCCCAAAATTTTCAGTGTGGTCTCTACACCTAATAAAATTTCAGGTCAAAGAAAACTCCAACTGACTTTTACTGTTTTCTTGCTACAGCTGATGAGCCTAAACATTTTGGTCTTGAACATTAATTGGAAGAAGGCATATAGCATCAACATCCAGCTGTTGGGGTAGCATGGGTGTTGATCTGCTTCCAGTTTGGCATCCAATGTCGATATATATTTGTAGCGTGTGATGGGTGTACCATCACTTTATCTGAATATATGCAGATTGTGACGTCAGTTGGTGTATGCTACTTTAATGTTAATTGTAACGAGAAGATTTATGTATTAAGTACGTGAGAAGTATCTAGCATTTAGGCAATAGGGAGCGAGGTATTCTTTCCACCCCTACTCCCACTACACTGTTCTAAAGGGATCTTCAAGTATTTCTGGAGTAATTGCTGATTTATTTATGGAACAGCCTCAGGATAGAGGGATATCCATTTAAAGCAGAGATGCAGAGAAATTTCTTTAGCTAGAGGGTGGTAAATTTGAGGAATTTGTTATCAAAGGCAGCTGTGGAGGTCAGGTTGTTGAGAGTATTTAAGGCAGAGATTGATAGGTTCTTGATTGGACACGGCATCAAAGGTTACGGGGAGAAGGCCAGGGAATGGGGTTGCGAAGGGCAAAAAGGATCAGCTGTGATTGAATTGCGGAGCAGATTCGATGGGCCAAATGCCCTAATTCTGTTCTATGTCTTATGGTCTTATTTGTTCTTAAAGCTGCAAATGCTGGGAGCGTGAAATAAAACAAAGTTCACAAATACTCATCAGGTTGGTTCTAGCATTTTTCTGTCTTATTTCAGATTTATGTTTACAGTTGCTTATTAATTGTTTAAATCTAAAAGGAGTGATGTACCAGGAGCTAGTGAAATTTGTTTTGATGTTGAATTTCAGCAGGAACTATTCTTGATCTTGGTGCTATTGTGGCTGTTGCTCTGAGGGGAAAAGAACAAGGAGAATGAGACAGAGGCAGGCAGAACAGCATCAGCTCACTTGAAAATTTTGGGGTGTGAGGGGTCAAAGGCTTTCCATTGGAGGTAGTTCAGGGAGCAGTTCACTGGGGTTTAGCCCATTTAAGAATGAAATGGGAAATGCCTGCAAATCAATAAGAATGTCTTCGCTTGCAGAAACTACATACTCCTGCAATAATTTGAGTATTAGACAAGTTAAGAAATGCTTTTGCTGTTCAGATCAGAGTAGCTATTAGCTTTTCTGTGTCATGCTCACTCCAGGCTGGTAATATCTGCACTATGTTATATTTTTTCCTTACATCTGGTTACATGGATATTACACTTGCTACTTGAAGGAAGCTGAATAAATGTTATTCTCCCTTGCTAGAGAGTGTCATATAGATGTGACTTTGAAAGGATTGCTAGGTTCCCGCAGTGTAGGATACCATTGGCTCTGATAATATTGCTTTGCAAGTGCAACTTGTGAATTTGGAATATTAATGTAACCAATAGAACTCAGTATACTAATTATAAGAGGCTTGAAATGGAGAAGCAGCTTAACCTACGTTGTTGAGATTCTTAACTGTTTAGGTCTGAAATCCTTATCATTGATGCCAGTATCTAGAAAAGTACTGATTTATTGCAATCGACGTTGAAGTAATACTATAAGTGCCATATGTAGTAAAAGTTGTTGGTCATGACACCCTCTGAAATGCTTTGCTAAACATCCATTTGTAGCTAAATGGTTATAATGATCTATAATGAGAATGATTACTTGGCTATCTTTGATCCACAATAAAGTCAGAATAAATCTTATCAGTCAAAATCTAGATCAGCTACAGCCTGATCTTAAAAAGTAATAGAATTCATTATAAATGGTCTGAAATTTTCAATGAGATATTATTTTCTTGGAATATATGAAGTTGCTAGTGATAGGGTCTCACAAATATTTTGAAAAGGAATATGTGATCATCCATTTCTGTGAATAATTTCTTTAATCCACTATACTTTCAAATACCCAATCTACATGTCTAATTTAATATATTTTGCCCATTGTATTTTTCATTCAATGAATCATTTCTAAAGATACCTAGGCAATAGTTTTGTTTGATGAGAGGAGTAATGGATATTGGCTTCTATTATGTTCTTTTTGTCCTTTTTACTTGATATTTTTAAAAAATTCTGAACTACTATGTTTTTTACCTGTTAAGCCTTAAACTTACCTTCACTCCTCTACAGATGTTTTCAGAATTTCATGTTCGTAATATTCGAATTGGGAATTGGGGCAATCGTCCTAGTCTTTCATCTTCAGTCATTATAGTATGTTGATATTTCTGTACCAAGTACCATCTGTGATTTAGAAATGAACTAGTAACCTGTGGCCCTGCCCCAGGCTTCTGCCTTTGCTACTGCATGATAGAATAACTATATTTTCTCTATCTGTTATGGGAATTGCATGTCCTTGTTTAATATATCTTTATAAAGTAAAGGCTAACACCTTTGTAGTTATCGTGTGCTTCTTTTGTGAAATTACCATTTCCTCTAACTCTGATTACTTTGAGTTTTAATGATCACATTGGATGTCCTATATTAATTAGGAGTCTTAGTAGGGATGAAACCAGAAGGCAAATTGCAAAAAAAAAAGTAAGACATTTTTAAGTGGTGAAAAACAACAAGGTAATTCTGTGATTTGCCTCAAATTTGGAAAATCTTAATTAGTATAACTTCATCTAAAGCACTAGTCCCCAGCCTTAATGTCATGCCATTAAGCAAGTGGTCTGTGGATCCCAGGTTAGGAACCTCTGACCTAAAAGGAGCATACTATAAAAATTACTGTTATTTTCAATGATGTAATTCACTTCTTTAGAGATTATAGGAACTGTCATTTTCCATGATTAATCGTCAGATTTACAAATTCATGAGCTTCGGGAGGATTTTCTTTGTGACAGTTTGAAATATTATTTTAACTTTTAAATGGTAATGAATGGTAATGTAAAAATATAGAGTGCCTTGAAAAAGTATTCAGCCCCCACAACTATTTTCACATTTTATTGTCTCATTTTCTAAATTTAAAATATATTGAAGTAGGACTTTTGAGCCAATCTGCAAAACGTTGTGTTAAATAGAAACGGGAATTTCCAGGACCTGTCAACAATTTACTAAAAATTAAGAACCCAAATTGTGAGACTGGAAGTATATTAATCCCCTTTAAAATTACTACTCTAACTTTAATAACTCACCCTATTTGTTAATGTAGAAAACCGGAGGCTCACCTGTTTTCAATGAATTCATAAGAATAAATAAATACCCCCTCTCTCTATAAGGTCTGTTAGTATGGTAGATTTTCATCAGACCAAACTAAAATGAAGACAAAAGAGCATTCAAGACAAGTCAGGGAAGTGATATTAGAGAAGCACAAATGTGGGGAAAGGTACAAGGCCATCTTAAAGGCACTGAACATACTTTGGAGCTCAGTGCAGTCCATCATGAAAAAATGTGAAATGACAGCCCCACTACCCAGGTCAGGCCACCCCTCTAAATTTAGTCGCTGGAGAAGAATGGCACTTGTAAGAGAAGATACTATGACACAACAGTCACTGAGTGAGCTGCAGATGTCAATGGCTGCAAATGGAGATGAAGTTCATGTCTCCACAATCTCTGAGGCTTTGTAAAAAAAGGTTATTTATGGAAGAGTGGCAAAGAAGAAACCCTGGGTAAAATAAAAACATATCCTTGCCTGTAAAGGAAGCGAAGGAAGGTCTTGCGGTCAGATGAGCCTAAAGTGGAACTTTTCGGCGTCAATATTAAGAGGTACGTGTGGTGTAAATGTAATACTGCACATAAGCGAGGTAACACCATCCCCACTATAAAGTATGTTGGAGGTAGCGTCATACTATGGAGATGCTTTTCAGCAGCAGGGACTGGAAATCTGGTTAGTATTGATGGAAAGATGAATGCTTCTACATACAGAGAGATCCTGGATAAAAACCTGCTAGCCTCTGCCACAAGGCTTAAATGAAGGAGGAAATTCGTCTTTCAGCAGGACGACGACTCAAGGCATACTGCCAGAGCACCATTAAGAGAAGCTTCAAATCAAGAAAATGGATGACCTTGAGTGGCCCAGTGACCTTAATCTGATCTAACATCTCTGGCAAGATCTCAAGATTACTGCCTACTGCTGCTCTCCAAATAACCTGGCACAGCTTGAGCAATTTCGCGAAGAGGAATGGCTAAATCTTGCTCCATCACATTGTGCAAAGCTAATGGAGATTTATCCAAAAAGAATACTGGCTGTAAATAGCTGTGAGAGTTGGTTCAACTACATACTGAGCAAAGGGGGATGAATGCTTTTGAACTGTGACTTTTCAGTTTTTGAATTTTTAGATTTTCATGCTGTTAGAGTGGATTTCTTTTTGGGTAGATGATTTGTTAACACCCAAATGACTTTGGCCACCAGACTTCTATTTTAACTGTTTGACAAAGGACTGTGGATTGAGTCCACCACAATGGGCTTCCTAAAAGGTGTAAATACCAGATACTTCTGGTGCCTGATGCTGTAGTTTCAAAGACAGTATTATCTATACATTATAAATATTAATTGTCTTCTATGTTAGCACGTAAAATGCCAAATAAATGTATTGTGTATTGAACTAAAGGCTGTGGATACTAACCCAGACATGTTGGCGTCAGAAGGAAAGGATGAAATCGGAAGGAGTGATGTTTGTATGTAACTTCAAAAGGAAGCATTGTCTATGCATTGTCTGTAACTTTTTAAGTAGCGATTGCCTTTGTGTTTAGCATATAAATATTGAGCCCACATTTAGCTAGCAGACCTTTCTGCGGAAAGCGTCTCCGTCCGTAAGATGCCTACTGTACCTTGTGTCGAATAAAGAAGCTGCTTTGTATCTACCAGTGACTGTCTCTCTGGTAATTTCATCCACTCTGCAACACGTGCTTTACAATTTTCCTTTTTTTTGGGGGGGGGCAGAAGAGCATGTGATTCACAAAAAAAATTCTCAGTTAAATTAATCAAAATCCCTGGTTGTAATACTCATTTATTTGAACAAATGGTTGGGGGCTGAATGCCTTTTCAAGGTACTGTAATGGTGAACTTCCAAGTAAATATCTGATATTCAAAGACGGTCAGTTTCTGCTTGTTTTTGATATTTCACCATAGGTCCACTTTTAGTAAGTAATGGTAAGGCTGCTTCAAGGAAATTATTCTAGACTTCCATTCAGTCAGTTTAAAATAATTTATTCAGCTAATTTAATTTCTGAGTACTGTTTGTATGCATTAATTGAATGATAATATACTGTAGCTCCCGAACATGGATGTTTAATCACTGTTCTTTAAATCTGGAATTGTAACAATTGGATTTCTCTTCAATGTGTGCTAACACATTAATTATTTACATATTTCCATTCAATGCTTTCTCAGATCATGTGTCTATGAGAAAATATAAAATTTCATTTACGTTTTGAACTCACTTGGACTGGGCTTAAATTATTCATAAGAAGACATTTAGTTAATCTTTGTTTATGACACCAGAATATTATGAGATGTTCACACCTCAGCAGCCTTGGAGCCATGATATCTTTTTAGCTTGGGTTCATTCTTTAATTTTAAATATAGATTTGTACACAGAAGTATTCTGGAAGATTCTCTATCTGTCATGGTTGCATTCTTAGAAAAAGTATGTGATTCCTTGTATGTGATAGGAGGAGTAGAAAGGTGACCTCAACCACCCTTCCCATAATACGGTGCTGTTCATCAGACCAAGGTATAAGTGGCTGATTGTGCTAGTGGTGGTGGTATGTTTTATGAATCATAGAAAATGCTTTAAGCGATAGCATTTAGAGAAATTAATGAAATTAAGGAAAAGAAAGTGAAATACTTAAAAACTGTTTGTTTGGGTATAACAGCTATCTTAAATGTAGTGTGTCTAATGGCACTTCACATGAATGTTACTGACAAACCAGTTTTGATACTTGGCCATTTAAGATAATATCTGGACAAATGATCAACATTTTGATTAAAGAGATGGGTCTTAAGGAGAAAATTAATGGAGCAGAGAAAAGCAATGAATCAGAAAATTTTGGAAAGAATTCAGAACTTAAATACTTATCACCTTAATGGACAACTGCCAGTGATGAAAGAATTAAAAGTAAGAGGATGGATTAATTCTATCCTGGAGGTGCCCTGAGTTCTAAAGAAGTTATGAATTAGGTTTACATATTGATGTTTTTTAAATTTCAAAATTATTGAAATGATAGAAACCACGTGGCCAATTTTCCTGCAGGATTGCATGATGAACAATGTGATAATAAGTGGGCCCTCTTTCTGTGATGGTGCGCAGAATACTGGCCAGGTCACAGGGATCTCCCCTGCTCACTTTCAGACTGTCACTTGAGAAGGTAAGCCTGGCCTCATTTGAAAGACTTCACCACGGAAAGTTCGCTGGGCTTCATACTGCGGAATTCAAGGAATAAGCAGATGTGTCACTTTCAAATTGGCTGAGCTGTCAATAATTTTCACAGACTGGAAAATGGGGAGTAATTTGTAATTTATTTTAATCTGTACTGAATTTTAAATAAAGATTAGAACAGACTAGTATAATGTAGGTGGAAGCTCAAACAGAATAAAAAAACTTTTGAATATTTTATATTCAGTGACAGAATATAATATTGTCTAACATCTGGTCAGATAGTTTGCTTAGCATACAGTAATTATGGCTTGGTAAACCATTAAAATCAATTTTGACTGTTTGATTAAGAGTAGGGGTTTTTTACAGTGAGGCTAACTTATAAAAAAACTTTATTTTACATTGATTCAAATTCTTTAAGTTTGTTTGTGATAGATAAAGCGGGAAACATCTTAATCTGTTTATTTTTGCTAAAATGAACTTAGATTGGGCATTGGTAATTTCCCACATTTTACCTACTTCTTTGTTACCCAGTTACATGCTTTATGTATCGGAAGACAATCAACTATTCTTTTTTTCTCCAGTTTTTGATCACAAATTAATTCAGTCAACTTTCATATTGTTAACTGATTAGAAACAACTGCATCTTGAAGCTAGCACAAGATGGATTTTATTGTCTTTGTCTTTCCAATATGACAACAGCTGTGCCTCCTACTTACTCAATTATTTCCAATCCTTAGTAGTTTTGCTTTTATATCTTCCATAGCTAGCTATCTATTTACTGATAAGTAACAATGTTCAAAATCTGTAGAAAAGATAATTTTGTTAAATCTGGTGATAATTTATTTCTAACCACAAGAGGTCCTGCCGATCTTGGAAATCCATAACAACACACACAAAATCCTGGCGTAACTCCGCAGGTCAAGCAGCAGATAGGAGAGGAGAGTACGTCGTGTGAGAAACGGAAGGAGGGGGAGGGGCACCGAGATGAGGTGTTTGGCAGGTGAGAAGAAGAGGTAAGAGGCCAGAGTGGGAAAATGAAAAAAGAGGGAAGTGGAGGGAAAAATGAATTACCGGAAGTTGGAGAAATCAATGACGGAATATGAGGTGTTGCAGGTTGTCATGTCAGAAGAGGCATGCGCCATCATATCGGAACAGGAATGGGATAGGAATTGAAATGGTTGGCTACCAGGAAATTCCACTTTTTGTGATTGGAGCTGAGTTGTTCAACAAAGCAGTCCCCTGTTTCACCTATGTAAAGGAGGCTGCACCAGAAGCATTGGATACCGTAGAGGACCGCAACAGATTTGCATGTGAAATATTGCCTCACTTGGAAGGACTATTTAGGCCCTGAATGTAGGTGGGGAAAAGGTAACTGGGCAGGTGTAGCACTTCTACCGCTTGCAGGGATAAGTACCAGAAGGGAGATTTGTGGGGAGGGACGAATGGACCGGGAATAGACAACTTATTTCTGTTTTTTGATGTGACACTTGTTGATATAAGTTTTTCCAACTGAAATATCAAAATTTTTGTGGGATTGTGATTTAAAAACAAAAAAAATGTGCATGTTGGAAATGTAAAATAAAAATTGAAATTGTTGGAGGTAATCTGCATATCAGGCAGGATCAGTAGAGAGAGAATCAAAATTAACACTAAAGGTGATTTCAACTTTCATATGTCCTGAATTGTTGACAGTGTTTCTCCACAGGCACTGGCTGACCTGCTGAGTATCTAGCATTTTCTGTCTTTGTTTCTTACATTAAGAGAAGTAATATTATTCTAAAACATCATTACTTTTAGATCAGTATTCCAATTTTAAAGGAATTGGGATAGAATTATTGCATTTTAATATCCTTTGGATTTTTGCCAACTTATAAACCAAAATTATTGCAATCTATTAGAAGATTATCTGCAAATGGAGATGCCCTCATTAAGCATCAGATTGAACATGCTAAGAAGCATCAGTGGCTTAAGAATAGTGAATGTATTGTATGAAGATTGAGAAGTAGGAAAGAATGATGACCCAATAATTTACAGATCACATGTAAAGAGCAATGTCTGCAGAACAAATTGACATAACAAATGCTAGTTTGTTAAACAGAAGTCAAAAATGTTGGGCTTTGATTTGAACATGGAGAACTATAACACTTATGAATAGAGGATGATCTTTGGAAACCTATTCATATATCTTATAATATAAATAGCTTGAAAAGTAAATAATTTTTAAAAAAAATTACTGTGAAGCATCAAGGATTGTGCTGTATGCCCCCAGAGAAGTGGATAATTAATGTAATGAGGGTGCCTGGTAAGAAGTCTGAAATGATAATTTGTGTTGGATAAAATAAAAGATCTGAATCTGACCAGAGAAGATGAGGCTTAAAACATTTTTAAAGAAATTCTGTATTACAGAACTGAAGAATATAGTATTGAAATGAGCTTGCTTTAATTCGTTCAAGAATAACCCATTCTGAGGCTTGAAAAGACACTAGAAATTAACAGTACCAGCAAAAGGGGTAGGTGACATTGAAATGTAATGCACCTGTGAAATTTTATAATGGTACAAGGAAAGTTCAAAGCAAATTTATTCTTGAAGTGCATGTATGTCACCATATCTAATCCTGAGATTCATTTTCTTGAGGGCATAGTCAGTAAATCCAAGAAACATCACAGAATCGAAGAAAGACTGCATCCAACAGGACAGACAACAAGCCAATGTGCAAAAGACAACAAACTGTGCAAATACAAAATAATTTTAAAAAAGCAATAAATATCAAGAACATGAGTCAGAGAGTCCTTGAAAGTGAGTCCATGGGTTGTGGGAACAGTTCAGTGATGGGGCAAGTGAAGTTATCCCTACTGGTTCAAGAGCCTGATGGTTGAGTAGTGCTACAACAACAATATTTCACTCAATGTAAGCAAGACTATCCCTGAATCTGGTGGTGTGATTCCTGAGGCTCCTGTACCACCTTTCTGATGGCAACAGTGAAAAGAGAGCATGATCTGGCCAGTGGGGGTACTTGATGATGGATGCTGCTTTCCTGCGACAGCGCTCCATATAGGTGTGCTCATTGGTGAGGAGGACTTTACCTGTGATGGACTGGCTTTATCCATTACTTTTTGTTGGATCTTCCATTCAAGAGCATTCATGTTTGCAACCAGTCAATATACTCTCCACCACACATCTATAGAAGTTTGTCAAAGTTTTAGATGTCATAATGAATCTTCACAAACTTCTAAGGAACTAGAGGCGCTGCTGTACTTTCTTCATAATTGCTCTTGCGTACTGGGCCCAAGACATGACCTCTGAAATGATAACACTGAGGAATTTAAAGTTGCTGACCCTCTCCACTACTGAACTCCTAATGAGGAATGGCTTGTGGAGTTCTGGTTTCGTCCCCCTGAATTCAATAATCGGCTCCTTGGTCTTGCTTACATTGTGAAATATTGTTGTTGTAGCACTACTCAGCCACGTTTTCAATCGTCTTCCTATAAGCTGATTAGTTACCACCTTTGACTTGGCTAATGACCATGGTATCATTAGCAAATTTAAATATGGTATTGGAGGTGTGCTTTGCCTCACAGTAATAGTGTAAAATGAGTAGAGCCTTGTGGTGCCCCTGTGCAGATGGAGATCATGGGGGAGGTGTTGTTGCCAACCCGAATTGACTGGGGTCTGCAAGAGAGAAAATTAAGAATCCAGTTCACAAGAAGGTGCTGAGGTCAAGATCCTGAAGCTTGTTGATCAGTTTTGAGAGGATAATGGTATTGAATGCCAAGCTGTAGTCGGTAATGAACATCTGATGTATGCACCTTTGCTGTCCAGATGTTCTAGGACTGAGTGAAGAATCAATGAAATAGTATCTGCTGTTGACCTGTTGTGCTAGAAGGCAAATTGGAATGGATGCAAGTCGGTTCTCAGGCATGAGTTGATTTCTTCATTACCAATCTCTCAAAACACGCCATCACAGTGGATGTAAGTGCTGCTGGGTGGTAGTCATTGAGGCAGGTTACCAGGTTCTTCTTGGCCACTGGTATAATTGAAACCTGCTTGAAGCAGGTGGGTATCTCAAACTGCCAAAGCGAGAGGTTAAAGGTCTCAGTGAACACTCCAGCCAGTTGATTAGCACAGATCTTTAGTACCCACTGAGAGTACAAATCCCACTGAGTGGAGGAAAGATCTCAAAAGCACTAGAGGATGTGTCAGAAATTTTAAAAATGTAGCTGGTTGTTATAATCAGATGGAGGAAAAACATTTGATGCTTTCTTGCTGGATTTGATTAAGATATTGTACTGAAGAGAAAATGGGGAATCTTGATTTTTAAAGTCATCAACTATTTGCAGCATCTTAGAGAAATTTGTAAATGTATCTGCTTATTTTGTCATTAGTTCAAATTTTTTGTCATCCAACCATGCATTTATATGACCAAATGAAACAATGTTCCTCTGGAACGTTAAAGTTAAACCATTAACTTAATTTTTTAAAATCCCAGATAAATTTATATCCAAAAATTATACTATTATATATTTCTTCAAATATTTAGCCATACAGCTGTTGCTTTTACTCCCGAGAATTTCCATTAATACAGGCAAATACTGTTTTATGCCTGCTTGTTAGTGGTAATATTGCACACACTTCCAGTGATATCTAGCAGTGGCTTAAACAATTGGAAGGACATTTCTGACTATGATTCTAAAATCATTAATGGCATATTTGTAAAATAACAGAAGTAGTGGAAATTCAAAATAGACTGGGAATAACATTGCTTTGATTGGCAGTGAAGCTGATGATCATAAAGACAGAAGAGGAGTTGGGGAATGCAGTTGTCATTGCTAAGAATATGAATTGATGTGCTTTGGTCTTGCATCATTTGCGGAAACTACATTTTATGACTTTGTGTCCTACAGTGCTTCACAGACTGAGATATTTTGGAAATGGAGTCACCACTATACCATGATATACATGATATACATCACAGACACACATTTTCAGACCAGATGATCTTTTATTTTGCTTGTTTAAAGATATGGGGTTATGTTTTCATGCCTGCTTAAAAAGACAGGATGCAGAAGCCAAGACTGACTCTAAACAGCAATAGGTTAGTGATTACTAATTGCACTCAGAAATTTAATGGAAATGTTTAAGCAGTAGACTGAAAATAACAGAATAATTTTGGTCCTCAAAAGTCATTCCAGGATTTTGAGTATCAGCTGGAAAGATAAATTGAGAACAAAAGTAATTAAGATTAAGTACAAAGCAGCTGCCGCTAAGCCAACTTGTGAAGCAAAAATTTGTCACTTGGCTGGGTCATGGTCTCTGGATGCAAAATTCCAGAATGTAATGCTAAACATGAAATGACAACGCATTAGAAAAGCAGGGTATGCAATGCCAACAGTATTCTGGCAAAGCATTAGAGAGATAAATAGTATAGGAACTTGCATTAGTTGCTTACTTGGAAAGAGGCACAAAGGCTGGCCAAAAACTGTGTGTGTATATGAAGAAAACAGGATGGGGACATATTTTAGTCTCTGTACTTTGCATAGGAGAGGGCAGACGTATGATTTGTTCTCTGTCTTTTATGTGTTCTGTGCAGCAATTTCCCATAGTTGTGCAGACTTGACTGTCTACTGATTTTTCACTCCCCACTGCTGGCTGTAGCTAGGGTATAGCATCTTCTTGAATGGATCAAAGAAGATCTAGGCAATATATCTTCATTCATATATTTGGAGTACTTCATGCCCTAAAGTAAAATATCAAATTGGATCTTTGAATTTATGAATTAGATAAGTACTGTACAAATATGTAGTTAATGCCACAATGTGTGATTTTTCAATTATTTAAGTACTTCAGAAATATTATGAAGTGGCTTTCTTGTGCCTAGGATGGAAATAATATTTTTCTCTGCAAGGTTGCCAAACAGTGCATTTTACTGCTACCTTTAAGTGTTTTCAGAATCTTCACCACTATCAACTCATTGAAGAAAGTATTTTATTGTTGTTTGCACACTAATATTTCACAGGAGAAATAGTATGGTTTTCAATATCATTACAAATGCCACTGCCAAATGCCAAACTTTTCAGATGGGAAAATAAACTGAGGTCCTTTGATATATTCATGCAAGATGATTTAAAAAGAAGTTTTTATAGTATCCATGGCAGCATGTCTTCCACAACCAGCACTACCAAACTGTTATTATTTATTGCATTTGTTTTTTTTTGTGTGATTTAAGTTATGCAAAAGTTGATTGTATGTTTGCTTATTTGATAGCAGTAATTACATCAAAGTTAATCCACTGGATGTGAGGTCCTCAGCATTCTGTCACGGATGGACTAAAAGACTGATTAAATGCTTTCTCCTAAAATAACTATCTTAATATTATTGTTAACATCATTGTGCTAATGTCATAATGCCAGAAATGTGTTTGTGGCTATAAATGTGTAAAGGGCATCATGGTTAGAACTTATGCAAGTGGTTAACCATGCTTATAACTGACATCCGTGACAGCATTTTCTGGTATTGATTACATTAATTGGCTGTTTAAAACTGTTCATTCAGACTCAGTGTAGAAAATACCTGAGTTAAGGGGCATCTGCTGAGGGGCAAGGAGTGAGAATAAGTCCTGCCTTGGGAAAAGAAACGAATATCCTGTGAAAGGTATGAGGAGTATTTCATGGCTCTGGGACAATACTCACTGAATTTTAGAAGAATGAGGGTATATCTTATGGAAATCTGCCAAATGTTGACCTGCTGAAGGGTCTTGGCCTGAAACGGTGACTACTGTTTTACATAGAAGCTGCCTGGCCTGCTGAGTTCCTCCAGCTCTTTGTGTGTGTTGCAAATATTGAAAGGCCTAGAACAGAGTAGATGTGGAGAGGATGTTTCCAACAGTAGGAGAATCTAAGATCAGAGTGCACAGCCTCAGAATAGAAGGATGTTGTTATATTTTGTAACTTGAAAACATAAAAATGATCAAAAGAAAAGTACAGGGAGAGTAGGATGAATACGTATGCTTCATTTTTACTTCAGCGAGGTGCACTTTATGATGTGGTAGTGGAATGACACATGCCATTCAAGTACTTTTACATATAACTTGTAATGAATTATTTAAACCAACAAAGAATGCTTAATCAAATAATATATTTACAATTTTATTCAAATGTTACTGAAATATTAAATCCACAACACTCCTCCCTGCTTAGCTACAAACGCCAACTCAATAAATATGTATATAGTATACAATATAACACAACTACTATATAGACATCCGCAGCCGAGTGAATTTTAAATTGTCCCATTCAAGCTTAAAGATTTAATCGCTGTTCTAACTCATGTAGGATAATGTCTTTTCTGATAAGGGGTCACTCTGCTTGGCAGGAAAGATTTGTGACTATGAGGCAATCTCAGGTTCTGGGGCCTCCTCTGTGGTGATTGTAGGAGTTGATTCTGGGACTGTAGGAAGTGGTTCTGACAGCTCTGAACACCTTTCTTCTCTAACAATTGACTCTGCTTTCCAAGTAGCCAGTTTTGGATCATCTCTGTAGTTCCTCTCCAGGACTGCTTGTCCAGGAGTGAAACATGGAACCTCCCTGTTTAAGGAGCCCTCAATTTGTTTCAGTTGTTTGTCCTGCATACTCCTTCTGATTATGAGGTTTGAGGAGATTAACGTGTAAACACAAGGGTCGAGCCAGGAACAGCACAGCCTGTGAGTTGTTGGTTTTGGAGTGTGCTGGATTGTGACATGCAAGGATGAAATTGGTGAGCTTCTGATCCAGTGTTAGTGTAGTGCGTTCTGTTGGTATTGCTTACAGTGCATCTGAGACTCTGAGCAAACCTTTCCGCCAAGCCATTTGTAGCTGGGTGGAACGATGCAGATGTACTATGTCTTATTCCATTCATTTTCAGGAATGACTGAAACTCTTCCACAACAAACTGTGGTCCATTGTCACTGAATAAGTGTCCTGGAAAACTAGACCTTGAGAAAAGGCTTTTCAACACATCAACACTGTGTGAGGTTGTAGTGGACGGTATTGAGAACACTTCTGGCCATTTTGTAGCTGCATCCAGTACTACCAAGAAATTTGTGCCCATGAACGGTCCAGCAAAATACACATGAATCCTCTGTCAGGACAATGCAGGTCATTCCCAGGAACGTAGAGGCACTGCTTTTGGCATCTTGTGGATGTGTTGGCATCCTGAACAGTGCATGGCAAGCAGCTAGATCTGCTGATGTATCCCACGCCACCAGACAAAGCTTCAAGCCAGTGCTTTCATTTTGAGCACACCTAGTTGATGGACATGTAGCTCCTCTAGCACTTTAGCTCTCAGCTTGGATGGTAGGACTTTATTCCTTGGAGCGTAGAAGAATGAGGGGAGATTAGACGGAGGTCTACACAATTATGAGGGGTATAGACAGAGTAAATGTGAATAGCTGTTTCCACTTAGATTAGGAGAGATAAATACGAGAGCACATAGCTTTAGGATGAAAAGGGAAAGGTTTGGGGGAACATTAGGGGGAACTTCTTCACTCAGAGAGTGGTGGGAGTGTAGAACGAGCTGCCATCTGACGTAAATGTGGGCTCACACTTGTTTTAAGAATAAATTGGATAGGTACATGGATGGGAGAGGTCTGGAAGGTTATGGACTGGATGCAGGTCAATGGGACTAACGGAATAATGTTTTGGCACAGACTAGAAGTGCCGAATGGCCTGTTTTCTGTGCTGTAGTGTTCTATGGTAGAGCAACTCTCAATCCCCACACAAGGCAACCTCCGTCAAGGGCAAGTTCACCCTTGCATAGTTCAAAAAAAAATTGGGGAACTGGAATTTCTGCTGCACATTCCAGTCTCTTTGGGTGACTCTGTAGACCCGAGATAGTGTGCGGTCTATTCTGGTTTCTCTTTGGATTATCTCTGCTGTAATAGGGAGATTTTCATTTGCATTAGGGAGAATACATCAAGAGGAGTGTCCTGTTTTGCAAATTTTTCAGTTATTTCCTTTTCCAGGGTAAACAGGACAATCCATCATCATTTCTGTGATTAGTTGTGTTTTTGAATTCAATCTTGTAATTGTGTCCTCCAAGAAACAGAGCCCATCTCTCCACTTCTGCTTATGCTGTTAGTGGAACACCCATCTGTCGGTTAAAAATGTGATGAGGGTAAACACTCTCCCATACATGTATTGGTTGAAATGTTTTACACCCCAAAGCAGACTCAAAGCCTTTCTCTCAATCTACGTGTAATATTTCTCTGCAGCAGTAAAAAAGTGTGCTGGGGCTATGGGGTGTTCACTTCCATCATTCATAACATGTGACATACTGCACTTGTACCATAAGGTGAGGCATCACAGGCAGGCTTCATGAGGGTGTGCATCGAAATGTGTGAGTATGGTATCTGATGTCACCAATTCCTTTGTCTTTTGAAAAGCCACCTCACAGTGCTTTGTCCATCGCCATTTCTTCACAATTTGTAGTAATGAGTTCAAGGGCTGGACCATAGTAGCCAGGCTTGGCAGGAACCTGTTACAGTAATTGATAAATCTTAAAAAGGACCACAACTGTGACAAGTCCTTTGGCCTTGAGGCATCCACCATAGTTTGAATTTTCTCAGCACACCTGTTGCATCATGCTCTGAGACCAGAATCTTCTAATCTTTTTAACACTGTCTTGAGATTTTGGAGCTGTTTCTTGAAATCCTTACTGGTTACAAGATGTATATTGTATACATTTCTCTGGCATTAAATTGGACCTTTGGACCTTTGAACAATGATGTCATCCAGGTAACAATGAGTGACTTGGCAGCCTTGCAGCAGCTTCCTGCCAGGGTGTAAGTGCAGATGCTACTCCAAAAATAAGCCTATTATAGTGATTAAGCCCTTTGTGGGTGTCTATGGTGAGAAACACTTTGGACGATTCTTCTAGCTCCGTCTGTAGGTAGGACTCTGCTAAATCCACTTTGCTGAAGTGTTACCTTCTGGGAAAAGTTTGCAAAGATATGCTGTATATTCTGTAGAGGGTACTTGATTTACTTTCAGTAGTGGGTTGATTGTGACCTTAAAATCACCACAGATCCTGGCAGACCCATTCCTCTTGGCTACTGGGGCCACTGGCATTGCCCATGGGTTACACACATCCTTGGAAAGAATTTCTTCAATTCCATTCGATCTAGTTCACTGGCTACTTTATCATAGATGGTACAAGAAACCGAGCAGGCTTTGTAAAACTTGGATGAGGCATTTTCTTTGAGGATATTTTACCCTTGATGTGCTTGAGATTTTCAATGTCATCCTTGAGCACTGCTATGACATCATCCAGTACCTTTCTTAATTCACTTTCAGTTGACTCTTGCACGGATTTGGCATGCAAATGGTGGATGGATCGCCAATCAATTTGCCCTTGTTTCAATCAATCACATCCCCACAATGTTGGTCCTCCTTTTTGATCACTTACCAGCCCAATGTGTCTTATTGGTTGTTTATTTCTGCGAATGTCATTTCCACAGGAGTTATCTTTTCCCCAGTATAAGTTCTTAGTTGAATATCTGCAGGCTTCGGTTTGATATATTTGATATGTCGCTCATGCCTATTTTGTGGAATGACTGAAACAGCTGAGCCTGTGTCCAATTCCATTTTAATTATTTTGCCATTCACCCTTGGTGTAAGCCATATTGCTTGTCTCTTATTAGTTTTCACATTTTAAATCTCAAGGCTATCCAGTCCTGTGTCACTCTCATCGTTATTAGATTTTTTTTCAACAACATGCAGAACAGTGCTCTTTTTTAAACTGCAACTTGACTTTTTTTTATCTTTTTCTCTTTCCTGTGGAGTCCGTTTATTTTTGGCTGCCCAATATCCTCTTTGTATGTGCCCTACTTTGTTACATTTTCTGTAAGTTTTGTCTGTGAACCACTGCCACAGTGGTAACAATATGTGTTCAGCCAGGCAGGTTTCTGTTTAAACGTTGCAATTTTGTTCAGGCTCCCTTTCATTCCTGACTGCAACTCAATGGCATATTTGCTGTTTCCATTGATACAGCAATTTCAACTGCTCTTTTAAATATGAGTTCTGCTTCAGTTAAGACCCGTTTTTTGAACGCTTTCTTGTAAGATTCCACAAACTAAACAATCTCTCAGTGCATCGACTGAACTGGCAATGTTTGGACAATTTCCTCAATTCAGTCATGTACGCTGAAATGAACTTCCTTTCCTTTTGATTCTGCTTACGACCTCTGAAGTGTGCTGCAATCAACAATGGTTTCTGTTCTAAATGTTCCTACATTGCTTTCAGAATATCAACAAAGCTAATTTTGGCTGCTTTGGTTGGAGCCGTTAAACTTCTAAGCAAACTCTACGATCTTCCACTTAGCACACTCAGGAAAACTGGATATTTCATTAGCTTCAAAATACTGTTCAATTTGCTCTGTGTACAATCAAATAATGTATTTAAAATATTGGTAATACTGAAATATTAAATACACAACAGATGAAGAGGAATTTATTTAGCCAGACAGTGGTGAGACATTGGAATTCATTGCCAAGATGGCTGTGGAGGCCAAGTAATTGGGTATATTTTAAGAGAACGTTGATAGGTTTTTGATTTGCAAAGGTGTCAAAGGTTCTGGGGAGAAGACAAGGAGAAGGAAAATAAATCAGCCATGATCGAATGGTGGAGCTGATTTGATGGGCTGATTGGCGTAATTCTGCGGTTATGTTTTATGGTCATATAATCAAAGCAACACTTTTGTAAGCATTGTCAATGACTTAGAATGCTTCTGCATATTAGAAATAGTAAACAATTATATATTTAAAAATAACTAATTTAAAAACATTTAAAGAATCATTTACACAAGAGATTATGCAGGTAGTAAAAATCTTGAGCAACACACAAAATGCTGGACTAACTCAGCAAGTCAGGGATCACGTATGGAGGGGAATAAATAGTCAATGTTACGGGCTGAGACCCTTCATCATTAACATTTTTTAAAAGTGTAATATTTAGATAAATAGCTGAAAGCATCTTTTAATTGAATTTGTTTAAGTATGTTGAATTATTTCAAAATGGTGTAAAGTTTTTCACTTTCTCATTCTTGATTCTGATCAGTGGAATTGTCAGAAGTTTGTATTCCATCACTCAGGGCTCTGACATCGGTGTGTAGCCAGGATATTACCGGCAGTAAATAGCCAGCATGTTTTCAGGTTGTAGTTCTAAAATTTGTGATGCTTATGGGAGGTAGATCTTGCTAGTTTGCGTTGGATTGTGTGATTTCCCAGCAAACTGGAGTCCATGCATTGTACTATCTGCGTGAAGCTTTATCAAAAAATAATTTAGTATTGGAATGCAGGGAAGTATTGTTTTGATTCACACAACACAGAACCAGGCCCTTCATCCTACTACTGTATTTCTATATTGGCCGTCAAGTATCTAAATTAATTTTTTTTCTCTAGCATTCAACCTGTAGTCTTTTATACTAGTGTCTTTCAAATATTCATTGAAATAGTTCTTAAATGTGTGAGAGTAGATGTTATTACAAATGTTCGAGCATACTGTATTGCAGGTTTTATCTGTGTAGCAAGAAGGCCTTGGATGGTGAAATGCTGATGTCCTACTTCCAGAGGGTAGTGTTTATGTTTTGCTAAACCTTTTTGGCTTTTAGTCTTTATGTATTACAGATATTCAGAAATTTCTGTTTTATTTCTACAGAGCTTACCATTTCACATGTTGAACTCTTGTGGTTTTGTTCATTTAGTCAGTCCCAGACCCCAATTAACTTCATGTTCTGACTTTAAAATTTACTACACTTCACATCTGCAATTTTAGGTCTACCACTCTGTTTATCCGAGCCATTTAAGTATGATACGCTATTACTAATTCCCAGTGACACAGTGTTACAATTGTCAAGTAGAGCACATTATTTTCATCGTGCACCGTTTTCTTCCTTGAAGACTTGAATACCTTGAAGGTTAGTTCCAAGTTTGGACACTTTTATTATTGCTCATTCTGTTTTGTTGAATTTGTATAAATCTCACATAATCGTAATCTACTGAGACTACTCTGTCCTCAAATGTGTTAGTCAGACCTGACCTCCTCTTTACAAATCCAAGATTACTTTCTGAATGGCACAAAATCTTCCAACTTTTCAGCCATTCTGTCCTTTGATTACTCTAGTAACTTCTATATATGATAAGGTTGTCTAATTTAAATAAAGGGAAGAGCTACGGAAAAGGGAATGAATTGGGTAAATGTGATGATGGCTGCTTTCTTGCATGTAGAATAAATGTGTAAATGCATAGGGCTGAATAGGGTAGGGTGGAATCTTAAACTTCCATTGCTTCTATGAGGGATATACCTCCTGACTTGAAGGGTTTTTGAATGTATAAATACTGTACAGTATATAGATAAATGAAGTGTAACAATTACAAAACTCTGATGCAATGCAAACGAGTGCAGAAAACCATAGCAATATTCAGTACTAAGGAAATTGTTTTATTTATATTGTGCATTCCAGCAATTCACCATGCTTGCTTAAACAGTGTTTCTGCAACTTGTCACCATTACCATTAAGAAGAACAAGAACAATAACATAGAAATACTATCGCACAATGATCTTGACTTAAACATGTGTTATTAGATCAGAAACATGGATTTTATTCCCTAATATTATTGTAGGAACACCAACAATGTACTGATTGCAAGAATGCTGTATTTCATTAGCTTTTTAAGATAGTAAAATACTGGCAATACTGACAGTTTATACTGGCAATATATGTTGTAGTGCCAGTCTTCCACAGTTCATTGTCAAGTGAAAGCAATTCTAACGTATATATTCAGAATAGTCTAAACTATTGTCAGGAAGATCTATTTGTAAGTTCACACCAGCAATAAGTGGTTTTCGTACTTTTTCCACTTGCAACAACTTGAATGTGTATTTAAAGATGTTAATCTTAGTTGTTAATTCGTGTTCATAGTTCCTTACAGTCAACATAATTGATTTTACATTTCTGCTTTGATGCTTCATAACAAATAAATGAGTGTCATTAAAATTTCTTTATCGTTGAAGTAATGCATGACAATTGCTTTGAGAATTTGGCAAACCGAAAAAATCTTATTCTATAAAAACGTAGCTGCTCTCTTTAAAATGCACTGAATGATTATTCTTACCTTTACAATTGTTTTCCAAAATGAAGATAGTGCACAAAGTATTAATCTCTGCGTTGTTTTAAAATCTTGTCACTGGAATGCACTACAGAACAATGTGATGTAGCAAATTGTGAGCAGTTACTGTTTATGAATATTTTATTATGAATATTGGATAACTTGCTGCTTGTAACCAGATTGCATTGCTTCTAAAGGACCAATTGAACGTGACAACACTGATCAGCAGAAATACCGCTCTTGCTCTTTTTGTAGCATTGATACTGTAAAAAATGTTAGTTCTGTTGGTATGTGCTGAAGCAATCAATTAATAGGCAATGCTAACAACTTTGCTGAAATCATGTTTAGAATTAAGATGAAGATGGTGCAGAACAGAATAAGTATATATTTGTGAAGTTACATGGCATTTAGGTTTTAACTATGAACCAAGTTTCCTTGCATAACTTAAGAAAAAATAAGTAGTAGGATTAAATTTAAAGAATTAAACTGTCAAGATTGCAGCCAATCAGAATTACTTTGATCCATCTTTTGCCAGTGTTTTTCCTGATTACAAAACAGTTGCCATAGCGAAGGCAGTTTAATATTAATGAACAATGATCTCTATCATAACCTGAATATGATTGATATAATAAAGTATTTTACTTAACTTATTCCTGTCACCACATCACACTAACTGATATGCTGCAATTTTTAAGTTATCAGTTCTGTTTAAAGAACTCTCTTTGCATTGAAAGTATTTTGTAAATGAACTTTTATTACCGTTAATTTGAAATGCATTGTGGTACTCCGGATAGAATTGAAATTAAGGATAGGAAGTGACTTTAATGTTGCTTTCTTTAGCTCAGATGCTTGACTAACTTTAATTTATCTTTACCAGCTCCAGCAAGCAGTTTAAAAACTATTTTATCATTTTTATGTCTTTAGGTATCAGCAAGTATTTGCTTATTTTTCAGTGGAATTCTTCCTAATTTCTACGAAGGAGGGAGAAGTCTTCAACTTCTGCATTGACTTAGATATATTTTATCATTAATGAAATTTAAATGTTAAGTTATTCAAGTTATTTTAATAACATTGTATGGGGTTGGGCAAATTTATTATAGCTTTGATAGCCCTGCATTGTCTTCGAAGTACAATATGGTAAATAAATTTGAAAGCTACTTAGTTGAAATGAACCAACTTTATTTGAGATTTAGAGACACGTTCAGCGCTGTAAAGAACCTGCATTTTTATGGTAATGATTCACAGAGAAAATTGGCAAACAACTTTGCTTCAGTTGTTTTGCAGGTGTTTATTTTTCTATAGATTTAGAATATCAAATACATCATTTTTGAAACATCTGATATTAGCTGCTATTACTTACTGCCTGTTACACCGCTAGTGTTTAGAGCAGCAATGAAAGACCTCTGTCTCTAGAAGGATTCTTCATTGCTGTTTCTGTAACAATTTTTTTTGGCTAGTCAGAATTCTTAGCTCCAAGCAATAGTTGTCATTGCATATGCAAAATTATCATTTTTGAGATCAAGGTGAAGATAATGGAAGAAGGATATATTGAGTACTATGGGGTAAATGATAAAATTAGTATAATCATGTGGTCAAACCAAAGAGGATGTTAAAAAAGAATTAAAGTTATCAGGTTGGAAGCCAAGACTTGATTATGCTTTTGGCTTAGGCAGTGAATTTGAGGAGAAGAGAATCATAGTTGAAAGTTGCTGAGCTGGTTCTTCAGAAGGAAACATCCTTAAAATCTTCTGGTATAGCAATTGGGAAGGGAAGTTCTATAATCTAATGTACCAGGAGATGGTCTGAGGTGCTCAGAACAGTTTAGTAAATAATTTTATAGCTCTTTAACAGTCCACTGAATGAGTACCTAATACATTTCATTTATTAGGTACAACCAGAAACCACTTTGAAGGAAGGAAAGTTGTCCGACTTGAATATGAAGCTTATATTCCAATGGCTGAATCCGAAATAAAGAAAATCTGCCGAGCTATTAGAAATCAATGGCCAGCGATTCAGCACATCAGTGTTTATCACAGACTTGGGTGAGTTACTGCTACTGAAAATGTTGTTTGGGAAGAGAATAGTCAAAATGAAAGGCAAATAATATGAAAGGAGTATCCTTTTCTATCATACTTTGTGCTGTTCATACAGAACATGATGCAGGTTTGCATTAAAGTTGTATTATTCAAAGAAAACATGAGATTTAGTTATTTCATATTTTAGTACATACTAAGTATTATTTGGTACGTAAACATTTAATAATTGAATTTAGCCACAAATACACAATAATTTTTGCTGCTTAATGTCTAAATTTCAATAGCAAAATAACAATCCTTAATCTATTAGGAAAGTTCAATCTGATGTAAGATAATTTTTTTTTAAGTGATGACAATTTCACGCTCATATTAAAATCTAATTGTTTAGGTGAAGTATTGAGTTCAATGAAGCTCAACTTTGGCTCCGTTTTTTGCATTACAATTGAAGTAGATGTAGCTTGAATCTGACACGAGGACTTGACCGGACACCAGACAAATGAGTCTCCCTGGGGAAAAAGAAATGTTTTCATCTTCTTCACTTGGAAACGGTTTCATGTTATGTTATGTTACGTGATTTATATTTCATTCAGTTTTTTTTGGAAAATACGGATGTTAAACCAATGGTGTGTGAAATCATATTAAGCTGTTTACTAGCAATGACCCAGGTGCATCTTGTGGAGGTGTAGTTTATTTCATTGTATTTAAATTAAAATATATTATGGTTTGGAATTTTTAGTCAATTTAGTGGCTTTCATCTTCTGTTTTTCTTTGTTCCTTTTCTTGCTTTTTATCTCATTTGTGACTAAATCACTAATTTCTAAAAGTTAACATATTTGCCTTACATTTGTTTTCTCTGTTAATAAAAGTGATAAATCCAATTTTACGAATTCTCTCTTATGAGATCCTGCTTACTTTAAGACCAGTGCAAAAGTAATCCAAACCCCTTCAGTCTGTATTGTCTTTATAATTTTTTTACTAAAATATATCATTTATGCTGTTTATGCTAAAATTCATCCGCCCATCGATATCCTCTTGCAGTCTTCTAAAATTTTCCTTCATACTTCATCTCACCAAATTGAAGTTTTCCCTTGCATGCCCGTATCCATCCAAGTCATTCATATAAATAAAGAAAAGCAATTTTACTTTCTTTCCTTGTATTTATGACTTTGATGTTTGCATGTCTGGCTCTGGATATCTGACCCTGGCAAGCACTGCTGTTTACCAGCCTTCAGTCTGAACAACAGTGATTACTATGCCTGTCTGCTTTCTGCCAAATCATTCTTGCATCTGTGGTGTTCCTGATGCTTTTAATCCATGGCCACTAAATTTGTAAACCAGCCTTTCATGTGGGACTTCGCTAAATGCCTTCTGAAAATCCACATTAACAACTTCTGCTATATTCCCTACATTAACCTTATCTGTCAGCTCAGAAAAAAATTAAATAAGGTTATTTAAACATGAGTCATCTTTAAAAACTCCATGCTAATGGAAACTTCTCCAAAATCCTATGATCTGTTTTTCTATGCTGTTCTTAAGAGTTTCCTTCCCAAGGTTAAACTAGCTTGTTGTCACTGTCATGTCCTTCTCCTGTTACTGAACAAGTGTATCATATTTGCCTTTTTTAAGTCTTGAGGGATTATTTGAAGCTTATTTTGGTGTTTATCTCCACTTTTTCTAGCAAATGAGGATGAACTTGATTCAGACCAGGTGACATTTACGTACTGGAAGCGTAACCTGCCATTCTTGTATTTAACCACTGTCAATATTCATATCATTCATTTTTTGGCAGCTCAGAAAATGCTAGGTATTCCAGTTACATATTCCATCTCAGAGAATAGATCACAATTGATCCTTAATTAAACTCACCCTTCCTCCCCCCCCACCCACTTAAATTCTGAGGATGTAAACATGCTCATTTATTTTATCTGCCTTTCTCTTCACAAATTCTCTTTTTTGCTTTTTCATTCTGTCTCCAAGTTAACCATATTAAGCTTAATTGGAGAAGCTAAAGTCAGTTGTATCAGTATTATAAAAACGCAAACAACAGGATTTCTGCAGATGCTGGAAATTCAAGCAACACACATAAAAGTTGCTGGTGAACGCAGCAGGCCAGGCAGCATCTCTAGGAAGAGGTGCAGTCGACGTTTCAGGCTGAGACCCTTCGTCAGGACTAACTGAAGGAAGAGTGAGTAAGGGATTTGAAAGTTGGAGGGGGAGGGGGAGATCCAAAATGATAGGAGAAGACAGGAGGGGGAGGGATGGAGCCAAGAGCTGGACAGGCGATAGGCAAAAGGGATACGAGAGGATCATGGGACAGGAGGTCCGGGAAGAAAGACGGGGTGGGGGGGGACCCAGAGGATGTGCAAGGGGTATATTCAGAGGGACAGAGGGAGAAAAAGGAGAGTGAGAGAAAGAATGTGTGTATAAAAATAAGTAACAGATGGGGTACGAGGGGGAGGTGGGGCATTAGCAGAAGTTAGAGAAATCGATGTTCATGCCATCAGGTTGGAGACTCCCCAGACGGAATATAAGGTGTTGTTCCTCCAACCTCAGTGTGGCTTCATCTTTACAGTAGAGGAGGCCGTGGATAGACATGTCAGAATGGGAATGGGATGTGGAATTAAAATGTGTGGCCACTGGGAGATGCTGCTTTCTCTGGCGGACAGAGCGTAGGTGTTCAGCAAGGCGGTCTCCCAGTCTGCGTCGGGTCCCGTATGGGTCCTAGCTATGCCTGCCTTTTTGTTGGCTTTGTGGAACAATCTATGTTCCGTGCCTATTCTGGTATCTGTCCCCCACTTTTCCTTCGCTACATCGACGACTGCATTGGCGCTGCTTCCTGCACGCATGCAGAGCTCGTTGACTTTATTAACTCTGCCTCCAACTTTCACCCTGCCCTCAAGTTTACCTGGTCCATTTCCGACACCTCCCTCCCCTTTCTAGATCTTTCTGTCTCTGTCTCTGGAGACAGCTTATCCACTGATGTCTACTATAAGCCTACTGACTCTCACAGCTATCTGGACTATTCCTCTTCTCACCCTGTCTCTTGCAAAAACGCCATCCCCTTCTCGCAATTCCTCCGTCTTCGCCACATCTGCTCTCAGGATGAGGCTTTTCATTCTAGGACGAGGGAGATGTCTTCCTTTTTTAAAGAAAGGGGCTTCCCTTCCTCCACTATCAACTCTGCTCTTAAACGCATCTCCCCCATTTCACGTACATCTGCTCTCACTCCATTCTCCCGTCACCCCACTAGGAATAGAGTTCCCCTGGTCCTCACCTACCACCCCACCAGCCTCCGCCACCTTCAACGGGATCCCACCACTAAGCACATCTTTCCCTCCCCCCCCCCGCATCCCGCAGGGATCGCTCCCTACGCAACTCCCTTGTCCATTCGTCCCCCCCATCCCTCCCCACTGATCTCCCTCCTGGCACTTATCCATGTAAGCGGAACAAGTGCTACACATGCCCTTACACTTCCTCCCTTACCACCATTCAGGGCCCCAAACAGTCCTTCCAGGTGAGGCATCACTTCACCTGTGAGTCGGCTGGGGTGATATACTGCGTCCGGTGCTCCTGATGTGGCCTTTTATATATTGGCGAGACCCGACACAGACTGGGAGACCGCTTTGCTGAACACCTACGCTCTGTCCGCCAGAGAAAGCAGGATCTCCCAGTGGCCACACATTTTAATTCCACATCCCATTCCCATTCTGACATATCTATCCACGGCCTCCTCTACTGTAAAGATGAAGCCACACTCAGGTTGGAGGAACACCACCTTATATTCCGTCTGGGTAGCCTCCAACCTGATGGCATGAACATCGACTCCTCTAACTTCCGCTAATGCCCCACCTCCCCCTTGTACCCCATCTGTTACTTATTTTTATACACACATTCTTTCTCTCACTCTCCTTTTTCTCCCTCTGTCCCTCTGAATATACTCCTTGCACATCCTCTGGGTCCCCCCCCCCCCACCTCCTTGTCTTTCTTCCCGGACCTCCTGTCCCATGATCCTCTCGTATCCCTTTTGCCAATCACCTGTCCAGCTCTTGGCTCCATCCCTCCCCCTCCTGTCTTCTTCTATCATTTTGGATCTCCCCTTCCCCCTCCAACTTTCAAATCCCTTACTCACTCTTCCTTCAGTTAGTCCTGACGAAGGGTCTTGGCCTGAAACATCGACTGCACCTCTTCCTAGAGATGCTGCCTGGCCTGCTGTGTTCACCAGCAACTTTTATGTGTGTTGTATCAGTATTATAGTGGAGTAAAGGGAATTATAGAGGCATGACAGAGGAGTTGGCCAGAATTGATTGGAAAAGAACACTGGCTGAGATGACAGCAGAGCATCAATGGCTGGAATTTCTGGTAGCAATTCATAAGGCACATGATATATACAAAGATATATATAAAGAGGAAGAAATATTCTAACAGAAAGATGATACAACCATGGCTAGCAAGAGAAGTCAAAGACAAATAAAAGCCAGAGAGAGGGCATATAATAGAGCAAAGATTAGTGGGAAGTTAGAGGATTGGGACGTTTTTGAAAACCAACTAAAAAAGTCATTAGGAAGGTAAAGGTGGAATGCAAAAGTAAGCTAGCCAATAATATTAAAGAAGATATCAAAAGTTTCTTCAGATACATAAAGTGTAAAAGAGATGAGAATGGATATTGGACTGCTGGAAAACAATGCTGGAGAGGTAGTAATGGGGGACAACGAAATAGTGGATGAACTGAATAATTGTTTTGCATCATTCTTCACTGGGAAAGACACTAGCAGTATGGTGGAAGTTGCAGGTGTCAGGGGACATGAAGTGTGTGAAGTTATCATAATTAGAGAGAAGGTTCAAGAAAACTGAAAGGTCTGAAGGTAGATAAGTCACCTGGATCAAATGGTGTACACCACAGAGTTCTGAAAGAGGTGGGTGATGAGATTGTGGAGCCATTAGTAATGATCTTTCAAAAATCACTAGATTCTGGAATGGTTCCAGAAGGCTGGAAAATTGCAAATATCATTCCACTCAGAGGCAGAAGCTATAGGCCAAGATGTTGGAGTCGATTATTAAAGACGAGGTCTCAGGTTTCTTGGAGGCAAGTGATAAAATAGGCTGTAATCAGCATAGTTTCCTCAAGGGAGTATATTGCCTGACAAATCTATTGGAATTCTTTGAAGTAACAAGCAGGATAGACAAAGGAGAGTCGATTGATGTTGTGTACTTGGATTTTCAGAAGGCCTTTGACAAGGTGCCAAACATGAGGCTACTTAACAAGCTACAGGCCCATGATATTACAGGAAAGATTCTGACATAGATAAGGCAGTGGCTGATTGGCAGGAGGCAAAGAGTGGGAATAAAGGGAGCCTTTTTTGGCTGGCTGCTGGTGACTAGTGGTGTTCTGCAAGGTTATGTGTTGGGACTGATTCATTTTATGTTACATGTCAATGATTTAGATGATGGAACTGATGGCTTTGTTGCAAAGTTTGCAGATGATATGGAAATAGGTGGAGGGGCAGGTAGTTTTGCGGAAGTAGAGAGGCTACAGAAGGGCTTAGACAGATTATGAGAATGGGCAAAGAAATGGCAGATGGAATACAATGTCGGGAAGTGTGTGGTCAGACACTTTGGTAGAAGAAATGAAAGGGTTGACTATTTTCTAAATGGAGAGAAAATACGAGAAAACTGAGGCGCAAAGGAATTTGGGAGTCCTTGTGCAGGATTCTCTGAAGGTTAATTTGCAGGTTGAGTCTGTCATGAGGAAGGCAAATGTAATGTTAGCATTCATTTCAGGAGGACTAGAATATAAAAGCAAGGATGTAATGTTGAAACTTTATAAAGCACTGGTATGGCCTCACTTGGAGTATTGTGAGTAGGTTTGGGCCCCTTATCTTAAAAAGGATGTGCTGAAACTGGAGAGGGTTCAAAGGAGTTCCACGAAAATGATTCCAGAATTGATTGGCTTGTCATCAGATGGCTGTGGGCCTGTATTCTCTAGAATTCAGAAGAATGAGGGGAGATCTCATTGAAACCTATTGAATGGTGAAAGGATGTTTCCTATGGTGGGAGCATCTAAGACTAGAGGGTACAGCCTCAAAAAGAGGGACATCCTTTTAGAACGGAGATGAGGAGAATTTCTTTAGCCAGAGAGTGGTGAATCAGTGGAATTCTTTGCACAGATCACTGTGAACACCAAGTCTGTATGTATATTTAAGGCAGAGGTTGATAGGTTCTTGATTGGTTAGGGCATGAGAGGATACGGGGAGAAGGTAGGAGATACAAATACTAAGCAAACTAACTAAAGAGCCGAGAAAAGATGCTAGGAGGGCAATTAATGCTAAGACAAAAGATGGTGCTTTTGAAAAATGTCTTTCATAGATGAGGTAAGAGAAATTCCTTAGTTAGTCGGGAGGAGAAGTGGCGGCGTGCCGCGTGTGCGCAGCTCTCCGGTGAAAATGATATCGTATCCGTTAAATAGGGGCTGTGGACAATTCTGATTTGATGGAGAATGGACGTGAAAGCACAGAGGAACATCTGGGGAAATTTCAGAAACGCCTGTTCGTTGCTGTCGTGACTGTGTGGTCGTGAATCTTTCGGAGGGTAGGCCTCAAAATCCCCAGCCTTGCCTGCTTTTGGCGACGGAGAAGGAGGTCAAATCGCTCGGACAGAGATGGCGCCCAGTACTCGGTGTCGGAGAGCTGATAGGAGCTCAAAGTTTTCGGATGACTCAGAGTCGGATTGTGCTCGGCATGGCAGGGAGAGTTTTTCTTCCTTCTCCCATCTGCGTGAGATGTGGGACATTTGAGAGACATTGAACTTTACTGTACTCAGGGACTTCTTCATCAAGTTATGGTATTGTGCACGTTGTAACTATATGTTATAATTATGTGGTTTTGTCAGTTTTTTCAGTCTTGGTTTGTCCTGTGTTTTGTGATATCACACCGGAGAAAATAATGTATCATTTCTTAATGCATGCATTACTAAATGACAATAAAAGAGGTCTATGTGTCTTCATAATCATCACAGAGATAAATTAGTTAATACTTCACATGGGTGAGTACTAATACATAGCCAGTGAAAAATGAAAAAGTTGATAAAATGTTAGTTTAAAAACATGAGAAACTTTGCAGATGCTGGAAATCCCAGCAACACATACAAAATGCTGAGGAACTCAGCAGGCCAGGCAGCACTATGGAAAAAAGTACAGCTGACATTTCAGGCCAAGACCCTTTGGCAGAACTGGGGGAAAAAAGATGAGCAGTAGATTTAATAGGTGGGGGGATGGGAGAGAGAAACACAAGCTGATAGGTGAAACTGGGAGGGGGAGCAATGAAGTGAAGAGCTAGGAAGTTGATTGGTGAAAGAGATACAGGGCTGGAGAAGTGGAAGTCTGAAAGGAGAGGACAGAAGGCCATGGAAGAAAGAAAAGGGGGGAGGAGCACCAGAGAGAGGTGATAGGCAGGCAAGGAGATAGGTGAGAGAGAGAAAAGTGGATGGGGAATGGTGAAGGAGAGTGGGGAAGGGCATTACCGGAAGCTTGAGAAATCGATATTCATGTCATCAGGTTGGGACTACCCATACGGAATATAAGATGTTGTGCCTCCCACCTGAGCGTGGCCTTATCGTGACAGTAGAGGATGCCATGGATTGACATATCAGAATGCGATAGGAAGTGGAATTAAAATGGGTGGCCACTGGGAGATCCTGCTTTTTCTGGCGGATGGAGCATGAATGCATGGCGAAGCGGTCTCCCAATCTATATCGGGTCTCTCTGATCTATAGGAGGCCACATCGGGAGCACCAGACACATTATATGAACTCACAGGTGAAGTATCGCCTCACCTGGATGGACTGTTTGGGTCCTGAATGGTAGTGAGGGAGGAGGTGTAGCACTTGTTCTGCTTGCAAGGATAAGTGCCAAGAGGGGAATCAGTGAGGGAGGGACAAGTGGACATGGGAGTCGCGTAGGGAGTGATGCCTGCGGAATGCAGAAAGTGGGGGAGGGGGAGGGAAAGATGTGCTTGGTGGTGGGATCCTATTGGAAATGGCGGGAGTTCCAGAGAATTATATGCTGGACTCAGAGGCTGGTGGTGTTGTAAGTGGGAACAAGAAGAACCCTATCCCTGGTAGGGTGGCGGGAGGATGGGGTAAGAGCAGACGTGCGTGAAATGGAAGAGATGCGGTTGAGGGCAGGTGTTGATGGTGGAGGATGGGAAGCCCCTTTCTATGAAAAAGGAGGACCTCTCCTCTTTTCTAGAATGAAAAGCCTCATCCTGAGAGCAGATCCGACGGAGACGGAGGAATTGAGAGAAGGGGATGATTTTTTTTACAAGTAACGGGGTGGGAAGACGTATGGAAATGTTAGTTTAGCTGTTGTACCGCTTTCTGCCAATGAATGTGAAAAATACATCAGTTTGTTAAAAAGTTCAAATATAAAAAAAAGTAATATTAAGAATATGCTGTGTTTTCCAGCAGGGTTTAGCATTTTGTCTTACTTAAGTTAATGTTTTAGACCATAAGGCATAGGAATAGAATTAGGACACTTGACCCATGGCTGATTTATTATTCCTCTCAACCCCATTCAACTGCCTTCTCCTTTTTAACCTTTGATGCCCTGACTAACCAAGAACCTAGCAACTTTTGCTTTCAATGACTTGGCTTCCACAGCTGTATATGGTAATCAGTTCCACAAATTCACCACCTCTGGCTAAGGAAATTCCTCCTCATGTCTTCACTTCGCCATGTATTCAACCTGAGCCTGAGGCTCTGGAGGGTTCCTGTACTATGGAAGACGTCCTGCCTCGTCCCTGTGCCGAAGACGCTGCGCCCCAGCAGCCTCAATGACTACAGACCAGTGGCATTGACCTCCCACATCATGAAGACCCTGGAGAGACTTGTTCTGGAGCTGCTGCAGCCTATGGTCAGGCCACACTTAGATCCCTTCCAGTTCGCCTACCAGCCCTGACTAGGTGTTGAGGATGCCATCGTCTACCTGCTGAACCGTGTCTACGCCCGCCTGGACAAGCCAGCGAGAATTGTGAGGGTCATGTTTTTTGACTTCTCCAGTGCGTTCAACACCATCCGCCCTGCTCTGCTGGGGGAAAAGCTGACAGCAATGCAGATGGATGCTTTCCTGGTGTCATGGATTCTTGATTACCTGACTGGCAGACCACAGTACGTATGCTTGCAACACTGTGTGTCCAACAGAGTGGTCAGCAGCACTGGGGCTCCACAGGGGACTGTCTTGTCTCCCTTTCTCTTCACCATTTATACCTCGGACTTCAACTACTGCACAGAGTCTTGTCATCTTCAGAAGTTTTCGGATGACTCTGCCATAGTTGGATGCATCAGCATGGGAGGTAAGGCTGAGTACAGGGCTACGGTAGGAAACTTTGTCACATGGTGTGAGCAGAATTATCTGCAGCTTAATGTGAAAAAGACTAAGGAGCTGGTGGTAGACCTGAGGAGAGCTAAGGTACCAGTGACCCCTGTTTCCATCCAGGGGGTCAGTGTGGACATGGTGGAGGATTACAGATACCTGGGGATACGAATTGCCAATAAACTGGACTGGTCAAAGAACACTGAGGCTGTCTACAAGAAGGGTCAGAGCCGTCTCTATTTCCTGAGGAGATTGAGGTCCTTTAACATCTGCCGGATGATGCTGAGGATGTTCTACGAATCTGTGGTGGCTGGAGCTATCATGTTTGCTGTTCTGTGTGGGGCAGCAGGCTGAGGGTAGCAGACACCAACAGAATCAACAAACTCATTCGTAAGGCCAGTGATGTTGTGGGGATAGAACTGGACTGTCTGACTGCGGTGTCTGAAAAGAAGATGCTGTCTAAGTTGCATGCCATCTTGGTCAATGTCTCCCATCCACTACATAATGTACTGGTGGGGCACAGGAGTACATTCAGCCAGAGACTCATTCCACCGAGATGTAGCACTGAGCGTCATAGGAAGTCATTCCTGCCTGTGGCCATCAAACTTTACAACTCCTCCCTCGGAGGGTCAGACACCGTGAGCCAATAGGCTGGTCCTGGACTTATTTCATAATATACTGACATAATTTACATATTACTATTTAACTATTTATGGTTTTATTACTATTTATAATTTATGGTGCAACTGTAACGAAAACCATTTTCCCCCGGGATCAATAAAGTATGACTATGACTATGACTATCTCTGTTCTAAATGGATGTTCCTCTATTCTGAGGCTGTGACCTCTGGTTCTAGACACTCCCACTATAGGAAACATCCTGGAAGAAAGGGAAGGGGGAGGAGGACCAGGCAGGTGATGGGCAGGTAAAGAGACAGGAAATATCCTTTCCACATCCACTCTGTCTAGGCCTTTCACTATTTGATAGGTTTCAATGAGATCCCTGTCCTCCATTCTTCTAAATTTCAGTGAGTACAGGCCCAGAGCCATCAAACTCTCCTGATGCATTAACCCTTCCACTCATTTTTGTGAACCTCCTCTGCACCCTCTCCAAAGCCAGCACATCAGAGGCCCAAAACTACTCACAATATTTCAAGTGTGGTTTGACTAATGTCTTATAAAACCTCAGTATCACATCCTTACTCTTGTATCCTAGTCTTCTTGAAATTAATGCTAAATTGCATTTGCCTTCCTTACCACCATCTCAACCTGTAATTTAATCTTTAGGGAATCCTGCACAAGGACTCACAAGACCCCTACCACCTCTGATTTTTGAATTTTCTCTTCTTTTAGAAAATTGTCTACGCCTTTATTCCTTCTACAAAAATGCATGACCGTGCACTTCACTTCACTATATTCCATCTGCCACTTCTTTGCTCATTCCCCCAATCTGTTAAAGTCCTTCTGCAGACTCCCTGCTTTCTCATCACTACCTGCCCCTCCATCTATCTTTGTATCGTCAGCAAACTTGGCCACAAAACATAGCGAATTCTGTCATCCAAGTCACTGACATATAACGTGAAAAGAAGCGTTCCCAATACCAACCTCTGTGGAACACCTCCACTCAAAGGCAGCCATCCAGAACAGGCTCCCTTTATTCTGGCTCTTTGCCTCCTGCCAATCAGCCAGTCTTCTATCCATGCTAATATCTTTCCTGGAATACCTTTTCTTGTTAAGTGGCCTCATGTGTGGCACCTTGTCAAAAGCCTTCTGAAAATCCAAGAGAACAATATCCACCGACACTCCTTTATCTATCCTGCCTGTTATTGCCTCTAAGAATTTCAACAGATTTGTCAGACAAGATTTCCCCTTAAGGAAGCCATTTTGTCTTTGCTCCTCCCATTTCCTCCAAACTAAAGGTGTAGCTATGGGCACCCGTATGGGTCCTAGCTATGCCTGCCTTTTTGTTGGGTTTGTGGAACAATCTATGTTCCGTGCCTATTCTGGTATCTGTCCCCCACTTTTCCTTCGCTATATCGACGACTGCATTGGCGCTGCTTCCTGCACGCATGCAGAACTCGTTGACTTTATTAACTTTGCCTCCAACTTTCACCCTGCCCTCAAGTTTATCTGGTCTATTTCCGACACCTCCCTCCCCTTTCTAGATCTTTCTGTCTCTGTCTCTGGAGACAGCTTATCCACTGATGTCTACTATAAGCCTACTGACTCTCACAGCTATCTGGACTATTCCTCTTCTCACCCTGTCTCTTGCAAAAACGCCATCCCCTTCTCGCAATTCCTCCGTCTCCGCCGCATCTGCTCTCAGGATGAGGCTTTTCATTCTAGGACGAGGGAGATGTCTTCATTTTTTAAAGAAAGGGGCTTCCCTTCCTCCACTATCAACTCTGCTCTTAAACGCATCTCCTCCATTTCACGTACATCTGCTCTCACTCCATCCTCCCACCACCCCACTAGGAATAGGGTTCCCCTGGTCCTCACCTACCACCCCACCAGCCTCCGGGTCCAACATATTATTCTCCGTAACTTCCGCCACCTCCAACGGGATCCCACCACTAAGCACATCTTTCCCTCCCCCCCTCTCTCTGCATTCCGCAGGGATCGCTCCCTACACAACTCCCTTGTTCATTCGTCCCCCCCATCCCTCCCCACTGATCTCCCTCCTGGCACTTATCCGTGTAAGCGGAACAAGTGCTACACATGCCCTTACACTTCCTCCCTTACCACCATTCAGGGCCCCAAACAGTCCTTCCAGATGAGGCATCACTTCACCTGTGAGTCGACTGGGGTGATATACTGCGTCCGGTGCTCCCGATGTGGCCTTTTATATATTGGTGAGACCCGACGCAGACTGGGAGACCGCTTTGCTGAACATCTACGCTCTGTCCGCCAGAGAAAGCAGGATCTCCCAGTGGCCACACATTTTAATTCCACATCCCATTCCCATTCTGACATGTCTATCCACGGCCTCCTCTACTGTAAAGATGAAGCCACACTCAGGTTGGAGGAACAACACCTTATATTCCGTCTGGGTAGCCTCCAACCTGATGGCATGAACATTGACTTCTCTAACTTCCGCTAGGCCCCACCTCCCCCTCGTACCCCAGCTGTTACTCATTTTTATGCACACATTCTTTCTCTCACTCTCCTTTTTCTCCCTCTGTCCCTCTGAATATACCTCTTGCCCATCCTCTGGGTCACCCCCCCCCCCGTCTTTCTTCCCGGACCTCCTGTCCCATGATCCTCTCGTATCCCCTTTTGCCTATCACCTGTCCAGCTCTCGGCTCTACCCTCCCCCTCCTGTCTTCTCCTATCATTTTGCATCTCCCCCTCCCCCTCCCCCTCCAGCTTTCAAATCCCTTACTCACTCTTCCTTCAGTTAGTCCTGACGAAGGGTCTCGGCCTGAAACGTCGACTGCGCCTCTTCCTATAGATGCTGCTTGGCCTGCTGCGTTCACCAGCAACTTTGATGTATGTTGCTTGAATTTCCAGCATCTGCAGAATTCCTGTTGTTTCCATTTTGTCTTTGGCCTACTTTATTATGCACCTTCATGTACCCTGAAACCTCATCCATAATGAGGATTCCAACATCTTTCCAACCACTGAAATAAGGCTAACTGCCCTATATCTTCCTTTTCTCTGCCCCTCTCCCTTCTTAAAGGGTGGAGTGACATTTGCAATTTTCCAGTTTTTCAGAACCATTCCAGAATCTAGTGATTCTTGAAAAACATTATGAACGTGTTCACAATCTTTTCAGCAACCTTTTTCAGAAAACTGAGGTGTAGTCCATCTGGTCTAGTTGACTTATTTACCTTCAGACCTTTCAGCTTCCCACAACTCTTCTTAGTAATGGCAATTACACTCACTTCTGCCCTCTGACACTGTCGAGATTCTGGCAGAATGCTGGTGTCTATCACAGTATACTTATTATGTTTGTCTGCCCTTTCTTTGTCCCCCGTTACTACCTCTCCAGTGTCATTTTCCAATGGTCCAATATCCACTCTAGCCTCTCTTTTACTCCTTATGTAATCAAAAAAAACTTCTGGTATTTTGTTTGATATATTTGACTAGCTTACCTTAATATTTCATCTTTTCTCTCCTTGTGTTTTTTTAGTTGCCTTCTGTTGGTTTTTAAAAGCTTTCTAATCATCTAACTTCCCACAAGTTTTTGCTTTTTCTAAGTTTATGCTTGTATCAATCCAACAGTCAGTTGGATTTACAGTCAGAATAATCAATTGCTACACGAAAAGTCAGACTTTCAGGCAGCAGATAGCAGGAAACTATTACTTTAATGAAAATGTAAGTATGACCACATGACTTTTCCAGATTTTTGGTGCTTTTTAAACAGCTACAAGGACTTACTGGATTAATATAATTTAACCCTTGTATATTTCTAATAATATGAATATCTATTTTATAAATCGGTGATTGTTCTTATTTTTAAATGCTTTTGATTCCATCTTGTGTCATTTAATTCTGCAGATTAGTTAATGTGACTGAAGCAAGTGTGATCATCGCCATCTCCAGTCCACACAGAAGCGAGTCCTTTGAAGCAGTAAAATATTGCATTGATACTTTGAAAGCCACAGTACCAATATGGAAGAAGGTATGAGCTTTGACATTAGGGAGATGAAATTCAAATGAGGTACTTGAATAAAAGGAGCAAAGCGGAATTGTCTGAAAATTTTACTTATCTAGTTATTTTCTATTTTTATTCTAATGTTTCTTTATTCACTTTTTGATTTTCTTTTTGGCTCTAAGACTAACATTAATTGCATGTTCACATTTCTTCTCAACTTCAAAAAATACCTATAAAGTTGAGGAAAGTTCATCCTATTTATGCTGGTTCAAGGGTCCTAATTGAAAGGAATATGAAAATAAGATTCAAAAGGCAAGGTCTACCTTTAGCATATGATACAGTGGATTCTGGTTAATTGGGACAGCTGCTTATTTTGGACCACTCTTAAAGAACAAATTTAATTGAGAAAATAGCTGGGATTACTTTGTTTATTTGGGACATGGTACTGCATAATTGGGACTGGAGACCGTTGCTGTTTCTAGCTAGTGTCAGTCGTGATTTTTGTCACTGATAATTGGCAAGAAATAAGCAATAAGGCAATTGAGAACTGTTTTGCTCACTGCGGTTTCAAACAATCAGACTTTGAGATGTCAGAAATAGCTGGGAGTGAAAATGAAACGATTTCACTACTTCAAAAGTTAGGAACTACAGAGTATTTAAAGCTATTAACAATTGTCTTTAATGTCACAAAGAAAGTGAAGATTTGGAGGATGCGGTTGTCGAAAGCATTCTATGAATGCAGTCTATTATCTGTATTAGATGTCTGTGCTAATTTTGTTTATTTAGTCATTCGGAAGAACTTGGTAATGTACTGAGGACAAATCCCTCCGAAGATAGTTATTGGAACTAAAGTAGTTTTATAGTACTGTATTTGTAGTGTTCTAATCTGTTTTGTATTTCATTTAAATACATACTGTAAACTCACTTAAATGGTAATTTGTCTTTTTATATACCTTTTAAACTATTTCCATGAGACATTGGCTAATTGGGGTTGCCGCTTGATTGGGCCAAAATGTACTAGTCCCGATGTGTCCCAATTAACCAGAATACATGTAATATTTCCAGCAATGCTTATGTTAAATTGGGGCTTTACACCATGTTGATACGGAATTAACATAGCTTGTCCTTATTATAGAGATGCTTCTACAAATGTTCAAGAGTATTTCTTTAATTTGTCAAGTGCTTCACAGGTCAGAGAATGTCGTTGGATTATTTTAAGGTTATACATTGGTACCGTCAACATTCTGTTTAATATAGTGGACGTCTATCTAGTTACCCCAATTTAAATGTTAAAAGGGGATAATAGATATCTATGGCTCCTTGAGCAAAATGTGTTACCGTGGAAGGACTTCCACCCACTGTTGCTCAGATAAATCCAACTGTTGGCCAGATCTTAATTATTTAGGTATGATTATGGTAAATTTTTAATTCACATATACAATACACAGAAAACACATGCTGTTTTCATGAATAGGTCATTTCATCACACTTAATATGGACAACAGACATCAGGAAGAAGGGATTCTTAAAATCTTCCTAATCTCAGAATTAACCCCAATCCTGATATATTGTGCCTGTACACAACAGAGAGGCATCCATATCTTGTTGATGGCTGACTGTACAGGGTGAAGGCTACTATTTCAACAGCATTTGTAAGCCTTTTATTTTAAAGTGGTCCCTGTGGTCCATACCATTTCTTCCCAACTAAAAGCTAAATGCAATTCGAATTCTTGACCTTTGAAGAAGAGACCAACATGCCAGATAACCTACAGTTGCGACCATCATCAAGAAGAGTGACAAATATAATTGTGGGACTTTGTCACAGAAGAAACCATTACTAAGGCCCTCCTCCGCCAACCCTCCCACTGGCTGAAAAGCTCCTTCCTAAATTGCATTGTGAATTCCATCTATCAAAAGGTACAAGGAGCAATATTGACTGCAATGCCCGACCATTATAGACTATTTAAAAAAAAGGTTGCCTGCTTTGTATGCCATTCTATGGGTGATGTAGAATGATCTGTGATTTGTGTCCACATGGACCAAATGCCAACCGGTTTGAGTAATGCTTCAGTCCTCCTCTTATTCTTCCTAACTTGAATTTTGAACCATTCCCCCTTAAGGCTTCCCAGTGGAGTCGGATCAGATCTATGATCACTAACATATGATGTGAAATTTGTTGTTTTGCAGCAGCACTACAACACAAATTTACATAATAGATGGGAGTGGGGTGCTGTCCAGCCTCTGTTCCTCACTGCAGAACCAAGATCATCTGAATTTAGATTAGATTAGCTTTATTATTTGTCACAAGTACATCAAAGCGTACAGTGAAATGCGTCACTTGTGTCAATGACCAATACAGTCCGAGGTTGTGCAGACGGTGGCCTGTTAGTGTCTCAATGTTTCCAGCAACAAGATAGCATGCTTATGACTTAATACCCATATGTCTGTGCAATGTAGGAGGCAACCCATGTGGTCATGGGAAGAACGTACAAACTCCTTACAGACAACATCAGGAGTTGAACCCCAGCCACTGCTGCTGTAAAGCATTGCTGTGCTAACCATTATGCTACTGTGCACCACCTCATTTGAACTTGGTCATTACACTTCAGGGTAAAGGTGGTGCGAGCAGCTCTGTATGCTTGGAGTGAATTCCATGTCATCACTGACCTTCTTGGAAATGTATGCAAAAATTAAATATCCATAAGTTAGAGATCTTCTGCTGACCTACAAATTCTTCACAATCCCACAGTTGAAGTATCATGACATTAGAAAACATAGATTAAACACGGATTAATTCATGGAGGCCATGTCAGTGAAGGATACTTTTGCCTCCAGGAAGCCAGAACAGTCTTGGGCCCTTTGCAGAACAGCGGTGCTGAAGATGGAAACCTCAAACCTAACATTAGATTTATGGTCTACAAGCAACAGTAATTTCCACATTTCAGTATATGTGGTAGCTTATTGATTAAATTACTGGACCAGTAGTCAGACTTCTGGACTATTGAGACATGAGCTTGAATATTACCATGCATCCCTGGGCATGTAAGTAATTTATTAAATATGGAATTTGAAAAGAAAGCTGGTCTCAAAATGGTAATCACAAAACTATTAGATTCTGTGGTTTATTGTTTCTATATATCCATAGACCACAGGTGAGTTGACTATTAGCTACTACCATAGTTGAGGAGTAATTATGGATTGATAGTAAATTTCAGCGACATTCATAGATCATGAGCAAATAATTTAAACAATGCATGGACTACTTACAACAGGCAAGTCGAATGCTGGCGAGAACAACCAGCATTGTTTAGGACAGGGGTAGGTAACCTTAAGCACAAATGATTTTCTAGCATGTGTTATTCATTAATTTGAGGCAAAACATAACGATGTATTTAAATGGATAATTCCCATATTTCAAGTTTTTATGACATTTATCTGGCCCACGGTCCGCTCATTAATACATGATCCGACCACAGGGGGAGAAAGTTTGTCGACCCCTGGTTTAGGAAAATCCTCCAAATCTACTGGCAGCATAACAAAAAGGATGTCAGTGTCCTCTCCTTGGCCAAAGTCCCCAGCGCTGAGACACTAATTCCACTCAGCAAGCTGTGATGGATGGGCCATATCCTTTCTGTACTATCCTTCCATTGACTGGAGAAACACTCTCACCACCACCATTAAGAGGATTAACTGATTAATAAATTAAAGAATTCATTTTAGTCTTTCAAGTTTTAGTTTTCAAACTAATTTATTTATCCATATATTATCTCTAAGTATATTTCATATGTTCTAATTTATTTTAATTTTTTTTAAATTAGGAGATCTATGATAATGAAGAATATACCTGGAAGGAAAATAAGGAGTGCCAGTGGGCAAAAAAATAGCCAAAAGTAACTAGATCTCAGTGCAGTCTTGATATAATTCTCTGTTGTCAAAAAAACTAGTATTATGAATTAGGTAATCATGCCTTGATTGAAACTGATGATTTACTTTTGCACTATACATTTTTGTGTAAATACAGACTATGATGCATATACCTTTGTATAGAATTATATGAAATATGTTAAATTTCCATGTGGATAACTTCTTGATCTGAAACTTGTTGATGCCACGTAATTTCATACTGATTACCAGCATTTATGTTAATGAACAAACACATGCAGCATTCTTGTTCTTTAGCAACACGCAAAAAGCTGGAGAAGCTCAACAAGTCAGTCAGCATTTCCGGAGGGAATAAGCAGTTGGCGATTCAGGCCAAGACCCTTCAACAAGACTGGAAAAGAAGGGGTCAGAAGCCAGAAGAAGAAAGAGGAGGGGGCAGAGTACAAACTGGCATGTGTTAATTGAGATGAGGTGAGGGGGAAGGTGGGTGGATGGGGCAGGGGTGATGATGTGAGGGGATGGGAGGTGATAGGTGGAAGAGGTAAAGGGCTGAAGTACAAAGAATCTAATGGGAGAGGTCAGTGGACCATGGAGGTGATGGCAAGTGAGAAGAAGCAAACTGGTATGAGGGTAACTAGATTAGGGAATGAAAAAGAGCGAAAGGCAAGGAGGGAAGCCATCAGGTTGGAGGCTACCCAGACAGATTATTAGGTTTTGCTCCTTCAACCTGAGTTTGGGCTCATCATGGCATAGAGGCGGCCATGGCTAGATGTGTCAGTATGAGAATGGGAAGTCGACTGTTTCTTCTCCATACATGCTGTCTAACTTACTGGGTTCGTCCAACATTTTCTTTGTGTTGGTCAGGGTTTCCAGCATGTGCAGAATCTGTTATGTTTAATATTATTCTTCAACTTAATTTTGACCATTCAGTTAGATTGAAGAGAATTCAATATCAATTTTAATTGTCAAAGCTGTTACTTTATTTTCTTGGGTGGTTCTTCATAGTTGTAAAAGTGAATGTTGCTTTGACAATTGAATGTACGGTCCTGAATTTTTCTCAATGCATATTAAGAACTACAATTACATTAGAACATAAAACAGTATAGCACTGGGTGTGATTTGGTCCTTGGTGCTATGATGATCTTGATGCCAATTTATTTTAAATGTCCTGCTTTGTATCATCTATATCCTTCCATTCTCTTCATATTCTTGTGCCATCTAAAAGCCTGTTAAACTCTGTCAAGCTGCCTGCTTCCACTACTGCCTTATTCCAGTGACTTATTCCAGTCACTGAACACCCTGCTTTAAAAAAAAAACTTGCTCCTCATGTTGCCTTAATACTTTACCCTCTAACCTTAAAAACATGTCCTCTGGTGTTTTTCTACCCCCAGGGAAAGATTCAAACTATCTAACCTATCTATACCTCTTATAATTTAAAAAATCTCTATCAGGTTCCAACATTCAAGGCAGAGTGACCCAGGATTTTCCGGCCTTTCCTTGTAGTTCATACTCTCTAATCTAGGCAGCATCCTGTTAAACCACCTGTGCAGCCTTTCCGCAGTCTCTGCATCCTTCCTATAATGAAGTGACCAGAACTACACACAATACTCCAAGACTAGTCTGACTTATGTTTTGTATAACCGCAAAATGACTCTCTACTCTTGTACTCACCAATCCTACCGATGAAGGCAAGCATGCCTTATTCCTTATTTTTAAACCACCTATTCACTTGCATAACCACTTTCAGGGAACTATGTACCTGGACCCCCAAGATCACCCTGTACTTCAATGCTGTAAGGGGCCTACCATTAACTTTAAGCTTTCTGTTTAACTTGACTTAACCAAGTACAACACCTCATAATTGCTACTTCTCTGCCCATATCTGTAACTGATCAATATCCCTTTGTATCTTTGAGTCCTTTACACTAATACTGTTTTATATTAAATCTTGATTGAATGCAACTGCCCGCAAGAAACATTTTCTTGACTCTAAATGATGTTTGACTGCAAAACTTAAAGTAATTTGTTGTACATTATTGAGCTGTAATAAAAAGTGCATTTGAGGTGTGTAATAGTAGCCATCTTGCAAAACTCACAATGAAAATACAGCCCAATAGCGTACTATTGTTAGAATAAGAATTTTGTGGCAGTTGCCCAGAAACTTACCGTTTTTGAAAATTTTGTGAGCAATTTGACTAGCATATAGAGAACTAAAATATTAGATGAATGAACGAGTAGTATACTAAAGTTCTGGGATTGCTTGTAGACTGCCTTTTTGAAGATGTTTTAGATTTGCCAGAACCTGCTGTGGGCCCGATTTTGTAGGAAAAAGCTCATTTAAATAATGCCTTTAAGTTCCCAGCCGAACTTGTGTTTCAATTGAAAAATCCTGCTGAGGCAGGGAAGTGGAATAGAGTGGGCATTTCCAGGAGGTTTCACTATGCTGTTATTTTGGTGAAAGATTCTGAAAGAGGAAGATTATAGATGTTCTTGGTCCTTGAATTAAACTTCTGCAGATGCTGGTATTTTATGCCCAAGTCAGTGAACCTGTATGTAGCAAACCTGCAATGAGGTAAATTTTGAAAAGTCTCTTGAAATCCAGATATATTAATTCTATAACTTCTCTCTTAGTCACCCTAATAATTAGATTTCCATAAAAATTATTAGATTGGTCATGCCATTCTGATGTTGCTTGATCATGTAACAGTGATTTTAGAGCCATTTTATCAAATCTTTCAAAATGGATTTTGGCATCTTGCTAACTCACCTATAGATGTGTTTTTTTTCCTCCCTCTCAGTTCATGAACAGCAAAATTCAGTTTACTAACTAAATAGCTGGCAGTGCTGAAAAATCATTATTAATGTAATCAGTCTTTGCAGCTGTTTTTTTAAAGAACCTTGCAATCCAGGGCCTGAGGTTTTGTGAACCTTTAATATTTCCAGCATTTCCTTTCAATGATGTTAAAGTTCTACATTGTCACTAAGTTCTCACTGTCCTTGCTACATCTGAACATCATCACTAATAATTTGAAATAAATTTACTGTTTCTAGTTAACCTTGATAAATTATGAATAGATCACTTACTAGTCTCAATCAATTGAGTTATCCAAAGATAAAAATTCACCATCTGTCTCTGAATGTTAAGGATTTATGTTTGCACTTAACATTTACAACAGTCAATTGAAGTTCTTTATGGGGATTTTGGTACAATGTTATACACACAGAGAGTGACATGTTATGCACTGTAATATAAAACAATTTCCTGAAGAATCAGTGATAATATAACAGCAAATTGCAAATCAAGATTTTCAGCAGAGATTTTGCTTTATTCATCCGGAAAGAGTTAAGTAAGTCTTTTACAAGACAAAAATAACCTCTGTTACTTGGCCATTGCTGTAAAATAGATAAATTCTGACCTCTAGTGGTAGCAATTTAAACATACATTGCCTTACTAGAAGTACAGTAGTAAGTTTTTAATAGCTTGACCAATACAACAGAAACAATGACCTGCAATAGTAGAGTTGAAACATTTGTCAAGACTGAATAACTTTCAGCAGATTATGCAGAATTTAAATTTATGCCTTTGGTGAATTTTGCAAACATTGTATTTGTTCACTCTACTGATTAAAGATAGCAATAAAATCATCAATAACCACACATTGTTTATTATTTGTACACTGCATAATAAATAAATAGTGGTGACCAGTTCTGAGCAAGATGATGGGGCATTGAAGTTGGTGTGGAGTAGAAAGTATGAGTAGGTAGATTTCTAATCAGTTACTTAATCTACCTGAACTTTCAAACTCCTGTTTTTGCAGTCCCTGTACATCACATACAGCAATATTTTACTGAGTTAAAGTTCAAGTCAGTTTGGCAATTTGTAGGCATCCTAACCAAGGGATGCAGGAAGCTACCCAAGCATTTCCATACAATTCAATACTAGGGGCCATGGTAGTGTAGCGGTGAGCGCGATGTTGTAACAGCTCGGGGCATCAGGGTTCGGAGTTTAATCCCGCAGTCCTTTCTAAGGAGTGAGTATGTCCTGTGGAATGCTTGAGTATCCCCTGGGTGCTCCAGTTTCTTCCCACAATCCAAAGGTGTACTGGCCAGTTGTAGATTTAATTTAATTGACGTTTCTATTATATTAAGGGCATTTTGTAAGACAGATAGTGAGAAACAGTATCAGCTTACTGGGAAATCTAAGACTAGGATTTTCTATTTTAAAAAAAAAGCCAGGCTTGTTAAATGCTATGAAATAATTTTCTGTAAAATTGTCAGATGTGCTTCAGTTGCGTTGAGGGAAGGAGTGTTACACTCTCGAAATCATTAAATTGAAGTTCTATCGATTCTCATAATTGTAACAGATCTCATTGTATTTATTTGGGGGAGAAAATCAAAAGATTATTGGTCAACATTGTACTGGTATTGTGGAAGCCTGATGCAAGTGTCTTGCATTTTTTGTTACTGCAGTCGAGTTTGTGCTCAAGTTAACACTCAGATTTTCCCTCACTCAGGCGTCATTCAGCAGACAGAAACTGACTTCACTTAACATCAGCGATAAATAACCTTTGGGGAGGGGGTAAAGAAAGCTGAGTGTGAATAGAGATAATGTAGTTGAGAGTTCCACCTGCTATGTCAAGAGGGGAAGGGCTATTACTGGAAAGAGGAATTTCTAAGTTCCAGAGTACAACCATATATTGTTTTGTGGACGTGGCATTGATCTGAAACATTAACTGGTTTCTCTTTCTACAGATGTGGATTGTCTGAGTTCTTCCAGCATTTCCAGTTTTGTTTCAGGTTCTAACATCTGCAGTTTTATTTGTTTTTCATTGGTGTTTCATAAAGTTGATTCTAGGTGCAGAAGTCTACAGAGATTGGCGTTGACATTTTGCTGAGTTCAT